>NC_080190.1:168022633-168323594 GCF_030028045.1 Hippopotamus amphibius kiboko
TAGGATATTATGGTAGCTTATATTTGCTCTCCCTTCAAATATATTTTTCTTCTTTTCTTTCAGTTTCCGGCCCATTTTTCATAAATGCGAAGGAAGCTAGCATTTACTGAGTGCCTGCCACACACAAGGCAGTGTCCTGGGCACTATATACACTATCTCCTTGGCCAGGCCTTTAGTCTTCTCAGTGGACCTGCATAATATTACATACGTTAACACCAAATTGATTTTGCAAATTGTGTTGGATTATATATAATCTGTTCAGACTCACACACCTGGTGACCACCATGGCTAAGATTTAGATATATCTGACTCTAAATCCCCTGCCCTTTTCATGCTCTATATTTTGATCTCTCTTTTCTTTGTAAGAATTCAAATTAATAAAGCAACAAAAGTTGAAGCCTTAAGGGGTGAAGTCAAGGGTGTGAGTGCCTCCTTGTCCTCTTGGCTAATTTTGGAATCAACAGATGCTGTTGCCAGGAATTCCTAGGTTCTCTGTCTTTCGGGGTGGGTTTTTTGGAGAGGCTAGTTTTCCTGCCTTTTGGAAATCACTCTAGATATAGGTTCCTACTAATCTCAATCTGTGATTTTAATGTTGAGAACAAAGACTGTGAAAAGAACCAGATTCTGTAATTGCTACTCTAATAAAAGCTTGTTAGAAAAAGATAATGGAGCAAAGTTAGTGGTCCCTTAATGATCTGGGGTTGTTTTCCCCCTGAATTTCATTATATCAATCAAAAAATTTTTTAAATGTTTCTCATAATTATATAAAATCATATAATAAAATTTTTCATTTATTTTATTCACTGTTTTATTCTCCGATAGAGTATAGTACCTGGCATGTAGAAATGTTTTTTGTATGAATGAGCAAATGAACATAAAATGAATAAATAATATTTACCTATTCATTGTTGAGCATCTACTGTCTACTAAGCACTTTTCTAGACAAGGAGCGTGCAGCACCAAACAAGACAGCTGTGGGTTCTGCTCCACGGTGATCACCTTAAGTGAGAGAAATTAGAAAATGGACAAGCAAAAAGTAAGGTATTTTAGGTATTTTAGATAGTGGTAAACACGTTGTAACAGCTCACAGGCACACAGTGTAACCAGTGCAGAAGTGAGCTTGGTTGCTTGGCCAGTGTGAGGAACACAAAGAGGTTCTCTGCAGCTCCTGGAGGGGTTGAGCCGGGAGGCAGGAGGTGGAGAAGGAGCCATGGACAGATGCTGGGCAGATGTAGGAGGGGTCCTGGGCCCCAGGCAGGACTTGAGACTTTCTCCCACAGTAGCAGGAAGCCTTTGGCCTTTCCATAAAGGCCTGGGAATGGCAAGATCAGGTTTATGTTTTAAACTTTCTTCCTTAGGTGGTGTTTGCTGTTGAGTGAATCTTTTGTGATGACCACATGCCAAATAAGCTTGGGTATTTTTTATTTTCTTTTTCTTTTCTCACAGTGACACTCTTTTAAACATGACTTTTCTTTTTTTCAGGAAGAAGAGTTGAGGAAAAGTGGAGAAGCAAAGTACTTCCACCTCAACGATGATCTCCATGTTCTCATTGAAGTGTTTGCGCCCCCAGCGGAAGCCTATGCCCGGATGGGACATGCTTTGGAAGAAATCAAAAAGTTCCTCATTCCTGTTAGTACAATTTTTCTTGGTAATTAATTTGTACTTTAAAGTCCTCCCTTTGTTTTAATCCTTGATAATTCTTATCAGTAATTGTTATTTGCATAGCACTTTGTTCAAGTGTCCCTGTGAATTACTTGGCATCATTCCTTCTTTATATATGAGGCCAGGAATTTTTAAAGCAATGAGGTAATACCACTAAGCTGACACAGCAAGCAAGGTGAAGAGTACAGTCACTAGTGTGTGTTTTGGGTCTCAAGTCCTAAGGCTTTTTGTGGCACTGAATCACTTCACAGACTCACTGCTCTCGAGCATGAGCTTGTGCGTGCGGTCCATGTGCCGGGCGCTGTGCGTGGTGTTGGCGTGTACAGGTGAGGAAGCGCCATCCTGCCTGAGGCCTGTGTGGTTTAGGGGAGCAGAAACAAACAGCTTCTGTGCAGCGGGAGGAATGCGATGATGGTGACGGACAGGAGTGGACGGACACAGAGAGGAAGGCCCTCTGCAGATAGTTATGTTTTGTTAACAATTGATGATATTTTTAAATTCTTTTCAGATACCTTGACATTGCTGAGAATGTGATCATTTAAAGAGAATATGTCCCTATCTCCATTACAAAAGTTAATTTAGGTCTTTTGTATAATTTGCATGTGCTAGATTTAAAAAACAAAAACCTGAACACGGTGGATCTTCAGACAGTTTATTTTAGAGAAACTGTCACATCTGCCAAACGGCTGTCTGGAATAAGGCTGTGCTCAGTGGTTCCTGGTTGGTGTCGTCGGTTGACTTACACACTGCAAGCGTGTCGCGATTATCTTATCTGTAAGGACATTTTAAATCATGATGGTCTTAGAAAAGCCAGGGCATAAGATTGCGTCATCTATTTTAATTTGTGAGTTTAACATAGTTTTCACTAGTTCCCTCCAGCCAGGATGATGATCCTCTTATTCATTTAGCTTAAAAACGAAGTTTCTGAGTGCTTTCTATTTGATAGACACATGTGAACTAATAAAAGACATGGCCCTTGCCTTTATGGAGTTTATATAATGGGAGAGACAGGTTAGAATCAGATGTTTATATAAATGACTTTAAAATTGCAGCTCTGACAGGACTAAGGAGAGGTTTAATGTCCTCATGGTCATTCATTGTGGACCAGGGAGTGCTGACTTAGCCAAGTAGGACACGCTGTTCCGCCAAGAAGTAGGGTCCAACTTCTCTCACCTTGAATCTGAGCTGGCCAGAAAACTCTGCCTAACCCAAGTCACAGAGAATTTCTGCTGTGTTTTCTTCTTAATATTTTATAGTATTAGCTCTTTCATTTAAGTCTGTGATCCTCTTGAAGTTAATTTTTGTGTGTGGTGTTAATTTAGGATCTACATTTATCTTTTTTTACGTAGATATCCAGTTGTCCCAGCACCATATATTAAAAAGACAATTCTGTCCGGGTTGAATTCCCTTGGCACTTTTGTTGAAAATTAACGGAATATAAATGTATGAATTTATTTCAGGTTTCTCAGTTCTGTTCCATTGGTTTATATAGCTGTCCTTACGCCAGCACCATACTCTTCATTACTGCAGCCTTATAGCCAATTTTGAAATCCAGGTTGTGTTAAGTTCTGCAACTTTGTTCTTTTTCAAAATAGTTGTGGCTATTCTGGCTCCTTTGCATTTTATGTATATTTTACATTCAGTTTGTCAGTTTCTACCAAAAAAAAAAAAAAGCTTGCTAGGGTTTTTTTTTGTTTTTTGGCGCACGGGCTTTGTTGCTCCGCGGCATGTGGGATCTTTCTGGAGCAGGGATCGAACCCATGTCCCCTGCATTGGCAGGCGGATTCTCAACCACTGCGCCACCTAGGAAGCCCTTGCTAGGGTTTTGATAGATAGTATATTGAACCAGTAGGTCAATTTGGGGATAGTTTTCCATCTTAACAATATTGTATCTTCCTGTCCATGAACACGAAATGTCTCTCGATTTTTAAAAAAGATATTAAAATTTTTTCTCTGTGGTGTTTCATAGTTTTCAGGATACCAGTCCTGCATTTCTTTTGTTAAGTTTATTTGTAAGTATTATATACTTTTTGATGTTATTGTGAATGGAATTTTTTTTTTTTTAATTTCATTTTCAGTTGGTTACTAGTGTGTAGAAATGCAGTTGATCTTGTTTGTCTTGTGACCTTGCTGAATGTGTTTATTTATGTGTGTGTGTGTGTGGTATGTGTGTTTAATGGAATTATTGGGATTTTCTACATACAGAATCATGTGATCTATGAATAAAGAAAGCTTTACTTCTTGCTTTCATATCTGCTGCCTTTAATTTTTTATTTGACTTTATTTTCTTCCTTATTACACTGACTAGAACTTTCAATGCATTGTTGAATAGAAACGAAAACAGACATCCCTTCCTTGTTTTCAGTCTTTTGCCATTAAGTGTGGTGTTAGCTGTAGGTTTGTTTTACTGCTGCCCTTTATCATGTTGAAGTTCTCTTCTATTCCTAGGTGTTAAGAGGAGTTTGTTTGTTTTGTTTTTTAATGACAAATCGGTGTTTGATTGTGCCAGATGCTTTTTCAGTCCATTGAGTTGATCATGTGGTTTTTCTCCTTTATTCTGTTAATAATAGTGTGTTGCAATAGTTGATTTTCATATGTCAGGCCAACCTTGCAGTCCAAGTTAACCTTGGTCATGATATATATTCCCTTTTATATGTTGCTGGAAACATAAAAAATCTTAATAGTTTAAGGATTATTACATCCATTATCATGAGGGATATTGGCTTGTAGTGCAGTATTTTTATAGACTTTTATATTAACATACATTTATCATTTCTGGTATTCTTCATTTCTTTATGCACATAGAGTTACCATATGATGTTATTTCTTTTCAGCCTGAAGGACTTCCTTTAGTCTTTTTGTAACATAGATCTTCTAACAAAAAGTTTTTTCTCGGAATGTCTTTATTTCACCTATATCCTAACAGTTAGTTTACAGGCACACCTCTTTTTATTGTGCTTCACCTTATTGTGCTTTGGAGATACTGTGGATTTGATTCTTTTGTTTGTTTGTCTTTTGTATTTTTGTTGTTGTTGTTTGTCCTGTTTTGTGGTTTTGTTTTTTAACAAGTTGAAGGTTTGTGGCAACACTGTGTCAGGCAAGTCTGTTGGCATCATTTTTCCAATAGCATTTTTTCACTTCATGTCTCTGTGTCATATTTTGGTAATGCTCACGGTGTCTCAAATTTTTTATTAATTTTATATTTGTTATGGTGAACTTTGATCAGTGATCTTTGATGTTACTGCTGTGACTGTGACTCACTGAAGGCTCAGGTAATGGTTAGTAGTTTTTAGCAATAAAGTCTTTTTTAATTAAGGTAAGTACTTTTGTTTTTTTAGACATAATGCTGTTGCACACTAATAGACTACAGTATAGTGTAAACATAACTTTTATATACACTGGGAAACTAAAAAATTCTTGTGACTTGCTTTATTGCAATATTTGTTTTATTGTGGTGGTCTGGAACCAAATCTGCTGTATCTCTGACGTATACTTGTATATGATTCTTGGCTGATGGTTTTTCTTTTTAGGTGGTAAGAGGCCATTCTTCTGTTTTCTGGCCTCCACTATTTTTGATGTGAAGAGTCATTAGTTATTTTGTTGTTCTGTACGTGATCTGTTGTTTTTCTCTTGCTGTTGCCCAGACCTTCTTTTTATCTTTGATTTTCAACAGTTTGACTATGGTGTACATGTTTGTCTCAAGCTTTGTGGATGCATGGGTTTTTTTCTTCAAATGTGGGTAGTTTTCAACCATTGTTTCTTTAAAATTTTTCTGCCTTCGTCTTCCTCCTCTACCCTCCCCCCATCCCTGGATTCCCATTATGTGTGTGCTGCTGGTACATTTGAGGGTGCCCCACATATCTCTGAGACTCATTTTTCTTCACCCTTTCTTCTTTGTGTTTTTCAGACTGAATACTTTGAATTAACTTATCTTCAAGTTTGCTCATTCATTCTTCTGCCATCTCAGCTCTGCTATTGAGCTCCTCTAAGTAACTTTTCACTGTAGTTATCGTGGATTTCTTTAATCTCCTTTTTTTTCTAGTCCAGATTTGGGCCCTCTCCTAGGCAGCTTCTTCCTGCCCTCGGTATGGGTGATATTTTCCTGTTTCTTTGCATGTCTCTTGGGTCTTTGTCGAGAACACCACATTTTAGGAAATATAGCAAATCTGGTTCTGATTCATTTTATTCTCAGAGGATTGTTGTTGCAGGGTTTTGTTTTGTTTTTCCTTTAATAATTTAGTTGGACTAAATCTGCAGTCTGTCTCCTTCATGGTTTAAAGTTTTGTTAGTTTTTTGCCTTCTCACTTTTATTTTTAAGTCTGTCCCGCTAGGAGTTTTTTCTGGGTCAGCCAGTGATTGCTGAGAGATCAGCCAGTGATTGGTCAGAGGTTGTGCTCAAACACCTGTGTCAGTAAGGCGAACTGGGTTTGCACTGGGGAGTACCTCCAAAGGCTACTCAGATTTCCGATCTGCCCTGGCTTTTACTTTCTGCCAGGAATCCTTGTATCTCGTTTGCATGTAACACAGCCCCACTGTCAGGAAAGGATGTGTGGGGAACTTTAGCTTTCTTTGCTCTCTGCAGTTCATGTGCATAGTCCTCCATTCAGCCAGGGGTGTGCAGAGAGAGCTTATCAAGGCTCTCCATGGCTGTTAAATTTCTGGCTAGTCTGCCAGTCTGTTTGTTGCTTGCCCCACCCAACACCTGATTATTAGGCTTGCTGATTGACTGGTCTTCTCTATTCTTTTGCTGCCAGAATTGCTACTGATATTGACAGTGCTGCTGGGCATGGAGTTTTTTCACACTTTCTTCAAAATTAAGTGAATGTCCTTCTACTGGTTTTCATGACTTTCCCCATCCTAGCGGAACTTACACATCATCTGGGCTGGGGTGGAGGGGTGGGAGCTCCCCCAGACAAGATTGCCAGAGACTCCCACTCTTCGAGATTTACAATCTTTCACAAATAAATTTACTTATTTTCAATTTATTGCATTCCTTCAGTCAGTTTCCAGAGTCCTCAAATGGTTGTTTTTAACAATTTGGTCAGCTTTTACTGTTGCTTTTTATGGAAAGGCTTTGCTAAGCTCCCTCACGACCTTGCTAAACTCTGCACTTAGTTATCCTGAAAGTCCCATGCTCTCTCATAACCTTTAATTTTTTTTTTTTAACTTAGGTTGTTTTGGATCTCTGTCCATATGAGCATGTGTAAAGTTTCACTTCATTCTTTTTAGTGTCTGCATAATATTTCATTATATGCATGTTCTAGAATTTATCTGATTAGTCTTCAAATAATGAACACTTATTTCTTATAGATTATAATTAAAACAGTGATCCCAGGATTAACGTTGGACATAAATATTAGCATATTTTGGCAAATATATCTGGGGAGTACATTTCTGGCAGAGAACCCACTGAATTTTTAATAAATTACTTTTAATAATTTTATTTAAAAACTTTTTTCCTATTCTCCAGGCTAACACATTTAAATAGATTCTAAATTTACTGGCTAGAGAAATCCCATTTACACATATTTAATTAGAATTCTAATCAATTTTCTACTCTTCACAATTGGTGACAGTGTTGGTGTTAATATTATAATTGTTTCACTTTTCAGATGGGGAGTTGAAATGATAATTTACTAATGACTAGTTTAAAATGTAAAATTGTAAAAATAATTTAGTCTGTAAGCTACCATATATGACTTGGTTCCCCTACTGATTTAAAAGCATTATTTCAAAGACCGATAAAACTGTAACTACAGTGTGTGTATCAATAGTGTCTATCTGACATCAGAAGAAACGGTTGCCTCATATTTAAAGAAGTTGTCTAAAATCACATAGCTGGTCAGTCCAGTTGGTTAAATTAAGGCTTAACCTCAGATGTGAGTGACTCAGATTCTGGTTTTTTTGTTTGTTTGTTTTTCTTGTTGTTGTTTTTTCTCTTAACTATACTATCTGCTATAAAATGTACTTTTACACAGATGATGTTTAAAATAGGCTCTAAGTTTAGTTTTTGTGGCACCATTGTAAGTCACCTGACTTTACTTAGAGCAATGCTTTTCTTTGTTTTTATTTTTATTTTTAAATTTTTAATTGTATTTTTCGAATAGGGCCTCAGTTATCTTCTTTTCCCATGAATCTGTTTTTAACCACATACCATTTTGTGTCTTGCCTCCTAACACTTTTCAGCAGGGCCAGTATTTAGCATTTATGTAACACATTTTATTTAGAACATGCTTTACAAATAATTTGTTAATCATACATTTTTAGTAAAATGGTAAGGAACATACTAACAGGCTTCTTTTAGAGAGGTTGAAATAATGATAGATTCACATGACTCTTCTGAGGTCATGATACCCCAAATAAGGTAGAAAATCTGTACTTACAATAAAATCTAGACTTGAACCTTAGCCTTTCCTGCTAATCATAATGATTTGAATTTGTCTTCATTTGCTTCCTCTTCCTCTTCCTCTGCAAGTGTTAGCTGGGTATGACGTCAGCTTCCTCTTTGATTGGTGTCCATATTATTTTTCTTACTCCAGAATGCCTTCTGCTATAAGTTGTAAGTTACTTTTTGCATTCTGCTTTTGAAACGTAAGGCAGAGAACATATTTCTTTATAAATTTACTAAGTATATTTTATATTTTAATTCTAAATAATTCAGGATACTGTCTCATCTGAATCTTTCATTCATACTCAGGTATGCTTGTTTCTTCTATCGTTGGATCCTTCCTTCCTTCCTCAAACTGTAGTCCTTCTCTCTTCCTCTTCGTAGCCAAACAACTGGGAGAAGCTGCCTCCTTTACTGTGTCTGGGACTTGCTCCCATTCATTCTTCATTCCACCTGGAGTTCCAGCTCCACTTTTCACCAAAACGATTATTTCTGCAGTCAGGGCTGCCTTTGTTGTTAGTGAATCCTGCAGAGTCTGTGCTTGGCTGTGTGACGGCCGCGAATGCGGCGCTGACTTCCTGTGGCTCTTGTGGTGTGATTACCTGCCTGTCCTGAGGCTCTCGCCACACCTTCAGGTCTTCTCTGGGCGGCCCGTCCCCTTCTTCAAGGCCCTTTACATGGATGTTCACAGCTGTGCCGCAGCCCTTCTCCAGCTCTGTGAGCGGGCCCCATGCAGCCCTGCGTGTTGCCGACATTGTCTACAGATGATTTCTCATGAGAGGCCCTTGCAGCCACCTTCAGGCTTAGCTGTTCCCTAGGACTCAGAGGGCTCAGGAGGTGTGTTGTGGGCTGTGGTTATGGCTTTCCCAGCACAAGGGCACAGATCAGGACGAGGAAAGAGAGAGGAGTGAGTCAGGAAGGACCAGGCCCAGCCACCCGGCGCCCCTTCCCGGCGGTTACGTCAGCTACTGCCGCTCCCCTGGCGGTCTGTGCGACAGCACTGCGAAGTGATTGCTGCTAGCCAGGGAGCCTCCCGGAGTCTCGCAGCCGTCCGGGGCTTTTACTGGGGATCAGTCACAGAGGCCTGCAGCACCTGTGCCCCTGATCCCAGCGCCGCAGCCCCCCTTTCTGAGCCATAACAAATGTTCCCCACCAGTCACGCTCCTAGGACAGACTTACCCGGCCAGATGGGCACAGCCTGGCCTCAGGCCTCAGAAGCACTTTTTTTATAAATACATACATACATACATACATACATACATAAATTTATTGGCTGCATTGAGTCTTTGTTGCTGCACGCGGGCTTTCTCTGGTTGTGGTGAGTGGGGGCTGCTCTTCCTTGCGGTTTTGCGGGCTTCTCATTGCAGTGGCTTCTCTTGTGGAACACAGGATCTAGGCACACGGGCTTCAGTAGTGGTGGTGCTCGGGCTCAGTAGTTGTGGCTCATGGGCTTAGTTGCTCCGCGGCATGTGGGATCTTCCCGGACCAGGGATTGAACCTGTGTCCCCTGCATTGGCGGGCAAATTCTTAACCACCATGCCACCAGAAAAGTCCCGTGGAAACACTCTTAATAGGCAGAACCCACCATGGATTCAGAGGTTATCTGCCAGGAGCCTGCCGAGGGCCAGCCGTGATGACACACCCTTCTCTGTAATGTGTAGGGCCTTCCTTCCCACTTCTGTATCCATGGCTTTAACTTCTGAATTTGCAGTTCCTATGTCTGATTGCTATAGAACATCTCAGTTTTTATGTACTATAGACCATTGCAGACTCGACCTGTACAAAATTGATTCAATCATGATATCCCTTTGTTCCTCTCCTCATCTTCCAGAAACTAATCAACATTCTTGACTTTGCTCATACACCCCCATATCCAACATTTTACCATTTCTAATAAAGGTAGACATTATAAATAACTCCATTTCAACCTTTCGCCATCCTTCCTGCCACTTCCCTACTCCAGGCCATCTTTACCATATACTGGGATTACTTAAGTGCTGCCGTCTGGTGTTTCTGCCTCCAGTATGTTTTTTTCCCCTTTAATATCTTTATCGAGATATAAACCACAGAGCATAAAATTCACACATAAAGTATACAGTTCAGTGGTTTTTAGTATATTACAGAGTTCTGCAACTATCACCATAATCTGTTAGGCCATCTGTATTATTCTTCCCCCCCACACCCCCACCCCGCCCAATAAACTTTGTAACCAGCAGCGGTCACTCCCCATTCTTCTCCCTTCTTAGGCAGCAGTCATTACTTTTTGTTCTTTTTACATAGCTTTTATGGGGATGTAATTCACATACCATACAGTTTACCCATAAGGTATACAGTTCATTGGATTATTGTATATTCATGGTTTTTTAACCATCACTACAAACTGTTATAGATTTTTGTCATCCCCAAAAGAAACCCATACCCAATTGCAATACCCCATTCTGCTCCCCTACCCTCTCACACTTCCCTGTCTTACATAGCCACTAATTTCTCTCTCTAGATTTCCCTGTTCTTTGACATTTCATATAAAACATGTACAGTATGTGTAGTCGTTTGCCCTGACTTCTTTCACTTACCATACTGTTTTCAAGGTTCATTCAAGTTGCTTTTTATTGCTGATTAATGTTCCATTTTATGACATACCACATTTCATATGTCCATCCCTCAGTTGAGGACTTTGGGGCGATTCCCGCTTCCGGGCTGTTATGAGTAATGCTGCTCTGAGCATCTGCGCACACAATTTTGCATAGGTATGCGCTTTCATTTTCTTGGTGTTACCTAGGAGTGGATTTGCTAGGTCATATGGTAACTCTGTGTTCAGCATTTTTGGGGAGCTAGTAAACGGTTTTTTAAAGTGGCTGGACCATTTTACGTTGTTATCAGAAAGTTATAAGGGTTTCAGTATCTCCACAGTCTTGCCAACACTTGCTATTGGTCATCTCTTTGGTTATTGCTATCCTAATGTGGTATTTCAGTGTGGTTTTTATTTGCATTTCCATAATAACTAATAACATTGAGCTACTTTTCTTAGGCTTATTGGCCACTCTATGTTTTTTTTAAAGAGAAATGCCTATTCAAATCCTTTACCCTTTCAAGATTAGGTTATGTGTCCTTTTATTTTTGAGTTGTAAGAGTTCTTCATGTATTAGGAATACAAGTTGCTTATCGGATAATATGATTTCAGAATATTTTCTTCTATTTTGTGGACTGTATTTTCACTTTTTTGATGGTATTTTTGTAGCATAATAGTTTTAAACTTGGACTTGGTCCAATTTGACTGTTTTTTCATTTGTGTGTTGGTATCTTATCTAAGAAATCATTATGTAATATAAGATCATGAAGATTTACTTTCATGTTTTCTTTTAAGAGTTTTATAGTTTTAGCTCTTACATTTAGGTCTCTGATCCATTTTGGTATAATTTTTGTGTATGGCAAAAAGTAGCGGGCTCACCTTATTTTTTTGATGTGGATATTCAGTTGTTACAGCACCATTTGTTAGAGACTATATGAAAATCAGTTGACTATAGTTGATATCTGGGCTCTGAATTCTATTTCATTGATCTTTATGTCTGTCCTTTAAGCCAGTACCATACAGTCTCCGTTACTATAGCTTTATAGTAAGTTTTGAAATGAGAACATACCAGTTCTCTAACTTAGCTCTTTTTTCTTTAGGTAGTTTTGGCTATATTAGGTTCTCAATAACTACTAGTTGATTCAGTTGTAAATAGTAATGCCCATATGTCAGTTACATGATATTTTAATTTTAGTATAAATATTTCACTTGGAAAGTATGCCCAGCAGGAGTTATGCCTGAAAATTCTAGTTTAGGGGAAAATTACTATTTGTTTTTTTATTTTTACAACAATTTATTGATAGGTTTTTATTTCAGCAACCTCAAATCTTGTTTTAGGAATTCAGCTATTTTCCTTATCCTTTTTTTCTATTAAAAATTATTTGCTTCTTGTTCTAAGTACTTTATTATCTTCTCTCTTTTGTATAGGACTATAATGATGAAATCAGGCAAGCACAGCTCCAGGAATTAACATATTTGAATGGTGGTTCAGAAAACGCAGATGTACCTGTTGTTCGAGGGAAACCTACCTTACGTACAAGAGGTGTACCAACCCCAACAATAACCAGGTAGGTGTCATTAATTGACTTACCTTTTTGTTGTTAGAATAGGGTACCATGGCAACAGTTGCAGTGTTTCCTTTATTAACAGGCAAGCAGCTCTACCACTGTATGGGTACAAAGCCTGTAGGAATGCATTCAGTCAATATGGTGTCATATCGAGAGATTCACTTTGGACTGAGGTGTTCCTGGGCTTAAATGTAACCTGTACCACTTACTAGCTAATGACTGTAGGTAAGTTTATTTAATCACTCTCATGTTATTAATCCCTTAATTCTTTAAAATGTAAGTCATTGTTTTGATGCACAAATGGAGAATGTGGAAGCTTGTGTTTCCCCAGTGAGTGCGGACAGTATCAGGCTAGTTCATTGCCACATCCTCAGTGTTGAGTGGCGTCAGGTACCAAGTGAATGTCCCGATGCTCGTTGTCTTTTTATTCCATGTGAATGCTCTGTGGTATCTGAAACTCGAGAGCTTGTCCAGGCACACAGAATTTGTATTTCTGTCTCGGAATAGTGATTACTTTTAACATGAAAAATATTTTAATGAATTCATAAGTCATTTGAAGCAAACTATAAATCGAGATGTGACTCTCAAACTTATTTGAGAATTATTTTTAATTTTTTAATTTTTGCCCCCAAAAGAACTCAGTGGAAGTTAGTAATATAGATTTTTTTTTTCTGGTGACTGTATATATTTTTTCAGGTAGTGTTTCGCATGAAATAATTTAAAATAGGTTTCTTCCATACACATCCAAGTTTATTTGGAGGAATAAAAAGTCAGTTCCCCTGTTGAGTGATGGGCACACTGTCAGAGCAATTACAGACAGGTGTTACTGCAATGTGAAATAAACACCGGTCTGGGCATGGCACCAGGTGGGCTTTCTCTATAAAAACAGGCCAGTAATAATAGGATTGCTGCTGATGATTTAATGAAATAATTTATGTAGCTGTTCAGTAATATCTTTCATTTCCATTTCTCCTCATGTTAAATAATTTACTCGAAATCGTAAGAAATTACATATTTGCTATTTTAGTTTTCCTGTGGCTGTTGCAATGAATTACCACAAATTTCGTGGCTTTAAATGAAATGGGTCATAGTTTGGGAGGCTAGATGTCTGAAATCAGCATTACTAGGCTACAGTCAAGGTTTTGACAGCTCCCCCCCCCGGAGGCTGTAGCAGGGGATCCTTTTCTTGACCCTTCAGCTTCTGGTGCTGTGGGCAGGCCTTGACTTGAGGCCATATCACTCTGCTCTCTCTCCTTTGTGTTGTCCTCTCTAATGTCCCTTTGCCTCCCTCACATAGGGATACATGTGATTATATTTGGAGTCCATCTGGATAATCCAGGGTATTCTTTCCATCTTGGGATTCATAACCTAATATCACATCTGCAAAGGCCCTTTTTTCTAAATAAGGCAACATTCTCAGAATGAATATCCCTTGGATAGAGACTATAGATAATAGAGCACATGCAGTGTCATGCTGTAGGGGATTCTGGTTCCTTAAACCAGATCTGCTGGTTTAAGGGAGATAATTTCTAATCTAGTTGTCACGTTTTCAGTGAAGTAGAAAACACTGTGTTATGAACAGACCAGGGGGAGTGTAGTATCTGGAGAAACACCTCCATCTGCCATGTTGATGGCAGCATACAGATTGCTTACCGTTTTAGGCTATTCCTTTGCTGCCTCAGTGGTTGGTGTTTTCGGGTAGAATTACTGTTTGGTTTGCACTTCAGACCCAGTGGTTTAGTTTGTGGAGTAATGGCTGGTTTGTGCTGATTGCACGCCTTCATGTGGGCACTTCTGGTCGCCGCGTGTCTAAACAACAGGGCCCCGCCTTCTCCCCTCCACGTGATCGCGGGCTTCCGTGGTACCAAATCTTTCAAACACTGTTTTTTACAGTTTTAAATTCGTGTCCCTCAGAGGCATTCATTGTCCTCCTGTATTTTTTTCTTAAGACTTCTCTCCCGGTTGGTCTTTATTCATTACTTTGGGTTAAAGGGTGTGCTCTACCCTTCTAGACCTTTGTTTGCATTGTTCCTGTGCCTGCAGGTCTGTAGTTCCTCTCTCTACCCCCTCACCTGTTTAAATCCTAGTCTTTACATCCCAAACTGAAACTTATTTTAACACTCACTCACATTGCGCCCACTACTGGGTACTTTCTGAGCACATTACAGATGTTAACTAGGTTAAGACTCATAGCAGCTCTGTGAGGCGGGCACTGTTTTGCTAAAGTCACCATTTCACAGCTGAGGAAAGCAAGGCCAGAGGGGTCAGTTACATGCCCCAGTCACTCAGCTGGTGAGTGTAGAGCCTGGCTGGAATGCAGAAACCACGCCTCTCTCTCTTTGATCCTTCCCTTCTGTTTTTATCCAGAATCTTTTTTTTTTTCCTTCCACTCATTCTCCCCTTGCAGTTTTTCCATAGAAGTTTCATTCTGACATTTTAAATTATAACACAATTAATACAAACCATGCTGAAAAGACATATTTTTACTATTTTTTCTCATCAGATCGTATATAGTAACTTGCTAAGTTAATGCCCATCTTACAGAATAAAAATAAATTGATATAGAAAATAATAGGATAGAAAGTTACAAAAATTCTGAGGGTGAGAGTAATACACAAAAAGCAACGTTATTTTGTAGGGTTGGCAAAATCGGTCTTAAAATTATGCTTTGAACTTTCTAGTGGCCAAAGCTGAGGGAAATATGGTTATAGAATTCACGTTGTCTAAATGGCTAAAAACAGTCATAAAACGAAAGACAAATGTACTTATTGCAGCCTAGCACTTTCTAGCCCTGGGACCCTTGGGAGGTAGTAGGTAGATCTTCACCACACCCAGTCCCTCAGTAAGTCATTTTGATTCTAGCTCTAAAATAAGCCTTAAGTCTGTTTTCCTTTGGTCACCTTTTTCATCCTGTGCTCCAGACTGGTCTCCTTCGTGTTCCTTGAACAGGCCAAGCTCGTTTCTTTCTGTGTGCTTTGCCTTCACTCCTCCTCCTCCTCAGAAGGCCCGTCTGCAGTTGCCCGCCTGCCCCTCCGCATCCTGTTCTCAGCACACACAGGTGCCTCCTCGGAGAAGCCTTTGCTGTCACCTTGTTTGAAGTGTCCCCCCCATAACCCAGAGGCCGGCCCATAACACCCTTCTTGGTTACATAATAGCATGTATCAAACTGAAGTTACTTTTTCTGACTTGATCACTTTTTCATTGGTTACTTACTCCTCAGTATAATATAAAACCTTGAAGGCACTTGTGTCCCTAATGTTTGGCATATAGGAATCACTCAGTAAATAAATGCTGAGTGAATACTGTACAATAGCAAATTCTTTAGACTCTTCTGATCAAGTATTGACCATTTACAATATTTTTTGTGACTGTAGTTGTTGTCTGTCACGGGGCTGGGTTTATTGGGGGATTAGCTTTTGGGGAGTGGTCACCTGGGCAGCACTGCTCTGTCATAGTGGAACAGGTCATTGCTAGAAGCCTCGTGCGTGTTCTCCACTGTTACCACTTCAGGACACCTTTCTGCTAAAAGATGTAAATGATCTAAATTAAATCCTGCAGTAGGGAGTAACATGTATTTTAATGAAACATTTTCATTCAGTTTCAGGTGAGAGGACTAAACTTACTCCTTCTCTACCTAGGAGATAAGGAAGTTTCTTTACTTCAGGTCTGCCCTGTGCAGCCCTGTGGTACATCGCCTCCATAACTCCCTGCACGGACCCCAGCAGAGAACATATCAGGAAAGATTAGGACTGACGCCACCCTAGGCAAACTTTTTGTTTAGTTCTGTGTTTTTCTCCATAGGGTCTCTACCCCATATTTTGCCTGCTGCCCTAGTGGTCTGGGCTAGACAGTTTTGAGCCCTCAAGGATGCCCCCTTCCTGTCCTGTCTTCAGAACAGCTGGCTTGTTCTGTGTTGCCTTTCCACTGGCCTTGTCTGGCCCACCTGGCCTCTCCCCAAGTAGCCGACAGTGTTCTCTCCTTGCATTTGTTACCAGAAATAGCAGGAAGAAAAAGCGAACCAAGCAGACGAAGCCTGTCTTCTAAGTAGTAAATACACATTCACTGGTATTGGGTGCTGAAGCTGGTGGTTTGTTTCAGCTCAGGGCAGGAGGCTGACCTGTTCACTCAGACCTTTTATCAGCTTTCATCACATGGGGAGATTTTCAGCTACAGCTTCTTTAAATGTTTTGCCTTCCCCTTATCTCGTCTTTTCTTGGAGTGCAGTCCCTTGTTAGAACTCATGATTGCACTTCCCAGGCTGGATGCCAGGGTGCTGGGATGCTGCAGCACACTCCCTGGGCTGCTGCGGAGAGTTTAAAATGTCATGGGGCCACCGCAGTCATCAACAGCTCTTAGACAACTGCATGAACTGTCAGCTCAAGGTAATCATTTGTCGTTTTAACGTTAGAGCGTGCCCTGCTGATTTTAATGACATTGTATGTTTGTACAACTGGCATCTCAGCAGTTGCTGTGATAAATGTTAGGTAGCCACAATCACTTTGCCTGTTGGGCACTATTTAGCTTCCCAAACCAGGGGATCAGACGGGACTCGGTCCCTCTCACTTTCTCGTCCACACAGATTTTCACATGGTACCTATTCTCTTCTTAAGATAGATTATGAATAGTATCATAGATGCTAAAGATTGTTTTAATGACAGAAAATGATCTGTTTTTCTCCACAGTATGTGAAGTTACGAGAAATGTTATTGGGAAAACTGAATAGTTAATATATGGGCCATAAATATTTCACCAGCATATGATATGATTTATATTAATCTACCAATCTATATTAAAAAGTCCTTTTTATTATTAAGGAAAGGCTGGATATAGGAAAATGATAATTTATTTCTTTTTCTACTGGCCAAAATTATAGGAATTTCCAATTTAAAAAACAAAACCCATTAATTTGGGATGTCATGTAAATTGATTCCCTCCTGGATTTACTTTCTGAGGACCTTGTACCGCCTGACCTGTCAGGATAGTCACTCTCCTCTCCTTCCTTCCAACTCTGTGTCTATTGTCTGGGTCTTTCTCAAAAGCCAGGCAGTGATTCAGGACACAACGTGCCCCGAGCCGCAGGCAGATGCTAGAGGGCTTTCCTTGGAAATGGGCTTCTCTACCTCTCTTGTCGTTTGACTTGAACTGCCTCCTCAGTCCTCAGCATCCACCTCCTTTTCACCCAAGTGCTCTCCGAGTGTGTGTTAGTGCAGCTGCGCTGGAGTTGATTAAGGGGAGACAAAAGGAGAAAAATGTGTGGTTTCTTTTAAAATCACTTTAACAGGCTTTGGGCAAACAATAACTGAGGCAAATAATGTTGCAAACAGTGAGAAAACTTTGACAATAACTTGTAACCTAAAAGCAGCCTGCAGCGGCCTGAGCAAGGTTCTGGGTACAGCGCGTCAGCACCGCCTGAAGCCGGGTGTGTGTTCCGGGGCCTCCTGTCGACTCTGGCGCCGGCTGGAGGAAGGCTTGGACACCCAGCAGGCCAACCGACTTTTCCTAGAATGATGTTGAACCCGTGCCACGGACAGGCCGCAGCCTGTAGGGTGGAAGGAGCCCAGTGAGGGTGTCCTGTACGCAGTGGGTGTTGCCTGCTCTCCCCACCCTGGCTCTTCAGAAGTTTTAATCAGGTTTTTTCCCTCTTTGAATATCAGTCAGTTTCTGGTGTTAGGTCGTTTAATGTCACATTTTCCTGAGCTCTTTCTGTGACAGAAACTGAAGTTACAGAGATGATGACCAAGTCATTGTCCTGCCATTCAAGGGAGTTTAAGGGGAAAGTCAGAGAAACCAGTCATTATGGCAGAACGGCTGAAGTAGAGCACGAGGGACACGAGGAAGAGGGAAGTGGACATAGGGATGAGAGCCCAGAGTACCCTAAATGGGGAGCATGGGTACCACACACCTAGGGTGAAGGTAAGGTCCTGAGGCAGGGTGGTGTCGCAGGGGGGTCA
This sequence comes from Hippopotamus amphibius kiboko, assembly GCF_030028045.1. Taxonomy (NCBI): domain Eukaryota; kingdom Metazoa; phylum Chordata; class Mammalia; order Artiodactyla; family Hippopotamidae; genus Hippopotamus; species Hippopotamus amphibius. Next base: position 168,040,772 of record NC_080190.1, read on the forward strand.
TCCCGTGCAAAGGGCAGAGGCTTGAGAGCAGAGAAAATGGGGCCATTTCCCTGGAGTGAGCGTGTGTCAGCCCCGCCCTCCTAGCTGTGTGGTCACAGGGAACTTCCCTACTTTTTTGGTCTATAAATGGGGATAGAACTTGAGCCCACATTAATCCAAATCCTACTTAATTTTTTGAATGCCCCATTGAAGCCCAGACGGTGGCATGATTCCTTTTCTGATTACTCAAAATGATCCCTCACTAAAAATTGAATTCCTGTAGCACAGATATTTGATCAGTCCTTGGGCAAATGACACATCTCTCTTAACTCCTTTATTATCAATTTCACCATCATCACAGAGGAGGAACGCTTGCGCTGCATAGTTCCAGAAGGCAGAAGTAAGGCCGATACTTAGATAGGATAAAGATTTTTGCTATTTTTTGTTTATAAGTAAAAAAAGTAAAAACGTTGGTAACAATCAGAATTGGAAGACAGTGACAGGTTTCAGAGTATGGAGCAAGCTCTCTGCCTTCATGGGGATACATCATTGGATGAAAAGATATGTTTGGTTGGACACTCTCTCACACTGTCTTACTTGTCAACAGTTTTACTAGTAACCAGTTTGTCATTTGTTGGAGAAGAAGCAGATTGCATTGGATTTCTTTCATATGAGGCAGAGTCAAAAATTATCCACCCTCTGGCTGTAGAATTTATTTTAATTAACTTTTAGAAAAGACAAATACATCATTTTTTGACATAATCTCCTTGCTTCTCAGTACACTTTGTCCATCTGTCAACAAACTTTTGTATTCCTTCGTTAAAAAATGTTTTAGGCTGAGCTGCGAGCCACGCGTGCACTGCTGTCTTCACGTCTTCATCAGAAGTGAATCTTCTCGTAGGGCTGCTTTCAAGGGACCAAACAGGTGAAAGTCTGATGGGGCAAGATCAGGACTGTAGGGAGGATAATCACACCCCTTTGTCTGTGTATGAAACTTTCTAATCAGATGTGTGGTTTCTGCTTTGCAATTACCCGCTTCTGAGCAGCGTGGCACCCAGTCCTATCAATTTGAATCAACTTCTCAAGTGAAAAATAAACACGTTCCCATTGATCACTGTTATAAATCTCATCTAACAGACCTTTTCTGTTCTCAGCCCATGTTCTCAGCTCTGCTGTTCAGTCCCAGCCTGAACTTCATTTGCAGCATCACGTGAGCACTTGACAGTGCAGCGGGGCCCTCACGCTGGCCTGTCACTCCGTTGTGCCTTCCTCTCACCAGGGCACCATTTACAGCAGTACTGAGACTGTGCAGCTTGACACCATTCCCGTGGGATTTCAAACCCTTAGAAATGAATCTTCAAAGTGTCTTTTGTAGATGAGTATCTCAAGCATCATATATCAAATGACTTGTCCAGAATTCTATAACAGATTCTTTAGTATTCCCTGTGCCCAGCGGGCACATAACCTAACAACGCTAGTGATGATCGAGAGAATTGTGAGCTTCTTATATATAAATTATGTCTTTCAGTGTGGTGAAAGACATGAATTTATACAGTCAGAAGTATTGAATATTTTGTGATCAATACAGTACCTTGGATGGCAGGGATGGGGTATTAGATAAAGAAGAAGGAGCCTAATTTAGTTTGAATATACACAGATTGACTGAAATATCACAAATGAGTTAGATATACCATAAGTAGAAACTATTCTCTAATCACATTGAAGATTTTTCTCGATATATATCAGAGATAAAAAGATGGGTAAGAGTGTAGATATCACAGTGTCTATCAGTACAGCTCAGGGAGATTGAAATTTTTGTAAGTTGTTGATCTTCATTGAGTAGGAAATGTGCTAAACACTGTGTGTGTATGTCCTGTGCCATTTTTCCTTTGCCATAACGCTAAGAAATGGGTTCCATATCCCATTTCACACTTGAGGAAACTGTCTCGGAAAGTTCAGACTTTTGATTAGTTTAGATGTTAATTGGAAGGCAGAAGGTAAATAAGTGCAGTCAGGAATTGAATTCAGATCTGAACCCAGTATCCTTGTTCTTGACCATCAACTTTATTGCACCGATTTTTGTGGCCTAGTATGAAAACAAAAAAAAGATCTAACTTATTACAGTGCTCAAAAAAGGGGTAACACAAGTTACCTGAGGTGAAAGTCATAGATTTTGCACTTTTTTTTTTTTTTTTTTTAAATAATGATTTCGACATTTTTGAGAAGTACCAGTCAGGTTTTTTGTATAGACGTCCCTCCTTTGGAATTTGTCTAATATTTTTCTCATGATTAGCCTGGGGCTATAGGTTTGGGGAACAAAAACCACAGAGCTAAAATGCTATTTATATTACATCATTTCATGGGAACGCACTATTCACATGACTTACTAGCTCATTTCTTTTTGTTACTGAATAATATTCCATTATATGAATGTACCCCAGCTTGCTCATCTATTCACCTGTTGAACGAAGGGCATCTTGGTTGTTTTAGCGACTAATTTCAACGTTTCAAGTTTTAATTATTCATTGCAGCTATATAGGAAGGCAGTTGACATATTAACTTTGTATTCCAAGGTCTTGTTTCATGTGTTTATTAGTTCTAGTTTATTGTTTGTTTGTATTGTTGCTTTGTTTTGTTTTGGTCTGGTTGATTCTTTGGGAATTTTTACATAGAAATGAGGTCACCTGCAAACAAAGTTTTTCTTTCTTCATAATCTTAGAAGTTTTGTTTCCTTTTCTGGTCTTACTGAATTAGGTAGGGCTTCTAGTACAGCTTTAGTTGGAGTTGTGAGGCTGGACACCCATGCCTATTCCCCGTCTAAGGGGAGAGCATGCAGTCTCGCACCCTGAAGTGTGATACTAGCTGTAGGTGTTTGTAGACCTTTTTTTTTTTAACTTGAGTAAATTTACCTCCATTCCTAGTTGGCTTGAGTTTTTATCATGAACGATGTTGCATTTCATTAAATGCTTTTTCTGCTTTGTATGATGGTAAGATTTTTCTTCTTTAGCCCTCTTGATGTGGTGGACCATGTGGATTTCCATCAGTGTTGAAGCAACCTTGCATGCCTGGGATAAGTCCCACTTGGTTGTGATGTGTTTAATACATTAGTAAATTCAATTTGCTACTATTTTTGAGGATATTTGCATCTTTGTTCATGGAAGATACTGATTTATAGTTTTTGTTTTTCATTTTATAATGTCTTTAGTGTCTTTTGTTTCCCCTTAGACCACATATCTCTTCCTGGGGAGGTCAGAGACCACCTTGCTCACCCACCTGTCACCCTTCCTCGGCCTCTCTGCCTCCCAACCCCTTGACCAGTTATGGCTTCCACAGGTGGACAGAAAAAAAATCTTGGGAGGCACCTCCTGTGACGGATCCCCATAAGGGCTCAAGAACAAGGCCGGTTACTTCTGTCTTCCCTGGTGGCCCAGGCCAGTTGTAGCCTCTGAGTAGTAATGTGGAAATAATTTTCAGGAGGCACGTCCAGTGACCAGCCTCAGAGAATGAGTTAGGAAATGTTCCCTCTGATTTTATTTTCTGGAAGAGCGTGTGGAAAACTGATATCATTTTTCTTTAATATTTGATAAAATTCACCAGTGAAACCTCTGGGTCTGATGCTTTCTTTTTTGGAAGGTTATTATTGATTAAATTTCTTTAATAAACATAGATTTATTCAGGTTATTTAATTCTCCTTGTGTGAGAATTGGTCATTTATATATTAGAAGGAATTAGTCCAGTTCATCTAAATTAACAAATTTGTGGGCCTACAGTTGTTCATCATCTTCCTTTTTTAATCTTTTAGTGTCCTTGAGATCAGTAGTGATGACCCTGCTTTCATTTCTGATACTGTTTCTTCTTGTTTAGCCTGTCTAGAGGTTTATTAATTTTATTGATCCTTTCAAAGAACTGGCTTTTGGTTTTGTTAATTTTCTCTGTTGTGTGTGGAATTTGTGTTTTCAGCTGGGTATTCGCTATCCCAGTCAGAAGAAGAGCTGGTGTATGGGCAGCCATGTTATCTGCTCAGTTCTCCTTATTTGGAGGACGTTGTCCATAGGAGGCGGGTCAGGCTGTGCCTTTATTTTCTGTCCTCATTTCTTCACAGGACTTGCACGCTTCCTCAAGTTTTAGCTTATGTTGGGCTATTCTGCCTCCTTCCTTCCTCTCTGACTAGAAGTCTCATATTTTATGTTAGAAATACATGAATACGTTGAATTCCACTTCAGAAAATATGTGTTTAATGTCAGAGTGATGTGTTCAGCCCCTAAGTAGTAGATACGCTGTTTGGGAAAGTTCATTTTATTCCCTCTCTTACGGAATCTGGTGTATGTTTTGGCCCCAGGTTTGCGAGCTGTGTGTTCTCAGACAGTCTTAAGATCTGTCTAGGCCTCCATTTCCTTGTCCGTAGACGAGCCAGGTAAAGCCCAGGTCACAGTGTTGGAGTGAGGGTGGGCTGCGACCCTGGCCAGGTGTGATGGAGGAGTGCTCAGTAGATGCAGCCTCCCTGGATGTCAGCGTCCTAGTCAGTGTCCCAAACAGAAACTGACTCTTTGATGTTATCATATTTATTGCTGCTGGACTAGCTGCCTAAATGACTTAATTTCCTCCCTTTAGGTAGATACCTGTTTCTCATTTGCTTTAGTTTTCACTTTGCGTTTGTTTTCCTTATTTATTTTTACAGAATTGTCGAACACTGATTTTTATAAGGTGTTAATGTATGTGAACAGTGGACTGCTAGAGAATACCATGCGTATTGCTAATTTGACCCTCTTGTTTTCAGGGGAAGGGGAGGAGTCACAGCCCGGCCAGTGGGAGTTGGGGTACCACGAGGGACGCCAACTTCCAGGGGAGTCCTTTCTACCCGTGGGCCAGTGAGTCGGGGAAGAGGACTTCTCACTCCAAGGGCAAGAGGAGTCCCTCCAAGTGGATACAGACCTCCACCACCGCCTCCAACACAAGAGACCTATGGAGATTATGTAAGTGAAGGTGATCTGTTGGTCTGGGATCCAGACATAGTGATGGGTGTTGTGACCAATATCCCTCACCTTGCTTTAGCTCTTTAGCAAACATTTATTGAGTGCTAAATAAGTGCTTGGTGTCAGAGGCATAAAAAATATGAAAGAAATAACCTCTTTTCGTCAAATAACTTAAACGTCAGATATGGAAGATGAATTTGGGTGGTGGGGAGGTTCGAGACCAGGGTCAAGGACTCATACTGTCAAGCTCTCACAGGAGTTTAATGTAGCATTTGTCCGTGGTGCACTCCAGGTTGCCTCTGAGTGATTCAGTCATTTAAGAAATTATTGCCTACATATAACAAGCTGTTTTTACCCTTAAGTGTTTCCTCTTAAGCTGTGCTGCTGAATGTGGATTCTTAGTGAAAGTTCTCTTCAGTGAAGAAAATTTAAAAGTTCCCAGATTTTTGAAGTTAATGCCAATCAGTTTTTCCATTTATCATTCAGTAATTCTTTGATATGGTTCATAGACTTACTTAACATAAGAGAAAGAAAATACATCCATGGAAAATGGGCAGTGGTGGGTGGGGAGGAGTGGATTCTATAACAACAATATAGAACCCCTGGGATTTTTACTATAACTTTCTAGTCTAACATAAATGAGGAAAATAAGTACTGGATAGATGTTTCATATTAGTAATTGAAAGTATTAAAGAAAGAGTATATGAACTGTTGTCAAAGAAAGGGAAGCAGTGACAGGCCTAAAATGCCAGAACCAGTAAGTTTTCATGTTTCCCTTGAATGGAGGTCTCTTGCTGGGAGCGCAGCACCTTTTTGCACAGTTTCTGGAACTTGAAGTAATCCCTGGGCCACAGACACCTTCTTCAGTGTCATCTGCAGCCGCCAGAAAGGTCTGAGTCTTTGTCCCGGTCATACTTCACTCCCTGTAATTCCTGAAGTGTGCTTCAGCCTCTTTGGCTTCCAGAACTTTGTTCCTGCAGCAGTCTCTGCCTCGAGCATTCCTCCCCCTCATCTGGCCAGTTCCTGTTTGTCCTTCATACTTAGGTCACCTGTTCCTAGGGAAGTTCCTAGGAGGCAAGAGCTGGCCCAGACGGTGGCTGCTGGTGGCGGGGGGCGGGGGACACGGTGGGCTGTGTCCCTTTGCACTAGGCAGAGAATCCATGCTGGGAGCTCAGTGAATTTTATTTTAAAAATAAATCCCATATAGACAGTTTCACCGTTTTGCTCTTCAGTTGGAGAAGGATGTGTCTCTATCTCGTCTCTGTGCTCCTTACAGCTGGACGTGGTCCTGTTCACTCGTGTTCTTACCAAACTGGCAATTGTGCCTCGAACTCATCCACAAAGGCGGAGTCTTGTGACAGTAGCAGAGACTGTAAAGGAAAGGAAACGTTGTGAAATTCCTTTGAGGTGGCCCGGTATCTGCTTTTTTGCACCTCGGCTTACCTTGTGTTCTCTGAGGTTTGGGTGTGCGGCAGATGCGGCTGGATGGTGTCACCATAGTTGGGGCGGGGGGAGGGGTTACAGACCTGGATCCGAGGCCCATGGCGCTATGAAGGTGGTATGAGTCAGGCAAGGTACTTAGCATTTTTGTCTTCACAATCCATCTGTTTCAGAAAGAGCTAGTGCCTTCTTTCCATACATTAATTCACCTTTCCACTCAGCAAAGATCGATTGAATGCCTACAGTGTGAACCAGACACACATGTCCTCTGTCTCAGAGTGTATACTCTAGCGAGTCTCAAATGAAATTAGAGGAATACAACTAAAAAATTCTTGAAAGATTAAAGTCGAGGGGAGCGAAAAGAAGAGAAACTCAAGGCACTTAGTTTTTCAGTGTTTAGCTCTGATTTTTATTGATAAGTGGAAAGGCATGAAAACAGTTAATTTGCCAAGTATTGTGTTGAGTTAATAACCCCCTTCGCATCCACGACAATGGGGAATGGGAGAGTGGCCGTGCAGAAGAATATGCGTGTCCTTTCGGGAGGCGTCTGAAGGAAAAAGGCAGCCTTCCTCGTGTGAACCCACCCTCATGCGTGGCCCTCTTCAGGCGCTGGTTGTCCCCCAGGCTGCATTTCCATCACAGGTTGTGCTTGTTCTGCCACACCACTGTGTTGCCTTCAAATAGCAGATGGCTGCGTTGGCTGTCTTGGTTATAACTTGTCATTGGTCTTAATCATTTGAGCTTCTAAAGATTACTCACACTGTATGCTTAGCTTTGCAGCATGGGAAGGGGAAAAAAAACTTTAAAAAATTATTTTGTTTGGTTGTTTATTTCTGGGATTTTAGATCATGTGGGTATACTACAAAATATCCAACTTAGAAAGCCTGGATTCTATAACCCCCCCACAATATCCAACTTGGAAAGCCTGTTTTTATAGCCCCCCCCAAAAATATCCAACTTAGAAGGCTTGGTTCTGTAAGCCTGGTTATTCATTCCTGTGGCAGGTGGGAAAGTTGAAGTTGGTCTTCTTAGAGTATACTAAGATAATTATTCCATTGACCTGGAATAATCATAAATTAGATTCTAAACTTCATGGGAGTAGGGGACCCCCCCCCGCACACCCCTCATTCACCTTTATATTCTCAGCACCTAGTATAATGTCTAGCACATAGTCAGTCCTTAATAAATGTTTGCTGAATGAAAATATTCTCAAGACTGAGTTTTTTAAAGTTGCCACCAGTGGAGAACCCACCCCAGATACCTGCCGTGTGCTTTGCCGTCTTTAGTCACTTAGCGGTTTGTATATCTAACTTACTGGCATGTAGCTGAGTAGCGCAGTCTTCACTAGCATATGTCTGTTCCTCAGAAGATTGTAGACTTCTCCGCAAAGGCACTGTGTCTCTTAATTAGTCTCTAGCCACTAGCATAGTTTCTGGCACACTCTGCTTAGTAAATGTTTACTAGACTAGACAACCCTGCAGAGAGACCTGGTAAGTTTTCCTAATGATCTTTTCCAAGTCAGTTACTGTAACCTTCCCATGGGAAGAATATGGTAGCTGGCATTTGAAAAAATATCTTCCCTTCATTATTCTTGGGCTCAGAGGGCAGTTGCAGGTTACAAAGATGTAAGTCTGATTCTTTGTAGCTCCTGAAAATAACAGAATCACATATGATTAATCTGATCTCAGTATAAGAATGAACTTTCAAGAAGGATGTAACATTTAATGAGAAACTGCTCTCCATGAGGCACTTTGTTATATGTTATGTCATGTTGTTCTCACAGCACTCAGAGAGGTATTGTGGTCCTGTTGTGGAGGTGAGAATTTAAGGGGTGGGAAGTGAAGTGTCTTTCCCCAAGTCACATGGGCAACACAGAAGGAGCAGATGCGGGACTCAACGATTCAAGGCCTGTGTTCTGTCTTGAACAGCCAGTGCTCTACGAGCTGAGACGATAAGATCTCCTCACCCTCAGGGAAAGAGCAGCAGATCCTGTACCCTGCTCTTGTCAGGAGAGCAGCAGAGGATGACAGGAGATTAAGTAACCTCTGTGGTCCCTTGCAGTTTAATAATTCTCTGGTTATAAGCTACCTCAAGTAGGGAAATGGAAACCGAGAACCATTAGGAAGAATGGGATGGGGTTAGGATTTAAAAAATAATAATAAACAAAGTATTATTACATTGATTGGCAAAAATTGAAATAGCAGTTTCACTGTTTAAGAATTTCCAAGCATCTATATCTCAAAAAAAGGCTTGTCGTTCTTTTGGGACTCAAAATGTAATTTCTAATGATTTCCTTGGAATACATTTGTAGTAATAAATGTTCTGTCATCTGTTGTTGGTTATATCTAACTAATTCAGTTTACTTATTTTAACTTTCATTTAACATTTAGTATCTGAGGCCATTATTTCCGGAATAAAAGATGCAAAGAAATCATATCAGTTGCTTATTTAAACAAAAAAGGGGGTGAAACCTGTTCTTGCAGATCCTGCCACAGCTGGTGCTTTTTTGAGAAAGTATACATTTCAGTCCTTAAAATAGACATTATTCTTCAGATTATGTATACTAAAATGAAGATATTTCAACACAGTTTTAGGCCCAAGAAAAACTCAGTTTTGGGGATATGTTAAAGTTATTTTTAGTGAGTAGTTATAATATGCCCATTATAAAAATGTTCCCTATTAGCCCAAGCAAGAAAGCCTGATAATTGAAAGGTGTTTTCTTGTTGAAATGTGCCTGTTGAAATTGGACTGATTTTTCTCAAGGTGAGTTGGTGAAGATACGTGATCATTTATAATGTCATCTGAGCCAACTGTTCTTCATCAGAGTTGCTGTCACAGAGTACTCCCTGAGTATGTGTCATTGAGAAGAATCTCTGTTAGCAAATAAATCTGTTTGACTATGAGAACATTATTATTGCAAAAGTACAACGCACAGTAGCCATTTGAATAGCATAGGCTAACCATCTCTTGTGAGCACTGTCTTTAAGAATGACTCTAAGAACACAAGGCAATTCAACACGATTAGCTTTTTTCCAGAAAGGAAGAAGACAGATAATGGATGTGTTTTCAACTATTTGAGTACAAATTGGGACCTTCTGCTCCACTTTTAACTTAGTAAAATTAGATATAATTACGGTAACTTCTCATCTCCTTTTTGAGAACAAGAAGCACCTCTTTCCCAAAATGACATTGATTCATTACTTATGTCCAAATAATTAAATAACTGACAAATAATTAGTGTAACCCAGAATATATTCAATGAGAGCACTTTAACAATTCAGAATGTTGGTGTAATTACACAAAAGAACATGTTTGATGCTTCCTGGCAGAGCCAATTTACATATGAATTTCTAAAGTGAAATCATTTTTGATAAATTGCTTTAGGCTCTACATACAAAGAAAACACAGAATCACAGTACAGTAGGCCCTCCACATCTGCAGGTTTGGCATCTGCGGATTCAACCCACCACAAATGGAAAATATTTTTTTTTAAAAATTCAGGAAAGTTCCAGAATTGAAGCAAAACTTGAATTTGCCACATGTAGGCAACTATTTACATAGTATTTACATTGTATTTACAACTATTTACATAGTATTTACATTGTCTTAGTTACTGTAAATAACCTGGAGAGGATTTAAAGTACAGGGAAGGATGCCTAGGTTATATGCAGATGCCACGTCATTTTGTGTAGGAACTTCAGCATCTGTGGATTTTGGATCTTAGTGGGTCCTAGAACCAATCCCTTGTGGATACCAAGGGACCCCTGTGGCTGCACGTCCCCCAAACACTCAGTCTGGTCGTTTCATTTACTGTCTCTGAAAACTCTTGTCCATTTCCTTCATTTCACCTGACATTTGTGTTAATAACTACTACATCTACCTCTCTGACTCCGGCCTCTCCTCTGAGCTCTCTCTAGGGCCCCTTCCTGAGTTCCTTCTGCAGTACCTGCAGCTTGCAGCTCAGTGGAGGCTGTGGTGCGGCCCCAGGGCCGTTGTTGAGGAAGCGGCACTGCCGTGAGCTGAGCACCCAGGATTTCGTGTGTTCATCTCCATTCCCTGCACTCACACAGTGAACACGGCTCACTGCTTCATGAGTAGCTGATCTCCAGTTACAGCCGCTTTAGTGAAGATGCTTGTCCTCCTGCATCTTAGGAAACATCTCTCCAACCTCTCTGCATCCACCTTCTATGCTCTGATGATGTCCTCTCACAGTGCTCACACTGTCCACAGTTGGCAGTTCCTTGTTTGTGTATTGTTTTCACATCTGACTTCTCTCTAACTTTAAATGTTTGTTTACTCTTTTACTCCTGCCACCTAACATATAGTAGTCCCTCAGTAAACGCTGGCTGTTTAGGGGGATGGACAGACAGACAGACGATTGCCATAGCCTCCTTAGTCACACCTTTGCTTGTTGTCCTGCCCTAACCCTGGGCCCTTCTCCTAAGTAGGTTATTACTCGCGTTACCTGTAGGGTACTTTCTGGCGTCTAACCTCTGACGATGCTACTGCCCCTCCAAGCCCCAGAACATAGGAACCAGTGTAGAAGCTGAGGAGGATCAAGGTTTGATTCTTCTGAGTGATGTCTGAAGGCTTTCCGGACTGCGCTCTTCAGCCTCTTAACTCCCTGCTCTCCCCACATTATCATTGTATTTCCATCAATATCTATATTGCAGTTCCTTAAACATACCAGGACTTGAACACTGTGTGGCTTTGTATGTACTTTTGGTTCTCTTCTAATGCCTTTTTTTGTTCTGTCCTGCCAGTTCTTTTTACTATTTATTCTTCAGTTGTGAAGCCTTCCTGGTCCTAATCAGGCACAGGCAGTAGCATCCTGGGTGCACCTTGTATCTGCTTCAGTGTCGCCTTGCTTGTCCTTGTCCCCCATAGACTGGATTTCTTCAGGGCAGGAACTATGTCTTTTTTGTAAATCTTAGTTTGCCCAGAGCCTGTCACAGGGCCTGACATTTTGGAGATACTAAGTAAACATGTGAAGGCTGTCTTTTATTAATGTGCATTGCTAAACATACTTAGTGAAATAAAATTAAAGCCAATTTTAGCAAACATTTAGTGAACTAATAAATATGAAGGACAGTGCAGTTTAATAAAGAGGGTATTATTCTGATCCTCCTTATTGTCTGTTTCACCATCTTTTTTTTTCTTGTGTAAACTGTTCAACCTTTTTAAGTTTCTTCATCTGCAAAATGCGGGTGATGGTACTTTACCTGTAAATCAGCAGGTTAGACCAGATGCTGTTCTAACCTCTTTTCCAACTTTGAAGTTCTGTAATTGGTTGTTTTCTGAAACTTACTTGGTTTCCACTCACCCTAAGCATGTTCTTTTAATAAAAAACTGTATTTTCATCAAATAGAAATCTTGATATTGAAAGTCACAGGATAAACAAAGCAAACATTCTAATGAGAGAAATAAGCTAAAGGTGCATGGCTCTGAATCTTTTGAATTCTGAAACAGAAGTTTTGAAAAATAATTTTTAAAGTGAGATCTTTTTTTAAATGCAAACTCACCTTTCAAGATGTATAAACTAAAATTGTCTTAGAAATTTTAATCATATTATTTTTTAACTCATTTAATTGTGATTGCACCAGCTGTCTATTCATAGGAAGTATTTACCATTCACTGATATCCCTTGCTGTCTTAATGTTGTGTAATCATTCTCAGCTTTTGAGCCTGAGCTGATGGGTTAATCACCTTTAAACATACGTATGGTGGGGCGTTCTAGATGAAGTCGTATGAGTTCATCAGAATATGAGAGCTCTTTCAGGTACTTGATATGCCCTGATTATCCATCTGTATTATGTTTACTGAACAGAATGTGGAATTGTCCTCAAACCACCCCATCTGGTGTGGAAGTGCCTACTTAAGTGAGGCAGGGGATGGCTACCACACACAGGGGCCACAGAAAAGGGCTTTACATGTTTTAGAGGAGGAGGTGTAGGCTCCTCGAGGCTGCTGGGCCCTAGGAAGTAGCAGAGCCAAGTACATCTGACTAGAGCACCAGGCGTTTTTCTCTTCAGACCCTTCGGTCAGGGCCTCTCCAAAGGGGAATTGATGTGGAGGGGAGCACTCGGCCCCCCTGAGCTTCCCCGTATGCTGCCTCCTGGACAGGAGGAAGGAAGGAAGGTCACTAAGCCACAGATACAGGGGGTAACCTGGCCTGCACTGTGCAAGGACAGATGTGTCTCATCCAGTGCCCGCAGGATGAAAAGTGGATTCTTCCCCGAGTTCCCTAACCCGGAGTCTAAAGCTTTTTGTCACAACGTTCTAACTTGTGTAATGTTTTAACCTAGAAGAAGTGGGAAAATAAGTGAGGAGAGAATATAAGAACGAGAGCTGGCTACACAATCGTAATTGTATATCAAGGCATCCCTAGCCATGGACTTTTCTTCCAAATTGATGCCCTCATCTGGTCCATCTTACTGATTGAATAAGATCCTGAGCTTTCTAGATGCTTCAGTCTTAAGATCAGAAGTTATTGCTTTAATTTATTATGTGTTTGGAAGGAGAGTACTTGAAACCAGTGATTTCATTTGGAAACAATCACAAAAGTATAGAAAAGTATTCTTCTGTTTTAGTCTCCTAATATTTTTCTGATTCAGTAACCATAGAAAAAGAGTGTACTCTTTAGCTTTTAGAAGTGGATGCAAGAGAAGGCAGCCGCCATTTGCTGGGTATTTACTCTGTAGAATATATTAGTGCATGCTGGGCAATTCTGCTATATCATCTTATTCAGTCCTCACCTCAGCCCTGTGAAGTAAATATTATGATCTCCAGACAGTTTAGAGAGGATGACTAATTTTTCCCAAATCAGACTTCTAGGAAGTAATAAAGCCCACATGCCCTTATTTTTCCTCACAAGCACTTTTGTCAGGTTTTTGCATAGATCTGTCATATCCTTGAAACACCACGGTGAGATGAATAGTTTCTAGAAGTCACACAGCTGATTAGGGCAGAGCTAGAATTTAAAGCCCCACAGGCTGGCTCCAGAGCCCATGCTGTTAATCAAGACACAGTGCTTCCTGGACGAGTCGGTTTCATCTAATGCAAAAAGTCTGCATTTATGAACAGAGAAACTGACAAATGAATGGGGGAAATTATTTAATCACTTCAGACGTAAAGGTTGCTATACAAAACTTAGAGCAAGAGGTCCATGATTGAGTAGTAATTGGTTTTATTACTCCTTCCGCAGCGGCTGGGGGGTATTTCCTCATAGGACTTCTGCCACTGGTTAACCTAACCCAAGTTTGAAGAGTCAAAGAGAGAATTTGAATGGGAGCAGAAATCTAACCTTGTGTTGTACACACAGACATGCCTCTCCTGCCTGTTCTGTAGCATCAGGCTCAGTAAAACTGTAGAAGAAGAAACTTGTCTCAAGAAGAACGCTGCTCCTACCATAAACAGTGTCCTTGTCTGTAAAATGGCACCACAGGGACCACCGTTTCTCCATTTGCCTTAAGAATAGACTCTTCTGAAATTTTGTCAGCTGGGAACATCAGTGAAAGCCTTTAGGGAAAAACCAAATATATCTTCAAAATGTACATGTAATTGTGTAATGTAGATTTGTTTAAAGACTCAGTGAAGTCACACTCATTCTTTTGAGAGCTCACCTGAAGTTTTAATTCTGTGACTAGTCTGGGAGTTTCAGTACAGATGAGAGTTGTACTCACAGCAAATTTTCCCATTGCGGTGACTACTGGCGTAATTTTTTGACAGTTAACTAATCTCTAAACTGCTTCAATTATCTTGTTTTCCATAGTGAGAAATTTAATTAAAACAGAGTACGGATTGTGAAAAGGTTATTTATGAAAATGCATTTTAAATGTGAATTGAAAAGCCTAGGGACACCTTTTTATTTTAGATAAAAAGATGAAGGTTCTCTAATTTTTTTTTATATCCATTTTACCAGAAGCAAGAATAAGAGCAGTGTGCAATTTACTTGAAATGTCTATCAGGAGCTTCACAAGTCTATCTCTTTCCTAAATTGCTTGAGAAGTTGACCTATTTTAGAAATGGAAAACTTTAGCAAATAATTTCAGATTTTAAACTTATGAATATGAAGGGATTCTGTTTTTGTTTTTCCTCCTTACTTTAAGCAAAAACAACCCCCCAAAAAAGTGCTTTATTAAGGGAGTAGAGGACTCTGAAATGACAATGTCCCTAAGGCATGGAAAGCAAATTCTGCCTCCCTAATTAGGCTTTCCCATCCAAGTAAGTTGAGCGATTGTATTTGAGCTAACATGATGGATGTGTCACATCCCTCAGGTGAATTAGGGCTGAGGCAGGGAGGGCACTTGAGAACCACTAGACTAGTCCTCTGTTATAATGGATTTCCTACCAGAACCTGCCATCTTAGTTTTATTTTTTTTCTTTGAGCTTTTAACCAGCACGCATAGAACTCAGTCCTTGCCTGCAAGTAGACCAGAGTCTGCGAAGGAACAGTTGTCACCCTCACTTTGAAGCATTTCATAGTCCCCTGTGTACGCCAGGTGCTCAGTCTCTGTTATTTGGATCCACGTGTGGACGTCCTATTTAGGGTACTTACCTTAAAGTGATGTGATCACTCCTTTATTTGTCTTACTGTTTCCCATTATATTTTAAGCTCATGATAGAGGCAAGCCTCCACAGAGCCCAGAATTGAATAATTAATCGATGTTTGATTTCTTGATTCAGAAACAAAGCACAGTGACTATTCAGGATAAGAACACCTGCAGTTGACTTCCATACAGAGTATTTAGGGAGGATGGAGGAAGGAAGGCTAACTCCTTGACGGAATGTGGGAAGACTTTCCAGAGGAAACAGTGTGTAAACCGAGCAGGAAAGGGGACCTGCAGCACTCAGAGGGGAGGAGCTAGGAGCTTTCCCTGAAGACTCATGTGTTATTCAGAGGCACAGGCACAGGCAAGTGCGGGCCTTTGCAGGGACTGCCAAAGTGCTCTGCTGGTACAGTGCTGATGAGGTTCACTAGCATCTTTTTATTTATACCATTATTTTTATTCTATTCAGTTTGTATGTAGGTAGAATAGAGCTGAGGTACATAGCAATTCATGGAATCTTGAAAGATACTTTAGGGCTAAAGCAATTTAAAGTGAAACCACATCATTAGGTTGGGTGATACAAGTGGAAGACCAGCTGACCATCTAGAGATGTCTTCATAGTTTGACCTTATCTTGGGGAGTTCATTAGGGTACACAGTCTGACCCTCAGTTTTATAGTCACAGTGGCTAAAAGCAAATTCGGGAGCCAAACTGACTCTTTACATCCTTGCTGTGCCTTTAATTGCTGTGTGACCTTAGGCAAGTTGCTTAACTGCTCTGTGCCTCAATTCCTAATCTGTAAATGAAAATAGTAGTGCTTATCACATGGGCTTGTTAGGAAGATTAGGTAAATTAACATACGGAAACTATTTAGAATAGTGTCTTGCACATACAAAGTAATATTTAATTCTTCAGTTTGCCAGTGTTGCTCCATCGTTCAGGGCCAACTCTTGCTGACTGTGCCCCAAACATTAATATTTGAAAAGCAAAATATCCAATACTATTCATACCCACCGGGAAGATTAAAGTTCAAAAGATAATTTCAAGTGTTAGCTGGAATAGGGTGCTATAGGAATTCTCATCCACTGCTGTGGGAATGTAAGTCGATGCAAATACTTTGGAAAAATGTTTGGTACCACATGTTAAAGCCAAAAAGAGGCCTCCCAAGATCCAGCGATTCTGCTCTGGAAACCACTCAACAGAGACTCACACTCGGATGCACCACAAGACTTGCACAAGAGGTGTGCGGGCAAAGCTAGGAAGAAGCTAAGTATGTTTACAGCTGGGGTGGATCAAGGAGTGGTGGTACAGTCACACAGACCTAGTTTTCAGGTGGCGAGAAGGAACCAGTGGTTGCTGCCTGCAGCGCCATGGATGGATCTCACAGGCATGAAGTTGACTGAAAGAAACCTGGCGCAAAGGGGGAGCCTCTCTGCTTCCATTTTTATAAAGCTCAAAAGCAAGTAAAGCTTGCTGGGGGTGTTGAAAGTCAGGATGGTGCTCCTTCTGCAGGAGATGGTAGCTGAGGCTGTGCACAAGGGGAGCTTCTGGGTCTGGGGGCCATTGATGTTCCCATTCTTGACCCGGGTGCTGGTTACAGAGCTACGCGCACTTGGTGAAAATTCACTGAACTGTGCATGTGGGACTTGTACCTTTCTATGACTTATTTTATGCTTGAATAAAAAGTTTAAAAATGTGATCAATTTGTGTATTAAAAACATTGTATTAGACAGAGCAGATACTCTTATTTATAACAGAACAGCACGTCTTCAAGCAGATTTGCTCAAGCTGAAGAAACCTTCAGCACATCTGGTCCCTCTGCTGTTAAACCAGATGATAATCGGAAGGTTTCTGGGTGAGTCTAAAAGTCGAGCAAGGAGTAATCTTACTACTAACATTATGAAAGTCTGATAGTTGATATGAAAGTCTGATAGTTGATGTTTCATCGTGGAGAAGCCTCTGCACCATGAATTAGCTGTGCATCTTGGTGGGCCAGGAGCCCTTTCCCCTTCCTCACAGGGCGGGAAGCACTTGGTACCTCTCTCCTGGCCAGTCGTGCAGGAACACTTGGAAGAAGGAGTGAACCCATGTAAACCCGTCACTGGCAGTCAGCCATCCATTCGAGAAGTATTTATTGAAATCTTTCTTGTGCCGGGCACTGGGGACACAGTGGTAAACGAGGTAGGCGAAGCCTTTGTTCTCAGGGAGACATTTCCGGTGGAGGATGTGGGTAATAATCAGATATATTGGGTATTGATAGGGATCCGCTGCCAGACTCTTAGCATTTCTGGCTGCTTTTCCCTTGGGGCAGTCTTTCTCAACTGGGGTTCCTCATCTGAATCACAGAACATAGAAAACGATATACATAATTATTCCTTAGCTTCCCCAGGGGTGGTACAAACGACTGCTATTCTAGATGCACAGGAGAGAAGTGGACTCACTTCATGCACAGTGAACCCCTTATGGCACCAGGCTTCACTCTTTGGTGGAACCCTGGTTGGTGGAACCGTGGTTGAGAAAGGCATTGAGGGCTCCTACCAATTCCTGAAGAGGTAGCTGAGAAGCTGAATGGAGCTTAAAAGGAGTCCAGAATTTGAGAAGGATAAAAAAAAAAAAAATAGTTGGAGTTTAAGGCCCTCCAACTTTGGGTTTAGGGGGCTAAGTCCCCTAGGCTCTGGCTTGGAACCCAGAAATGTTATACTCCCAGAGCAAGGCTTCTCACCATCTCAGTCCCTGGTGGGATGCAGGTTAAGCTGGAATTGCTGATTCTCCTGTCCTCTACCAAAAGCAAATATAAATTCTCTCTAGAGAAAGAGAACAGTGTAGGCCTTCAATTATTTCTATTAATTTTTCATATATAATTGCAGTTAATCAAAAATTATAGGTATACAAGATGAGGAAACAGCAAAAACAGACCACGGTAGATCCATATATAGACCCAAACTTTAAAATAACTGTGCTCTTTATAATCATGGAATTAAAAGATAAAATTGATGATTTAAGCAGAGAACTGGAAAATATAGAAAACATGTTCTAGAACTGAAAAATATAAAAAATAACAAAATGGTTTTAGTTGCAGGCTAGGCATAGATAAGGGAAGAAATAGTGTACTGAAAGTTAAATCAGTGAAACAGAAAGACAAACACCTGGACGACACAGAGGATCGCATGAGGCACAAGGGCCCCCAGTGGCTCCTCGTTCACTTTAAGCCCCAGAGGCCCCACGTGATGTGGCGCCTGTACTTCTCTACCAGGCTCACCCGGCTTTGACCTCTCCACCTTTGCATCTGCTGTTCCTTCTGCCTGAAATACCAGTACCACCCCAAAAAAAAGAAAAAAAAATCTTCATAAACAGCCTCTCACTTCTTTCACACGTTTATGCAGTCCTTTGTATAAGCACTCCTCTGGCAGCTGCCCGAGGCCTTCCGCTTCTCCGCACTCTTTGTTACACACTGTGTATGTGAGGACTCATGTTGTCTGCTTCCCCGCTGGAATGTAAGCCCCATGAGGACAGAGATGTTTGTTTTGTTGGTTCAATACAGTATCCCCAAGGGCTTAGAACAGTGGGCATTCGACAAATGCCTGCTTCCTGGGGAAAATGGAAAAACCCATATAAAAATCCTTAGCATGAGATAACATAATGTAGGTTTAATAAAATTTAGTTATCCCACTTTTTCTCATCTTTGTGGGATTTCAGGTTTAATTTTATTTTCCTTAATTTTCTATTTATAATTTTCCCTTTCCTTTGTGGGATTTCTGAGTTAACCTCTTTGTTATTTTATTTTCTGTATTGTATTCCTTGTCAAATATAAACAAATCTAGTTCTATCTCAGTTAGATACAAACTGAGAGAAGACGTTCTATGAATAATTGATGTAGATATGTTTTTAAAAGCTGTGTTTAGATGCGGATAGAATTACAGCTACTGTTTGTCAGCCATTCCTTTATCTAAAAACCACAGTAGTAGTTACTACTAGTATTTGCAGAATGAAAATGTAGACATCACAGTTTAGACAATGTTTTTAGAGTCTATCACATTCAACAAAAGAAAAATACCTGGATAGCTCAGATGTTTCTCTGTTCTAATAGCTTGAGAGTGTTAAAGGGAATAGGTCTTCAATAAAATGAAACTAGCTTTTATTGGGCAAGAACTGTGCCAAACAGCTTACACATATATTTTTTTGGTTAATCCTCCCACAACCATTGGAAATAGCCAGGACATGGATTATGATATTACAGTTTGGAAATTATAAAATTGAGGTGCAGGGAGGATCGGTGATTTCCCCAAAGCCACACGGCCAGTTAAGAGGCAGAGCTGGAATTTGAACACGGCCATCAGACTCCAAAGACTGAGATGAAGAAATTGTATGAGTCTAGAAGCTGCATAATGTATTTCTCAACACGTGGGGATGTGATTTGATTGTTGAATCAATGATGTCTTAAGTGATTATGGGGGGCAGGTTTGTATTTAGAATTGTTATTAATATTGAGATTTTGTCCTTAATTATAAAGTAACTTGGTTACGTGATATGTTCACAGTCACTGGTGGTACTCAATGAGGATATTACTGTTATTCAGAACCCCAGCAAAAATGAATTTTTCAGAAGACTATTTTTAGCTAGTATGTGTATTTTATAAACTGAAAGTAATCATGATAAGACTAGATTTTAAAAAATCTTTTAACACTGTATTTTATATGAAAACGTTTTATGTTTTGAAACGACCAGGTTTCACCCTGATGAGGTGGTGTGTAGTTAGCATAATTGTCTCTTTTTAAAAGGACTCAAAACCTAAACATTATTTTTAAATCACTTTTGTAAAGTCTCTTTCTGTTTAAAATGGTTTTTCTCAGCTTAAATTTTATGCTTGATTTTACTTGTAACAGAAATAGAATTAAATAGGTCATGCTGTTTCCTTTATCCTGGAAAATCTTTTCTCTTCAAAGCAGGATTTCTCTGGTATCAGGCCATATGTCGGTGGAGTTTCCAGGTCGGGAATGGCAGGTGAAGGATCTCTACCTGTGTTAGAGCATGTCTCGCCTGCCATGGCCTCCCTGATGCCTCCAGGTGTCCAGGTCACCCTGCCAGTTCCATTTAGACATCTTCCTTATCGAAGATGAAGACTCAGAAGTAGATCTTGAGGAATAAGTCTCTTACAACGATGCAAGAATGTTTATTAATATGTATTTATTTCTTGTCCATCTTTGTTCACTCTTTTTAATGATGTTCTGACTTTCAGGAATAGAATACAGAGTTTTAAGGGGGAGTTTTTTTCCTGAGGGCAGAGAATGTAAGATTGATAGGTAATGTTTGAAAAAACAATTCAGGTGAGGTCTCATTATCGAAATTTACAGTATTTTAATAAATATTGCATTTTACTCTAGCACATCTCTTCAGTTTGCATTCATCTTAAAGAAGCTATTGCTATATTTCCTGCCACTCAGTCTTTAATTAGGTCCTTTCTTTATTCATTCGTTTATTCAACAAACATGACTGTGTGCCTCCTGTGTGCCCAGAATTGAGAATACAGGAGAACAAGGTCTCTTCCTTCCCTTTAAGGACCTTGCAGACTAGAGGGAGTGAAAGGAGGCAGAGAAATAACTGTGGGCACAGTGAATGTGCAAGTTATCAGGGAAGCCCAGAGAAGGGAGTGATAATTCGGCCTGGAGTCTTCCGGTGGAGGGTCTAACAGGTGACGCAGAGGGAACAGCATGTGCAGAGAAATTACAGCATGAGACAGACAGGCTTCCTCAGGGCCCTTAACACGCTGATGAAGCTTACCATGCACTGTCTCTCGCGTAGGAACCAGGAGAGAGGAGTGGAGATTAGTAAGCAGGGAAGCAACAAGCTTAAGTTAGCATTTTAGCAGATAATTCTGGAGAAAGGATTAGATAAGGAAAGTACCTGGAAGCTGGGGAGATGAGTTAGGATATCGTACTAGTCCAGTGGAGAAATTCTGAGTGATTCTAAGGCAGTCACGTTGGGAATGTAGGGAGAGAAGCAGGAGATGAGAATTAAAGAGTTGCTGGTAGGTGGGATGGTGGTGAGATGGGGAGCGGAGGCATGGATTCTGTCTGGGACAGGATCCTTCAGACGTCCGTGTAGACTGTTGGTTTCCCAGCACTTGGTTACAGCTGTGCGTGTCCGCAGGACTGCTTCCCTCCCAGGTACAGGATCCTATTTTTAAAGTGCAAGAAGGGGGATCTTTGCAGTGCATTATAGCAACATAAAGGAGCTCTGTTAAGCTTCTTCCAGAGGAGGTTCAGTTAAGTTGCTTAGAGTAAAGGAGTTTAAATGTCCCGTTTCCTCACTCTGGGTCGTCTGAGGAATGGCTCCGGAGATGTGTAGATGGGTGGAGGCAAACTCAGGCAGCTGAGAGGACTGTGAGTACAGGAGGGATTGGCATGCTTTCCTCGGGGGCGTTCAGTCCAGCAACCTAACGAGCATTTATGGAGTGGTCCTCATCACCTTCCAGCGCTGCCATTACTCTGTACACAAGAATCAGGACCACACGGTCCGTGCTCATAGCGGTAGGTGCGGCCAGAGCCAGTCAGTCTTCTCTGTGTAGTAATAGCAGCATATGTTGGTCCATTGCTGGCATAACACAGGTGTGGTGGACGCTGTGTTTGTGGGAGAAACAGAGGAGGAGGCTCGGCTCGTTGGCGCCTCATCATGAAAAATTGACTAGGCAGAGAAGGCCGGTACAGAGACGCATGCGGAACAACGTGTAGACTGGAAGGAACTTGCACGTGAAGCACAGGACACATGGGAAAAGAATGGGGCTGACAAATAGAGTTTGTGACATGTTGTGAAGGAGAATGTTCTCTAGGAAAAAAAGGGACTGTGAGAAGTTATGCAGAGATTTCAAGTGTAAAAAGAAATTGTTTAGCATATCTGAGCTCCGCCAACAGTGGAGTCGTGAGTCCCCATCCCAGGTCCTGGTGCTTTTTAAGAGTGGATTATATGTTAACTTGTGACAAAGAATGCATTCACTCTTATTTAAAATTTCTAACTGGCCTCAGAAAAATCTGAAGAGGAATTTCATAATGTCAAATTATTTAAAGAAGAGCAGCCAGTTGTTGGGAACACTGGAAGATAAGAGCCTTAGGGAGAGGGAGAGCGAGGGCTGCTGTACCTCAGATCCCCCAGCCCTCAGACAGAAGCCCTCAGGCAGCCCCGCCACCCTCATCCTTCCTCGTGTTAACCATTTGTTGATCCTTTGCTGGCTGAGCTCCCCAGGTGTTCTTAGCCAATGACCTCATCTGCTACCTTGCAATAAAATAGCAGGTAATCAACAAGAATCCCCTCCACTCCCTCCCAGAAGGGTACACATTTATCTACAGTCACACTCGCTTTTTCTCCTTTTGTCTGTCACAATCTGCTTTATGCTTCTCTGTATTTTTCAAGTCCTGCCCATTGAACAAATAATACTTGTAACGGAAGAGGCTGCATCCCCGTGGCCAAACCCAACTGAAGGCATCATCGTGAAAGAAATCTTTGTGGGAATTGCTTTTTTAATCTTTTAAAATCTTCAGTGTAAAATATGAAAGTCAGTGATTCAGTGATCTAAACAATTTGACGATTCAAATAAACTAGCATTGTAGTATCTGACAGAAAAATTGAACAAGGAAGAATAACTGTAGGTTTAGAATAGTCTACTACTTTACATTTCAGTTATTTAAGAACATTCCAGTCATATACTGGAGTTTAAAGAATCCTGATTCTTTAAATATGCATAGAAAGAGAATTCTGCACAGGTGAAGCCATATTCTTTTTAAGCTATTAACAGATTTCTAAAGAACCATGGGCTCTGCATTTTGCCAAACAGCACGCTCGAGGCAATGACGTTGTGTGTCCAGCCCTCCAGGCTGACCCTCCCCGCTACATGATCCCTCACCCCGTTTCCAGAGAGGGATCCCTGAGGTGCAGGATCTAAACCCACACCCTGTAACTTGGCCTCGCGTGGTCTGCTGTGTGGGTGTCTCAGGCTCCTTGCTCCCCTCTCTTGTTTGCACCCCACAGAGGGCCGACCTGACTCCTGGGTGAGAAGGGTTCTCGTGTTTATCTCCGTTGTTTTGCACCTGCTGTTCATTCTGCCTAATTTTAAATAAATTTTCCCAGCCACTTTTGCTTTCCTCTGCTTTCAGCACTTCTGGGGAATTTTCTTCCCCTTTCTCTTTCCCAGTGCCACCCCAGTGCTTACCTTCACCACCGCATGTGACGTGTGGCCTGGTAGTTCTCTCTTCGGTCGCCTGTCATCTCCCTCCTGCCAGCATACTCACCACACCAGGACACCCCTTTCCCGCCATGGTGTCTAGCAGGAGTGCCAGCTACAGGCTGGGGGCTACGTGGAGGGTTATTATTTTTCTTAATGTAGCAAGATTACTTTTTTTGTTAAGATGCTAGCTGCTTTTAATTTATTAATTCACCAGAATTGTGAGTAATATCTGCATTTTGCCACTTATAACTAAAATCATCTGAAATTTGTTTTGTTTTGTTTGTTTGAATCGTGTCCGAGAGCTTTCTGCTTCTTGCGTTGGTCACTGGGAGATCATAGCTGTATTAGCAGCCTGCTTCTGCTGCTGCAAGGCAAGCTACTCCATGGCTTACCAGTGTGTTCTAAGGGTAGTCTTGGCTTTTATTCTTCCTCTGCCCCTATTTAATGAGTGTTCCATTTATATTCTGTCCATGTTCAAAGTTCTGAACACATAGCTCTTCAACAGATATTCAGTCCCTCCTTTATGAGAAAACATTTAAAAAAATTAAGGTGATCATGTACAAATTGTATAAGCCTTATTCCTACAAAGACAGCGTCATCCCTTCGGATTAACATTTGTCTCACAAAATTGAATGATTACAATATAGCTTGCTATTTAGATATTTTTGCTTTTCTAAATCAAAGGAATTGAGGTCTAGTATTTAGTAGATGCTTCTTTTTTTTTTTTTTTGAAATGAGAAAAATATTTTATTTACAATATCAATTAAAACTTTAAAATATTTATCAGTAAATTTAACTTAAAAATGCAGAGGGCAACACAAAGAAAAATATAAAATCTTACTGGAAAATATAAAATAACATCTAAATGAAGAGAAAGCATACCATGTTCTATATGGGAATAGTTGATATGAGCATGCCAATTGTCCCAAAATTAATATTTAATGTAATACAATTTCAAAAAGAATCCCATCAGATATTTTAAGTGAATAAAATGAACATAACTTCTAGAAGAATGAATGCCTGAGAACAGTCAATAAATTTTTTTTTTTTTTTTTTTAATTATTATTTTATTTTATTTTTTTGGGGGGTACACCAGGTTCAATCAACTGTTTTTATACACATATCCCCATATTCCCTCCCTTCCTTGACGCCCCCCTCTCGATTCCCCCCCACCCTCCCTGCCCCAGTCCTCTAAGGCATCTTCCATCCTCGAGTTGGACTCCCTTTGTTATACAACAACTTCCCACTGACTATTTTACAGTTGGTAGTATATATATGTCTGTACTACTCTCCCGCTTCTTTAGTAGATGCTTCTTAAAAGAGAATAACCGAGGTCATCACTTTAAAATCAGTCATTTGGCTCCTGCCCTTGTATGTAGAGGCTCCTGGTGTTCGTCACCTGTGAGTCTTACCATTTTAGAAATCTGCAAGGGTAATGCTTTACTATAACCGTTAATAATAAAAGCTATTCTTTATAAAGTTCTTAACACATATCAGGCATTTTGCTGGAATACGTACGTATGTATGTAATTTCTCATCCTTTCAGTATACTTATTAAGGATTCACATTTTACAGGTAAAGAAACAGATTCTGAAGAGTGAATGGACTTGCCTAAAATCCGTGAGAGTAAAACACAGAAGCCCATCTGACTCCAGATCTTTTGGCTTACCCCTTGACCACATTTCTCCACTTCAGAAGATCTGGTGGTGATCATTAAAGTGATTACCATTGATAATACTGATGTTCCAGAATACTTAGATTATTTCCTGACTCTTCTAAATATTAAGTAAATACCAGTAAGTCCAAAGTCACTATATAATTGATTATCCTCAGAAACTTAGAAACCAGTTGTAGGTTAGGCTTTGCCCTCTCGTAGATGTAAATGTCTTTGAGTAACACACCTAATATGATCTTACAGAGTGATCGTTTCTCTGGACCTTTTTCAATTCCAAAATACTTTCAAAATAACCATAGTGTACTTGCTATCACATCTGCAGAATGTCCTCAGAATGTCCATAGAACTAGGAGAATGGCTTCAGCTCCTCTTGTGTTGTCTTTTTATTGTTGAGTTATGAGAGTTCTTCATATAATCCAGACAGTAGACCATTATCAGGGATGTGATTTGCAGATGTCTTCTCCCATACTGTGGATTGTCTTTTCACTGTCTTGCTGATGTCCTTTGACACAGAAGTTTTTAATTTTGATGGAGTCTTATTTACATTTTTTTGGTTGTTTGTGCTTTTTTTAGCATATCTAAGAAACTGTGAGGGGGAGTCAAAAATTATCCACACTCTGGCTGTAGAATTTACATAAATTTTAATATAATTGGAGTACAGATAATTTTTGACCCACCCTTATAATAACTAAAAAGTTATTACTAAAGAGTTAAACCTGTGTTTCTGCTGTTCAGCCTTGCTAGTGAATTTTTCATTTGAGCTGTTATACTTTGCACCTCAAGAATTTCTTTGGATTCTTTTCTGTTTTTCTTATATGTATATTAATATTCCCTCTTTTGGTGAGGCCTTGTTCTAATACCCTTCTTTAGTTTTTTAGATACAGGCTATCAGTTAGTTCCTTGAATATATTTCAAATAACTGATTTAAAGTCTTTGTCTAGTAAGTGCAGTGTCTCAGCTTCATCAGGGACAGTTTCTATTGACTACTTTTTTTCTTGTGTATAGACTATACTTTTGTGTTTCTTTGCATGTTACAGGATGTTTTTTGTTTGCTTAAAACTGAACATTTAATATAGTATCCATGTGGAAATCAGATTCTCCTTCCTCCCTAGAATTTTTTTTTTCTTTTTGTTTACTGTTCCAAACGAATATTGTGAAGTCAATATTTATCATGTGTTGCCACGGAAGTGTCTTTTCTCTGTTACCTTAGTGGTCAGCTAATGATTGGATAGAGATTTTATCAAATGCTTGGAAATTAAGTCCCTAGTCTTTACCAAGAGCCTTATGGGTACATGTTGGAGCGTGTCTTCATCACTCAGCCAGTCAGCTCTGGCTTAGCCTTGACTTTCCTTCTTATACTGAACCTCAAAGTCAGCCAGAGGAGAGAGCTTAGGGTCTTCTCAGGTCTGTCCTGGGTGAGTACATGACACTGTAGCCTTTGAGATTCCAGAAATATGTCAGAATTTTGCAGCGCTCCTATGGACATCTCATTCCTGTGTAATCTTCTTGGTTAGCCTGTTGTTCCCGCCAGTTTTTCTCCACGACTTCAAGCAGCTAAAATCGTAAACCATTGCCTCTAATTACTTTCTTCCAGTCCCCTCAGGGACAAGGCTTTGTGCACTGGTTGCGCCCCCAGTCAGGTCAGATAAAGACAGTCCTCCAGGAATGGGCTTTTGAAAGCCTCCACCCTGCCTGCCCCTCCAGCGACCTCCAGCCTGCGGGTTTCCACCTTGATTGATTGCGGCTCCTGCAGAGCTGGGGGTGAGCGATGGGAATAGGACAAGTTAAAACATCACAGAGCTCCCTGTTCAGTCCAAGAAGCAGACAATTTTTTAAAAATAAATGCTCCCTAGATCTCTGCAAGCCTTTGGTTAATTTCCAGAGTTCTGAAAATGTTGATTATGGCACTTTTTGCCAGTTTCTCTTTGCTTTTTCAGAGAGAATTTTTGGAGGTTCTTACGCTATCATTTTCACCAATGTCACTTCTTTATTTTTCCTTACATTATAATTAGATATGTAGTTAAATGGTAGCTGAATTAATAAAGATTCGCTAAAAGCAGAATGCTTCTTTCTTTCCAGAAATTTCTCTGAACTTGTTTGTACTTCTTCTGTTGTGTTTTAGGACTATGATGATGGATACGGCACTGCCTATGATGACCAGAGCTATGATTCCTATGATAACAGCTATAGCGCCCCAGCCCAGAGGTAAGAGTCCATCTTTATGACCAGACCCCACAGCAGACACTGGTGCCCTTCCATACTTGATACACTCCAGAGCGCGATGATGGCTGGCCAAGGATGGTGGTGTGACTTGGCCTGCTTTGCTTTTGTTTGTTTTAATTGGAGAAACACGATTTGTCCTGCCAACTAGCATGTATTGCTCTCAGATTTACTGTAGTGGTAAAGCAATGAGTCTTAGAAAATAAAATTTGAAATTTTAATTTACTCTAAAAATTTAACTTCAGCATTCAGTACATTCTAAGGAAGGACAATGTCTACCAAGTCCGTGGCTCTTCAAGTCCTGAGGCCCAAAATCATATCAGAAATGTGTAAATATCCTACATTGTCAGTGCCTGGGGATGGAAGTGACAAAAGTTGTGTTCAGTATTCATGGATCATTTCCGTTTCTTAGCAGCAGTGCTTCTGTTTTCTAACAACTTCAAATTCCAGTTTGTGAGAAATGAGTTAGTTCTAATTCATTTTCTAAAGAAGTGTTTAACTTAGAAATGGGTGTTATCAGAGGGAAAATACAGCTTTATATATGTCATAGTATACCTTGATGTTCATTGATATATGACATCTGTGTTCTGTTCAGAATGTTTTCCTAAATGCCTAGAAACCTCTTGCTTTATGTTTAAAATTCTAAGTGGAAGACAGAGATAGACATAGACAAACCAAAACACTGGCTTTAGGACTGTAAATAAACATGGACCACATGGTTACTTTGGTGAAACATAAATTCACTTTGAACTCACTTGGGGCCAGGCAGGCCTTGAGCAGGTAGGCACTCTAGTGCTGAGATTGATAGGGATATCATTTTTTCTCTTTCTGTTCAGGCCAGAGTTTTTTCTTATGTAATTTGTAACAATTCAGTAGCCTTTAAACTTTGACTCCCAACTGGTCTTCTTTGTGGGAAGCCTTGTGCATGGTGTCTGTATCCTTGAGGGTTTTGGCACAGCCAGGGTGACTGGCACACAGTGGATGCTAGACAAGACTTCACACGTCGCAGCTCATATGGGTGTCCCAGCAACGTCAGGATGTATGTGGGGCTGTTCCCATTATGTAGATGAAGGAAAGGAGCGCAGAGTGTAAGATTAAGTAAGTAACCGAAAATGTATGCGTGGAATGCAATCCTTTACTCACACGTCTCAGTCAGAACAGCAACAGCAGGAATTAATGTGTCTGTTTTATAGATGATGAAACTAAGGCTCAGAGAAGTAAATCATCCAGAATGTGTACCAGACTTGGAGAGCTTATAGTCTTCGCACTTTAAGCTGTGGTAACATATTCACGTGATCGATCATAAGCATTCGTTCCTTTGGTCATTTATTCAGGCAGCATTTATTAAGTGTCCACTATGTGTATTAAATGTAGGCACTGTGCTTAATGTTGGATTACAAAGATTATTGAGACAGAGACCCTCTCCTTGTGAAGTTCACAGGCTGGAATGAAGTAGAAATATTTAAAAGCAATGTACGAGTAATATGGTAATCACAGGAGAGTCTGCGGGAAAACATAGTATCTCCATGAGAAGACAGCACTCAAGTCTGGTTGGGAACACTGGGGACATTTCACTGAGAAAGTGAAGAGTAGGTAGGGGTCACCAGGGTACAAATGGGGAAGGACATTTCCCAAAGCCAGGGCAAGGCACAGAGCCTGACACAGTAAGTGTTGTCTGAGCTGGAGGGCGTGACGCACGGGAGAGATGAGGAGGCAGGAATGGGAGTGACCACATCCTTCCCAGTGTCGGGGCGCAGGCTCCGGACTGTAGGCAGCAGTAGGGAGCCACCTACAAGGTACAGACAGAGGAGTGGTGTGTAGAAGGCCATATAGAGGCCGGATTGGCAGATGGTGGGCCTGGAGGCAGAGACCAGTTGGGAGGCTGGCACATTATGAATTATAAGCCCTTTCAGTGTCAGGGAAGACTCACTTAAAAGAAGCATCTTACATGACAGCCAATCCACCTTCTTGGAAGTGATCTTTTCAGTGCTACAGCTCATCTTACCTGAAGGAATACAGAGAATTGTGTGAGAATTATACACATTGGCAAATGTGGAAATCACGGTTGGTTATTTTGAGTATTCGTTTAATCCTCATAACCTATGAAATAAGCATCAGTCCTTTTAAAGAAGAAAAACTGGTTTGCAAAAATTAGGTAACTTGCCTAAGATCATGTAGCATACAAGCGAAGGGGCTCGACGTCGCCCCTCAGTCTGTCTGTCTGTCTGTCTGTCTTCCTCTTCAGCGTCTACTGTAAATCACAGTGAAGCAGCCATATTATGGAGTAGGATGAGGACGTGGTTCCATGTGCTGTATTCGTTTGCTAGAGTTACCACAACAAAATGCCACAGACTGTATTTTAAGCAACAGAAATGTGTTTTCTCAGGGTTATAGAGGCTGGAAGTCCAAGATCACAGTGTTGGCAGAACTGGTTTCTCCTGAGGCCCCTCTCCTTGATTTGCAGCTGGCCACTTCCTCATGGTGTCCTCACATGGTCTCTCCTCTGTGCACGTGCATCCTTGCTCCCTCTTGGTATCCAAATTTCCTTTCTTATAATGACACCAGTCAGATTGGACTAGGGCTCATACAAGGCCTCGTTTTAACTTAATCACCTCTTTAAAGTCCTATCTTCAAATACACATTATAAGGTACCAGGGTCAGGGCTTCAACATATGATTTCGGGGGGAACACAGTTCAGCCCATAACGTGCACATATTATAAGCATTGTTTGAAGTACAACACTGTGTGTCTCAGAATTAGAAATGTAGTATAAACCAGTTAGGAGAGCAAATTCTGAAATCCCCACCAGGGTTGAGTGGTGGGTGTTGACCAGGAAATCACCATCAGTATCATCTTCAGGAGTGAATGTAGGCTGTGTGCTTGGTGCGCTACACCATGGGTTCACACAGATTCTCTCTCCCCTCTCAGCATGCCCTGAAATATTGCAGAACTCAAGTCTAAACGTGTCCTTGCCTTGCATACAGGTTCAGAGAGGTTAATCGCTTATCCAGACTCACAAGGCTGAGTGGTGGTAGGTCCACATTGGCCCCAAGCATTCTCTTTTGTACTTTGCTCCATTGCCTTTCAACTCTCCTTTTGTTAGGGTTTTGATTTCAGTTGCTGAAACTGATTCCTATTATTATTTTCCATATACATATAGTATTCAAAAATCTAATACTCTGTGATGCTTTTGAATCCCTTAGGAATCATGCTTCTGCCTGAACTGGAAGTGTTGCCTTATCAGACATGGATACCTTAGCCAAACTTAAGAATTTCATTTATCCTGCATATTAGTGTTGTGAGCTAAGACTAATGAGATTAAGAACTTGTTTTTCCAATTTTACATGAGATCCTTTCAGCAAATAACATTTACAGCCGCTACTTTCAGGGAGCAAACAGCGTTAATATCCTCTGACAGATAATACCATGTAACACTTGATGTTGTGGAGTCTAAAATTCCTTGATTTTGACACTCCAGGTCCTATAAAATTAATTTCAAACTTCAGTAATTCTCTCAATTCAAAATTTGAAAGTATAGCAAAATTCTGTATTATATAATTAAGCATTACAGCAGAATTCTTTACTTGGTCTCCTTTTAGATTCCGAGCTGTTCTGAAAATGTTCTTTGATATGTCAAGACATAGTGGAAAGAGCATAGAGCAGAAGTTGGGACCACACTGTCCACCCTGGCAGCCCCCAGCACACATGCCTATTGAACGCTTGAAATGTGTCTAGTCCAAAGGGGACATGCTGGGGGTGTAAAGCACACACCCGATTCCAAAGGCACTGTGAAGTAAAGAATGCCAAATATATGATTAAAATGGACGTCACCT
The DNA here is from genome assembly GCF_030028045.1 of Hippopotamus amphibius kiboko. Classification (NCBI taxonomy): domain Eukaryota; kingdom Metazoa; phylum Chordata; class Mammalia; order Artiodactyla; family Hippopotamidae; genus Hippopotamus; species Hippopotamus amphibius. The sequence goes on from NC_080190.1 coordinate 168,071,656, forward strand.
GTTTCTTTTTACTTTTTGTTTAAGCATGGCCACTACAAAACTCTAAATTACAAGCTCCCCTTGGACAGCACAGAGTTAAAAGACCAGCGTGTCTGGCACCAGCACAGTGGAGCTGAGTCTCTGGGTCAGGGTGCCACACCCTCGGGGCGAGCAAGTCAGCTCACCAGGTGCAGGTAGAGAAGTAGAGAGCATCCAGTCACGTGTGTCCTTTTGAAATTTCTATTGTGAAGCTTTGTACTGTGTTCCTACTGTTGCACACCTGTTGCACATAATGTTCCAGTTACAAGCTCAAAAACCATTTCTTTCTGATGCAGATGTATCATCAGAAACGTCTGCAGGCCCAGGCCATGGTGTAAGAGTGACAGACCTGGGTTTAGACCCCACTTTAATGTTTACTGGTTGTGTGACTTTGGGCTAGCTAGTTATTTCACCTCTCTAAGCCTCTGTTTGTAAAATGTGTGACTTGGTTTCTTCTTTGGGGGATTGACCTGTAGGTTGAACGAGACAGGAAAGCCCACAGCCCTGGTGAACCTCATGGAGGGAGGTGCGCTGCCTAGCGTCTTCCCTGTGAGGAACTAAGTGAGACCTTCCCTGGGCAGTTCCACATTCTGCCAGGTGGTTAGCGCTGAGGGAGCCCGGTGCCCACCCTTGCCCGCAGCTCTGAGTTTCTTCTGCTTCCCATTTCGCACCGGGATGGCCACGAGAAGCCAGTGCTGGTAAATGGGGAAGGATCGTGGGAGTCGTGCTTTACAGGAAGAATGAGAAGGAAGAGAGGGTACCTTGTGGATGCTCTGTGTGGATGTCAGCCGTAAGCCGGCATGAGCGGGTGAGCAGCTGTAGCCTTTCCAAGGGTTGGCACTTGGAAACAGGATAGACTGAGACGGTGTTGTCACCTGTGTGTAAAAGGCCTCTCTCAGCAGTGACGTCTACACTTCATGCGCTGTAATCATTTTACAGCACTGTTTTGTTATAGAAAAAACAGTTTCTCTCAGGAGGTTTTACAAATTAGGAATTTTTTCTCCCAATTTTCAAATACCCAATATGAAAAGTAGAGTACAAATGAGAGTCCCTACAGAGTGATAGGAAATTCAGCATAGTTCAGCTACATTTCCCCATCGATGTTTGTAATGACCTCTGTAGCGTAAAACAAAATGTAAAACAAAGCATTGTTTATCTAACTTCACACATTTAATGAGTAACAAGCTGTCACCTGTTACTGTGAAGAGACATATAAACTGTTCTTTACAGTATTGGAATTATTCTAATATACATTGGCTCAGAAATAGTTATTGATTAATTCCTAAGGACACACGGCTCTGAAGGAGCTGTGGTGAATTTAAAAAGAGCAGGTGATAAATGGCCTCAGCCCTGGGGGACCTGCACCTGCCATGACATGACCGGAGCCTTCACAGAAATCATAGTTGGACTCCTGGAAACCCTTTGTACATGTATCTGTTTCATTCTAAACTAAGTGGAATTAGTTTTCATCTGATCTCTTATTTATAATCCTAATAACAGTCACAGTTGTACCTCATGATGACTGTACTTAATACAGTATTGAGTTCTGGAAATTTGCTAAGAGAGTAAATTTCAGGTGCCCTCATCACACACAAAAAAGGTAACTTTGTGAGAAGATAAGTTAATTATCTTGACTGTAATAATCATTTCACTATGTTTTTGTACCTTATATACAATTTTTATTCAAATTTCACAATATTTTAGTCTGTTTCTGAATAATTATAAATTCTGCAAAGAAGTATTTGATTCCTCTAATGGTCAGTCATAAAGAAAGTAGAACAAAAATTGTTTCCAAAAAGTTCTAATAACCTCCAAGCATAAATGAATGACTCTGTAGTAAAAGATTTTATTTTCTGGCAGATTTAATGTTGACATACTGATTTCCCATAGCACTTTGTGGTTTGACAGTACTACTTCCAAGTACGTATTTCATTTCATGCTCCAAACTCTGTATGATTTTCCTGAAAACACTCAGAAATACTGAAAAAAGGAATTAGAAATAATAGCTGCTAGTTTTGGAGAATCTATTAAGTCTAGCACTCAGCTATCTATGTCCTTTATATACCTTACCTCCAGTTTTCACAGTTACCCTACATGCTAAGTTTTTCCATGTACAGAGAAGTTGAAGAATCTGATGTTTAGCAGCTTTCCCAAGAATACGCTGCTGAAGAGTACTTAAGCTTAGGTTTTTGTCTGACCCTAAAAACCATTATCCAGCTAAGAAAAAGTTTAAATATAAAATCACTGACTTGTTTTTGTGACAAAACAACACCTTAAGCCCCTTTATCCAAATAGGCAGAGTAGTGGAAGCTGTCAAAAGCTACGAGTACGCTTGGTGTGTTTTCAGGTGCCAGTTTCAAGGAAGGCAGTGAGGCAAAAATTAACGTTGCCATATGCCCTGCTCTCTGGTTTGCTCTTGCTTCTGTTGGCAGCTTTAGCATCATATGTGCAGTAATGTCTTCACAAGAGCTGACTCGGGGAGGTCTGAATATAGTTTGGAATTTTCACTTTGGAAATGATGACCTGTTGTTCAATTTAGGGTGTAACATTTAAACATCAGTAAAACTGTCTTTTGGATGATATTGCTGTGTTGTGTCAGGGTTGGCTGTTTTGGACTTTTAAAGGTTGTATTGGTTTAACCATGCCTTGCTGAAGTTTTCTGAAATATGCTTTTACCTAGCCTGGGTTTTTGGCTACTTGCTGCATAAGTACTGAAGGAATCTCTTAGCACTAAACTAAGCAGTACAGCGATTGACAGACAGATACTTCTTTCTAACACAGTATTATGTAGACATTGACCAAATAACAGAGACACCAACCCAGATTATACTATAAAACTGTAAATGTCTAAATTCTCAGTCAAGGATGCTATGGTAAGAAAAAAAGAAGGGAAGGATATAGTGAAAATGAAGCTAAAACCTAAAGAGGAAAAGGGAAGGAACAGCCCAAGGGCCAGAGTTTTAACACCTGTTAAGTATTGCTGTTAATAATGATTATGTGCATTGACCATCTACTGCGGTATTGGTTGTGTGAAGACAAGTGTGTGTATGCATACATGTATCCCCTCTGATCTTAATTTTGACTTTAAGAGGTGGATATTCTCATCCCCATTTTTTTCTTGAGAAAACTGAGACACAGAGAGAGGTTTAGTAAGTGGCCCAAGTCACACACTTAGTGACACTACTGATCTCAGTCCATTTTCTTCCTACTGTTATAGTGCTTCTCAAAGAGTAGTAAACCTATCACTGGTGTTTCACAGTATGATGGCAGGTGGTACGTGGGCAGACTTCTTTACAGTTTTAATGATTAGACTTTAAAGTTATTGGAAAAGATAATTACTTTATCAAGCACATGATTTTATGAATAGTATTGTTATAAATTACAGGAAGTTTATTTAAGTTAAAATAAAATCTGTAAAATAGAGAGTAATATTAAGTCACTCACAGGATGAGTGGTGGACACAGATGGGAGAAGTCCCGAAAGTGGTCCATAAGGGGCTGAAGTTGAGCAAACACTGCCCTCAGCAATTTTCTTTTTTCAAGATTCATTAATGAATTTTGAAGGAATGAGATATTTATTGAGTACTTATCAAATGTTAGTTACTATATTAAATGTTCTTATGCCTGTCATTTAATTCCCAAGAATGTCTGTGAGATTGTCAGTTCTTAGTTTTACAAATAAGGAAACTAATGCTCAGAGAATTTGAGCTTGACCAAAGTCAAACAGCTAGTAAGTAGCAGGCCTCATATCCAGTTCTCTTTAAGATCAAGCCCATGTTCTTTTGTTTAACCTGAAAGCAACTAAGAAAAGGAAAAAAAAAAAAAAAATCCCTACAGCTGTAGAGAATACCAGAACTCCTGAATTGGCCACGTGGAATCTCCAGGCATGATCTCCACAAGCGGATGGAAACAGCAGCAGGTCAAAGGCGTGCTAATGGCGATAAATCAGTTGCCACCATCAGTTCACTCTTTCACGTTCTTAAGAATATATGAGATTTATCACTGAGGAATTGTGGGATAATGGTAGTACGTGAAAACAGAGTCCACCAGGGAGATGTACTACATCATTTGGATTTAGCACTGCCATCTGCTTAATAGCATCGAGAAGGCGACCACGGTGCTTGTGATCAGCCATTCGTAGCGGTGACAGATGCTGCGGCATGTGAGTGTGCGGGGACGAGGTTCCTTACACAATGTGCATCGTGTGACAGGCTTTCCAAAAAGTGGGTTTGTTGGTTACCACACCACCACTTTTAAAACTTCGCTATAGGATTTTAAGGTCTGTTAGATAAAGATCTACTTGGTGTTCTCCCCATGTGTTCTTTCCCCATGTTTCATACATTCTTAAAATGGGTTTTTGTTAGTTTTAGAATAATTTTCCTAACAAATTCTGCCCTCTTTTTAGTGAAAGAAAATGATATAACTTTTGTATAGTTCTTGACTCTTAAAATGAGTCACATGATTTAGATAAAAAGACTTGTGGGCTATGAAACCACGCAAACCTGGATTTGAATCCCAGCTGTATCACTTCCTTAGCTATATATGATTTTGACCAGGTTACTTAACTTCTTCGAGTCTTCATTTCTCATCTGTAAAATGATGGCAAGAATATTTGGCTTGTGAGATTGTGATTAAATGAGATAGCAGGTGTAATGTACATAGTAGAAGTTCAGTAAACTTGCAAAAATAGCACGTACTGGGTGCCTCACGCTGTTCTAAGCATTTTACAGTCTTATAAGTAGATTATTATCCCATTTTATAGATGAGGAAATCGAGGCACAGAGATTGTGGAACTCCCCTAAGACTATTAGGGAGTAAGTGCTGGGGCTGGCATTGAACGTAAGCAGTCTAAGCCCTCTGCTCTGCTGCCTTTCTGTGTACCTTGTTCTTATCAGCTTAGTTATCCCATCTAGAACCTCATACAGTCTTTTCCTGAGGAAGACTTCAGTCAGTAAAATCTCAAAAAGGAAACCACCTGAGTAAAATTATACATGCTATTTTGATTCCCCATTTGTGGAACAAAAACTTATTGAAGGCCTCATTTAATTTAGATTGTTTACAGTCCTAAGATGTTTGGAAGCATAGACTTGAGGTCAAAGCTTGAAGTTACTTGTGAAGAATGATTTGTAGTAGAGAACGTCAGTGTGCTTAGATTTCTCAGAATCTAGTCAAACTTCATTTACTGGACCCACAACTTTAGAAGCGGAAATAATTCAGACATGATATGGATTGCATTTTTTCCCTTTTATTTGACATCATGAAGCGATGGGTTCTTTTGGAAAGTAATTTATGAGTGTCCATCAAGACCCTTGAAAGTGTTCGTAACCTTTGACCCAATATTTGCACAATAAGTGCCTGAACTTAGTATATAGTGAGTGTTTGACAGTGTAAATATATTTTAAGACCTCTTTAAAGAGAGTAAGCAGTTTCTGGCAAAGTTCAGGGAAAGAAATATGACATTTTAGATATGGGAAGAAAAAGCCTATGCATATCAACTTGACCAAAGGGATGCAGATAAAGCAGCACCTGAATTAAGGCTGAATCCACACTTGGTTAATGAGAGTGAAGGGCAAGAAGGCCTGGGTTTGCATCACAGCGCCTCCGCTTGCTGACAGCACAGCTACGGTCAGGTTACCCTACCTGTGCTTCAGGTTGCTCATCTGTAAAATGGGGATGATGATAATAGAAACTACCTCTTAGCTTGTTGTCATGTTAAATGAGTTAATATATGGAAAAAGCACCTGGCACTTTGTAGATGCTATCATTAGCTATCATTAAAATTCTTTAATTTTTTTTCTAAAAGCCTTGGGGCTAAGTGTCTTAGACTCAGAATTTTTGAATTTTGGAAAGACAGTATGTTACGTTCAACATGTTATACAACTCCAGGGGGGCCCTTTTTCTGGTTTTCCAGGGCAGTGATTGCTGCTTGGATTATTTGAAATTTATGATCAAGGAAAATGTGATTACAGAGGGATGGAAAGTATGTATGGCAAACTGAAAAACAAGGGGATTTCTGAAGAGGGGTGGTGTTCAACCTTGGCCGTTTGTCATCCTACCAGTATAACAAATGGTGAGTGCTAGCAATTAATTTTTAAATAGTACAGATGAAAGGATTAATACAGGACTCTCCCATCTGTTAGAAGCCATTGCATTAGCAGGGCGTCTCTTAATCTGGCCCTGATTTTTCTCTAGTCTCGTGTCGTCACCCACTCATACAGTCTAACTTATATTGAGTTGTTCAGTCATGACTCATGATTTGCTCAGTTATACATGAAATGGATCTCAAAGCATAAATTATGAGAGTAAATTTAATTTCATCAAATTCTTCATGGCTCCTTCAATTATTTTCTTATACCTTTTAAAGACATGGTTATTTGGTGTATTTCTATAAAAATTATGGACTAAATGCATGTTTTTAGACTTTTCCACAATGGTGTAAACAGCATACTTTGCTTTTCTTTACATTTTAGTACGTGCCAGATTGCTTGCAGCAGAGCAAAGCTTCCTTGACTCAGTAGTTACCTCATCCAGCAAGCTTCCTTGATGCTCCCTCTGCCCCTCACGTCCCCTCCCACGTTTACTAAGTACTCAGCCAATCTTCTGTGTCTCCAGAATACTGCCTGCCTGCCTCTGTTCACCCCTAGTACCTGCTGGACTTGAGAATCTCTCTCCTTCTTATACAGAGGCCCTCAGCAGCAGAAAGCCCTTTGTATTTATCCTTTATTCCCAATACCTAGTATAGTACCGATCAGAGAAGTGACCTGTCTGTGTTTTTCATTTAAATTGATAACAGTCAAGAATTCTGTATCTGTTCTAAAAGTTTCCTTATTGGAAACATGGTAAGACGTCTGATAACCATTAAATCTCTAATGCGAAAATACAGGTAGCCCTGCTTCAACTCAGGCTGTTGGAAGAGTCACTTATACAACCTTAAAAAAAAAAAGAGTAGGTGCCCAAGCCAGTCTCCTGTTTATTTTTAATCTGAGTCTTGGGATAGCATAGCTATTTGAAAACTTTTAAACTGTACAGCTAATTTTTATGAGTAGCCAAAGTTGAGGACTACTTTTCTTGACTAGTAAGTACTGTGCAAATGAGATATTATATATACAGCACTTTTCAGAGTGCCTAGCAGATAATTGCTAAGTAGATCTAGAGCGCAGGCTCAGTAGTTGTGGTGCACAGGCTTAGTTGCCCTGCAGCATGTGGGATCTTCCCAGACCAGGGATCAAACCCATGTCCCCTGCATTGATTGGCACGCAGATTCTTAACCACTGCACCACCTGTTCAGCCATTTGAGGAGATGATTTAAGACTTGAAGGAGGTAAAAGTGTTTGCTTAAGAACATATCTGTGGGAGCAGTGGTCTGTGCAAAAGCCCTCAGAGGAGAGTGTGTCTCATGTGTTCTGAAATCCTTAAAGTTATCATTTTCTTCCATTTGAATTTGTAATTTCAAGTTCTAATAGAAGACTTGAGATTTCCCTTTAGAGTGAGTTATTTTTGAACAATTTGGAGCAAAATATTTTAGCGTTTCAGGAATGTGTCATAATAACTTTTTCCTATCTAAAATTAATCCCAGTATGATTACAGGAGCTTCCAAACTGAAAACTATGAAGTTACAGGAGAAGACTTCAGCCTGTACACGCCGATATCTTGGCCTGTAACAAGTTTGGTAGGCAGAAAATGGCTCTCAAAAATATCCACAGCCTAATCCCCTGAACCTGTGGATGTGTTCTCTTACGTGGCAGAAGGGACTTTGCGGGTATGATTAAGTTAAGAACCTGGAGGTTCTTTTTTGAGTGAGCCCATTGTAATCACAAGGGTCCTTAAAAGTGAAGGTGGGAGGAAGGCAGATGTCAGAGGGGAGAGGTGGCTGTGGAAGAAAGGTACGGAAAGATGCAGTGTTGCTGACTTTGAACATGGAGGATGAGGGCCATAAGCCAAAGAAAGTGGGCCACCTTCAGAAGCCAAGATGGGGAAGGAAACAAATGCTCCCCTAGAGTCTCCAGAAAGGAGCGTGGGCCCGCCAACACTGTGATTTAACCCAGTGAGACCTGTATGAAACTTCTGTCCTATAGAACTATAATGTTATAAAGTATGTGTTGCTTAAGTTGCTAAGTTTGTGGTCACTTGTGACAGCAGAAACAGAAAATTAATACAGCAACTAACAGCCTGACAGAAGAAGAGAGATGTCCTTTACAGATGGAAATCTTATGTATCTAACTCTCTCTCTCTTCTTTTTTATAAACATCCAGTATTCAGTTATGAATAAAAATTATGCAATAACCCAGAGACAAGAGAAGCAGCCCGGGTATTAGAATTGTCAGACAAGGTCTTAAAATTAATTTGTTCAATATGCTAAAGGATATTGTGCAAAAGGTGGACAGTATGAGTGAACAGGTAGGAATCTAACCAGTGGAAACTCTTAAAAAAGAGACAAGTGGAAATGATAGAATTGAAAAATTACCATATGAGAGGTGAATATTTCAGTGGGCTCATTAACAGATTGTACACCATACAGGAAATAGTAAGAGAACTTGAGACAAATTAACAAGTATCCAAACATGCACAGAGGGAAAAAAAAAAGATGAGCAAAAGGAAAATTGCATATGAGATCTGCAAAATGATGTAAAACAGTTTACCATGTTAGTGGAATTGCAGGATGAGAAGAAAGTGTAGGGTAGAAGAAGTACTTGAAGAAATAATGACAAACATTTCTAAAATTGGCCAAAAACACCATCACGCAGATCCACAAAGTGCAGAGAACCCCACGCCGGGTGAATGTGAATAAAAGCACACCAAGGTGTAACAGAGACAAATCGCTGTAAAACAGAGAAGAGAGTGAGAGCGACCAAAGGAAAAAGACATATAAATGTAATCAAAATATATGATCTTTTACACCAGGTATTTTTCACTAAGCATTATGTTTTTGAGGTTCATCCACATTATAGCTTTTATCAGTATTTCATTCCTTTTTATTACTGAATGGTTTTCTATTTATGGGCCTACCATGTTCTGTTTATACGAGGGTGAGTCAAAAATTATCCGCACTCCAGTTGTATTAAAGCTTCGATAAATTCTGCAGCCGGAGTGTGGATAATTTTTGACTCACCCTCATACATTAACTAGGTGGTGGCTACTGAGTTTGTTTTCACTTCTTGGCTTTTGTGAATAATGCTGCTTTGAGCATTTATGTGCAGATCTGTGTGTGGACTTGTGTTTTAGCTTCCCTTAGATAGATATTTAGGAGTGGAATTGCTGGGTCAAATATTAATTGTATGTTTAACTTTTTAAGAAACTTCCAAACTGTTTTTCAAACTAGTTCTACCATTTTAAATTTCCACCAGTGGTGTATGAGGATTCTTAAGGATAATTTTAACCAAAATGTTGGAGACCTCTATACTGACAACTATTAATAAGATATTGCTTGTCATAAGTAGTGAAGCCCAAACTAAATGGAGATACTCCAGGTTTTTTAATTGGAAGATTCAGTATTCACAAAGATATCACTACACCCTGAAATTATCTGTAAATTCAGTACAATTCTAATCAAGACCCATGCAGGCCTCTCTCTCTCTCTCTCACTTTTTTTTTTGGGGGGGGGGTGCAAAATGACAACAATGGTTCTAAAATATGAGGAAATTCAGAGGACCTGAAATAGCCAAAACAGTTGTGATAATGAAAAACAGATTTGGGATACTCTGCTGACTTCCAGATTTATAAAACCATGATCAACACACTGTGGTGCTATGAAAGGATAGATCACAGATCAATGAATATCCACAAATGGACTCACACTTAATTGCCTTCAAGGGCTCCAGAGCAATTCAGTGGGTGAAAAATTGTCTCTTCAATAACTAATACTGTAACAATTAGATATATGTGTAGGTGGGGATAGCTTTGACTCCCCCGCCCCCAACACACACACAACCCTCACACCATTTACAAATGTTAACTTGCGATGGTTCATGACTTCAGATTAAAAGTTAAGTTTATAAAGCTCCCAAAAGAACACAAATCATAGGAAAGAGACCCAAATCATAGGAAAAAAATTTACAAATTTAACTTTATCAAAAGTTAAAACATCTCATAATCAGAGGACATCATGAAAAAATACATAGATAAGCCACAGGCAGGGAAAACATATTTGCAACACACACACACACACCTCTTGACAAATGATTTTTATCTAAAGTATATAAAGAAACTGTACAGCTCTATAAGAAACACATAAAAGTATATATTCAGATGGCCGAGAAGAAAATGCAGAAGTGCTCAAAATTACTGGTCACCAAGGAAGTGCAAATGCGAGTTGAAACCTCAGCAGGACATGCTGCCCTCCCACTAGAATGGCTGAAACAAAATTGTCGACAGCACCAAACGTTGGCACAGTTCTAAGGCAACCAGAACTCTCATACTTGCATAAAATGCCGCAACTATGGAAAATTAGGCAGTTTCTTTAAAAACGTTAAACATATATCTATCCTGTAAACCAATAATTCCTCTCCTAATAATTTTATCCTGGAGAAATGAGACTTTGAATCCAGAAAAAGCTTTATGTAAGAGTGTTCCAAATAGCTTTATTTTTAACCACTAAAAGCTGAAAACAGCCCAGATGTCCTTCAGCAGAGGAATAAACTGTGATGTATTCATACAAGGGAATGCTACTCAGCAATAAAAATGAACAGAGTCATGGTAGCTGCAATAACATAGATGAAACCAGAAGAAAGCTTTTAAAACATACTTCCTACAAGGCTCTCAATGTGAGTCATCGTTTAGTAGTAGTATGTAGTAGTATGTAACTGTCACTAATAGTAGATGACCATTTTAGCAGGCGAAACAGGAGGAAGAGAGAGGAACAAACAGTGTGGAATGGTCTATGAAGGGTGATAGCTAGTCCCTCGGGCAGCTATCCTAGGTGTTGCCTAAGGAGGGTGGGCCTGATACCCGGCCCAGGAGTTTTATAACCTAACTCGTCCTTACAGACCAGGGTGCTCTCTGTACCCACTACCACCATGCTGGCCCCACCCAGTGCCCCCTTACTCCTGGAGCACCAGTAGCCCGCTTGCAGCCCCCCCTTACCTCCACTTGTGAGCAGCGTCCTATCATTTCTTCATACTGCAGCCAGAATGATTTTTCCCCCAAATGTGTTATAATTATATGCTGTCATAATACCAAGCAATTTCCCTTCGTAACTGCAATTTTATATTGAACTAATTCTCTGATCAATGTCTGTCATCTTTAAATTTCTTTACTGTCATAACCCCCGGTTCCTAGCACAGTGCTTGAAACGTAGAAAATGCTTAATAAGTATTTGTTAAATAAATAGGGAGAGGTTAAATTTTACTTCACATCAGTAATTTTACAACAAAGTAGGTACTCCTGTCCTTTCCTGGTGTTGAATTTGAATGCAGTTGCTGTGGACAGGATAGTTTAAGTTGTTTTAATTCTGCTTATTTGAAGAGTGAGGCTGAATAATGTGACATGCAAATTGATGCAGGTTAGTGTGCTACCCGAGTCTCCAGCAACACTGAAACAAGGGTGCTGATCATCCCCGAAAAAGTCAAGTGAGCTCCCTCCACACGCATGTACGTATCTCACATGTGTAAGGAGTCAAAGTTTCTTAAAGAGTAATAGCCAGTGGCTTTGAAATCTAGCTGTCCAATGTACCTATCAGAAACCTCCCAGAAAGGATACCTCAGTATAGCAGATAGAGGCACTGGCTGTAAAAACAAATTCAAGATCCCAGGAACAAATCGCATTAACCGATGATCCCATGAAATACTGTAAACTGCTCATAAAGTGCTGGTGGGCTATTTTGAGTGTTATTCAAAGAGTCAACAAATCCAATATTGAGAGCTGACATGCCTTAGCACTCAGTGTAGTTAGACTTGGGTACTGACAGAGAGAAGTAGTAATAAATAGGCCAATGAACCCAACCTCCATTTTGTTCTCTGTCCAAAAATCTCTTTATGTTTTTTAAACTTGTAGGTACATGTTTCATTGTTTAGAACTTGATTCTCGGCACCCTTCCCAGCCTCCTCCTCGATGGGGACTCGTCCCTGACCCTCTTCCCACTCTCAAGACTTCCCCTGTGGTCTGTGGTGACAGCCATGTTTTATCACATTTGAATTTGCAGTTTTGATGCTTCATGCAAAGAATTCTCATTAAAATTTCTTGGAATGTCTAGTGATGGCATATGTTATTGGTAAATTTTTTAATTATCTTTTGCCAGAAAAAAAATGTTATAAAAATAGGTCTGTTCCGTTCTGTTTTTTCATAAGAAATTTTAGTTCTAAATGTTGGTGTTTCAGAAAAATTAATTCAGTGTTGAAATTAACAGCTATAGTAGAAATACTGAAGCTTGAGTCAAAGACAGGTTTAACCTTGAATCCCAGCTTGGTCATTTAGGGTGTAACGTGGAGCCAGCCACCCGTGGACCTGGTGGATCCTTGTGTTTAATTAATGAAGTGAATGGACAAAATAGTACTTACCTTCCTGAAAGTTAAAATTATGAAATTGCAGAGAACTGTGCAAATAGGAGGAAATTATTAGTTATTGTTGATATTTTTGTTAGACTTGTATCACTAAAGGTACGTTCCTCACTCTAGTAAATAAGTAGAAATAGATTGTATAACATCCAAATGAGACTCTGGGAAAAATATTACTCATTTAGAAAGAACTTCTACTTCAATAATATTAATAACAGCTGTCCTTGAATAAGAGCTTAATATATGTATGTAATACATTACCTTATTTAAACCTCACAAGAATCTTATGAAAGATTTATCTTTAGAATATTTTACAGATGAGAAAATTGAGTTAACGTTGCCCAAGCTTACTCATAGAGTAAATGCTGGAGCCTAGATTCTGACAATATGTTTGTTTGACTCCAGAGCCTGGTTCTTAGCTATTAATTCTATACTGTCTTCCAAAATGATTATAATAAGACGAGAAGCCTGCTGAAAAGTGAAAATGGGTATATAAACTTAGCATTGCATACACATCACATCACAGCATAGTACGTGTTGCTGTAAAACACACACTGAGCATCACTGAGGCCTCTCTGTGTGCGTGTCTCAGGTGTGCGGGAGGAAGAAAAAGGCACAAAGTGAACTGAAGAGACTCTTGTAAACAAAACTCTTCTGTTTACTCTTTCGTTTTTCTTGGTATATAATCAGAATTCATAGTTTTTTAGAATTGTATAGAACAATCTGCAATCTTTTAAGCAACTTTTGATAGGAAGGAATAGCACAGCAGAGTGCCGCAGAGAGAGAAGAGTAGCTAACAGAGTGCTGTTAAAATAAGCATCATTGGATATCCCTGCAGCAGAAAAACAGAGATACTCAACATCCCTCATTTCAGAATGCTTGTGCCACCTTTTAGGACTGGGATAAGCTCTGAATTAACCATAAATCCAAATGCGTTAGAGGTTTATTCTCTTGTCTAAGAACGTTAACAGCTGCGGACTAAAGGGACAACTCTTTATAGGTACTAAGGGCCCAGGCCTCTCCCTTTGTTTTCACCATCCTCACCCTTGCCCGTGTCCTTAGGCTCATCTCGGTCTCAAGGTGGCTGTCAGAGTTCCAGCCACCAAGCTGGCGCAGGACGAAAGAGGAAGAGGAGAGCCGTACATCTTGGATGGGTCAGCGTTCTGTTAGGAAGTTTCCTGGAAGCTTTACTTCCTGTAGCTCACTTCTACCTCATTGATGGCCTCATCTGCATAGGTGGCTGAAAAACGGAGTTTTCTGGATTGGTACATAATCACTAGCACTCCACCCTCAGTCTTGCAAGGAGTCTTTTGGTGAGAAAGAAAGGGAAAGTGCACATCAAGTAGGCAACAATTGCACATTGATCCTTCCCTTTTAACATATATGTTAGCTTTCTTCTTTTAGGTTTGTTTTCCATTTTCTGAAATAAAGCGTACATACAGCAAAGAGCCTAAGTTCACACTCACTGGAGCATGTAGCTAGCTGAGTGACTGTTTCCAGGGTGTACACCCATGTAACCAAGAGGGCGAGTCCAGCTCCCAGACAGTTCTCTGGCTTTTTCTTTTGACTATGGGGTGTCTTATTTCATCATCTCTTTTTGTCTCCCTGAATTGCGTGGCTTTTCAAAAAAAGCACTGGCACATATTTCCTACTGTTCTGCGAGTGTAGTGAGTGGTAGTTAAATTAGATGGTGGTGAAAGCCATCTGGGAGTGAGAGGAACTAGACTTGCCTCCTGACTCCCCCCACCCGCCACTGTCGCCATGTGACTCTGGAGAAAGCACTCTGTCTCTGAGTTGCTGCTTTCCCATCACCAAGGCAAACTGAGCGTTGTTCTTCTGCTTGGGATGCTTTTTTCTTCCTTTTTGTCTGGCTGTTCTCTTCTGTGTCAGTTTAGAGCTTCCTTCTTCCAGGAAGCACTCCCAGGTACCCCACAACTTCAGGCACCCCACCCCCGAGCTCCGCCAGCACTCTGGGCTTCTCGGGACCACAGTACTCCACTGGCCTCTTTACGGTTGTCTGACTTGCGCACTGGACCAAGCATGTTTTAGCGCAAAGACCAGATCCTGTTCACGGCTGCATCCCCAGTGCCCCGCGCATAGGTAGGTGTTCCAGAAATAGCTGCCGAACAGATGTTGAATGAAGGTGATGTCTGAACTTCATACATTCCTACTAAGAGCATCTTTCTCAAGAGATGGCAGAAGAAGTGAGAGTTTGTATCTTCTTAAATGGTGGGAAAATGTTTTTAACCTGAATTTATAAAATAGAGATAACACCAGATTGCGAGTTTGGTTTAAATATGGGAGAGAGTTTATGTGGAGTACCTAGCACAGTACATGGCTCTTGATAGGCATTTGATAATATCTGAGAAGTACTGTCAGTAGCGTCTGTTATTAGTGTTATATTAGCTCTTGTTGGCACGTCTCTGCCCAGCACCCGATCCTGGTACTTGACGTAGGTCCTTTAAATTAGGTTTGCCAGTCCCTGCCGCGGCACGTGCTGCTCTGCGTGATCCGTCTTCCTGAGTGGTCTCTCACAGGAGGTGGTGCTCTTGGGCTCTGTGGAGAACAGAATAAGAGAAAAAGGATTCTGAGTGTCTCATGAGAGATTAAGGTTAAACATGGAACTTTCCGACAGGCCTGTTCAAGTGTTACTGTGACAAGTTATTCAGACTTTATTTCTGGAAGTCTTTGAAAGTGGAGAGGGAATCATTCTCTCAGATGATTAAGACAATTTGGCCTGAAGCCCAGAGGATGGATCACATGACTTCTCAAGGCCGATTTCTCCCCTTTGATCAGTCAAGTACCAGTAAGTTCCTGCACTTCATAGTGAGGTCAGATTGAGAAGTTTTTCACAGTAGAGGTGGATGATCAGCTGTAAATGGCAAACTTTGTGTCATTCTCTGGCAGACCTACATTAGCATTTAAAATCTTTTTATTTGACAAAGTAATTGTTACAGCTGAAATGAGGCTTTGCAAACTTAATTACAACAATAGGGTTAAGAATAATCGCCGCCGTTTATTCTGTGCCAATAAATGGAAGTGGCGGGCGAGTGGGCAGTGCTTTGTGTGTGGACTCACTGAGTCACTGCTCACCCACCATCCCATCATCGCCCTGTCATGGGAGATGCAGCTGCGGTCCTCTCCTCCGAGCAGCACACGCTTCACTCATTCACTCCTGTCACTAGTGAGCACCTTTTGTGTTTCAGGCACTTGTAGAAGCTGCAGCTCAAAAAGATTAAGCCACCTGTCCAAGATCACACTACTTCCAAATGGAAGAACAGGTTCAAAACTAAGTGAACCTTTAATCCAGAATCCGAGCTCTCTGTCCGTTTGCACCTAAGGGATCGCATCCTGCCTCATGGTTTTGAGTACCTTTTATATGATGATGACTGCAGATTCATGTCTCCAGTTCAGGCCTCTCCCCTGACCTCTCTATTTCTCTTCCCAGTGGCCTCCCTGCTGCCTCCTCTGGGAGGTCTGGGAAGCCTGTCAAGCCTGGCCTGTCCCAGGCCAGACCCCTGGTGGCCCCCCCTGCCTGGAGCACTTTCTGCTTCACTTTTCCCCATTTCAGGATACGGGCACACTGTTTCTCCTTGGAGCTGTGGAAACATCCAATAACTTCCCGTCTTACTCAGGATAAAAGCAAGAAACCAAGGCCTTTCAGTGGCCTGCGTGACCCAGCTCTGCCTCCCCCTGGTCCCCTCTGCTCCAACCGCACTACCTTCCTGGTCCAAGATGGACCAAGAATGTGCCTCTGTAGGACCCTCGCACTTGGTAGCCCCCAGCCCAGGACACAGTCCCACAGGTGGCGTCTGCTGTGTGTAATCAGCTGTATCACATCTACTGACCAGTCACACGAGAGGCCTGAGAATTTGGACTTCATTGCTTACCTTGACAAGGGATGAAAAATTTCAGAACAGTACTGGGATGATTGCAATGTATTGGAAAGGACGGTCAGCACAGTACTAGAGGGAGGGAGACTAGAGAAAGAAAATTGTCGTTAGAGTGGAATGTGTGAAATGGAAGCAAGGTGGGGAAGATTGAAGTTATCGATATTACAAAATCTAGGATGTGACCTGGGAGTCAGTGGCTAAAGGAGACTAGAGACAAGATCAGTGAACGAGTGTGGTCCAGGGAATCGAGGGTCCAGCCTGTTTGAAGGATTATCTGCTGCACACGGAGAGCACCAGGACTTAGGACAGTGGTACCATTGGGAGATTCGAAGCCAGGTGTTTGTGTGGAGGAGTGGAGCGTAACTGTCTAGAAGTGGCAGTGGTGTGTTGCGGGGGTGGGGGTTAGCGAAGAAAACACTCACCCTTCCTGTGGCCCCACTGGTACCTGGACTGTGGGGGATGAAGAAGAGGAGAGGGCTGCCAGGGAAGAGTTGTCATTAAAGGAGAATCAGGTTTCCATTGAGGAAGAAGGTAAGAGAATGTCTAAGGAGGTTGAGAATATGTAAGGACCCTGTGAATTCCAGGGCACAGTTAAAGAGTTGGGGTGGAGATGAGGACAGATGGGAGGGGGGCAGAACTGGAGACAAAGAGTAACTAGTGGTCTAGAGTTCCCAGAGCTTCACAAATACCAGCAAAGGACCTAACGAGATTAGTTCCAGTGACTTTAACGTAGAAATTTGTGGAGAGGCTTGAAGAGTTCGAAGGGATACGGGACAGATTCATGTCAGCTCTTCCTTCTTAATTCCTTTTGTGGAGACAGGGTGATCTGGAAACTCAGACTTTTTGTTCTCCTCTTGAGCACCTGTCAATGGCCTGGAGAGACGTGGACTTGGTCCCCGTGCTGCCGTTTGCTCCTTGACCCCCTGTGTTTCCTCCCAGTGCTGGGCCTATTTCTTGACTCTAATTGATGAAATCAAAAACCTCCAGGAAGGACTTCCTAGGTGGCACAGTGGGTGAGAATCTGCCTGCCAATGCAGGGGACATGGGTTCGATCCCTGCCCCAGGAAGATACCATATGCCACGGAGCAGCTAAGCCCACGTGCCACAACTATTGAGCCTGTGCTCTAGAGCCTGTGAGCCACAGCTATTGAGCCCATGTGCCGCAACTACTGAGGCCCACGCACCTGGAGCCCATGCTCTGCAACAAGAGAGGCCATCGCAATGAGAAGCCCCCGCACCACAAGGAAGAGTAGCCCCCACTCGCCGCAACGAGAGAAAGCCCGTGTGCAGCAACAAAGACCCAACACAGCCAATTAAATAAATAAATTTAAAAAAAAAAAAAAACCCTCCAGGAAAGCCAGGAATTATGCTGAACATTTGGACTTCCTTCCTTCCTTCTTTCCTCTCTTCCTTCCTCCCTCCCCTGACAAGGGGTAGAACGTGGAGGGCAGATAGAAGGCCTGGGGAGACACAGCCGTGGTGCTGATGGAGGGGCGCCCACTCGTGATCTGTTGAGGGAGGGGGCTTCTCTTGACCCCTTCTGATGCAGTTGAGACATAGTCAACCTAATGTGTTTTCTTGCATATTATTAATATTGTAAGTTGTACTCATAAATGAAGAAATTCTTAGAGTTTTTCCCCTTTGCCATATGTTGAGTTTTTAGTTTATCCTTGGGAAATAGGACACGTCTTTGGTTAATAGACATTTGAGGGGCATGGAATGAAATGCTGCAGAAGCAATTCAGATGGAACTGACAGGTACGAGAACGGGGCTCAGCTGCTCCCAGCTTCTTGGCTTGATGACAGTCTTGAAATAAATAATCAGAAACTGGGTGAAGTGATAGCAGATGTCAGTTTAAAGTTTTCACTTGTCAAAACTAAGATTGTCTTATCACCAAATCATTGCTGCACCAAATTATGCTACCTTTTATCCTCCTGTTCGGTGGGAAACATTCTTTACCCCTGACTTTTTTATGCTGAACTATGGTAGAACACTTGACAGATGGATTTCCAGTCCACACTGATGTTCATTACTGCTCACTTCATTTAATAAAGGAGACTTAGTTTGGTCAGAAGGCAATTGTTTGACTCCTGTTCATTGGATTCAGTACCTGTCACTGACAGTTCCAAGTTAAACACTGAGGACCTGTCTCAGTAAAGGAAATTCTTTTCAGTTTTATGAAGAGGCCCCCTCATCGTTTTTTTATGCAACAAAGACAAAATTTTAAAGAACATCACTGCTTTATTTGTCTAAGGAGCCATTATGATGTAACTTCTGACCTTTGGAAAGAAGACTGAGGTTCACTTAATTTAGTGCTGAGTTTCTAAGAAGCAATCACCAATTTATTTTCAACAAAATGAGAAGTTATGTTGACTACTTGTGTCCAGATGCTGTACATGAGCCATGCAGTTAGGGCTGCCTGGGGTCTGGGCGGATCCGGGGCAGTGGGTTTCGGCAGGGGGAGGGGCACTCGGACTCAGCGGGCAGGCGGCTGCCTGGCCCTGGGAGGCCTGGGTTTAGACTCAGATGTCTTGACCCATTATTTGGCAATGACATGTTATCAAAAGTTTCGCTTCTAAATTTCTATTCGCAAGATGAGAAAAACATTCTACTTTAATAGCAGTTCTCGTATTTAAAGCTATTAAATCTTAAGAGATAGGGATGCCACGGTTTTGTTGTTGTTCTTGGTGCTGGATTTTTTCCTTTTTGAATACGAAAGCCCCTATTTTCTTCTCCCCATAAATCTATATAACGCCCGAATGGAAAACTAGGACTACAGAAGTGGAGAGGCAGAATTCGAGACCAGGGAGAGAACTAGGCAGTTACTGTTTACTGTGATTGTGTGGTGTTGGGACTTCTCTCTCTGAGCATGAAGAGGGATCTTGTAAGCCCCAGGGGGAGCAGATAGGACATTCTGGAAGAGCGACAGAGCAGGTGGGAGTCAAGCAGGAACCGCTGGTTTGAGGGGACTGGGCACGGCGAGGGCCAGCCGCCTCCAGCTAGGTGTTCAGCACGGGGCAGCGGTGCGTCCTGAGCTTTGAGCACAGCTGCTGCCCCAGTGAGCTGTGCAACTCTGGGAGGTGGCTCAGCCACCTCATCTGTAGAAGCACAGAGATTTCACATAGTGCCCGTGGAGAAGCTGTCAGGACGGCAGGGGTCCAGCTCAGGACAGTCCACTCCTCTCAGGCTCCCTTCCTTTCCACGGGCTTCTTTAGGGATGAGTGCCCGCTCTCAGTTGTCGTAACAACTCTGTAGCTACGTGTGCCGCCTCGGAAAGATTGCAGACCACCACCTGGTCTAATGGGTCAGCCGTGGGAGGGACTCCTCTGTTCCTGGGCACCAGTGGAGCCCCCAGCACATTCCATGCCAGAAAGCTCACTCCAGCACTGGCACGGCACGGTGTATGAGTTAGCTTGTGAGGACGTGGGTGAACCAGGACGGCGGGGATCTGGCCTGTGTTTGCACATGGAGGAAGCATTCTGTACTGAGACTCCCCTGGAGCAGGCCTTTTATTAATGCTTATTCACCCTGCTTAACACAGGTCCTTACAGACGCTCAGGTTCCAGCCTGTTTCTGTGTCCGTGCCCAGCGCACGCTGCTCTCTGTGCCTGGAGGGCCCCTGCCGCCACGACTCTGTGCACCCCTGCTCCTCACCCCGTCCTCTGCTTCACCCAGCTCTCGGAACATGCTCAAGCATCAGTCTCTTGTCATGACACACCAGAGGGAGGGGTGCCCTTCTCTCTGTACCCAGGCGCTCAGTTCCTGTAGAGCGAGGGTCTGTGGGGGCCAGGAGAGGGGTGTGATGGGAGCCACCTAACCCTGGGAGGTAGAGAAGGTTCTCTGAGGAAGTGGCATTTGGGCTAAAGAGTGGGTAGGAGGTGCTTGGAAGAAGAGGAAAGAGGAACATTTCTGGCAGAAGGAGGCGCAGATGCGAAGACCCATCCCCACAGACTTGAGGCAAAAGGGCGCGTAGCTCCTGTCGCCAGCCCTTTCTCATAGACCTGCGCCCTGCGCTGTAGTCAGTGGAGCTGACGATAAGTCTCTGGTATATATTTACCCGAGGAACGAAAGGTGAGAGGAGGACCAGGTGTGGGTTTACCGGGTGTGTTCCCTGTGAGGTTTTAGGCTGGCGTCCCTGCTGCTCTGATCTGCAGTATCCTTATCTGTAAAATGGGCACGACAGCTCTGCTTTCTTACCTGAGGGGCTGGGGTGCCAGCTGCTCGTGGGGTCTCGGAGCTGACACAGGGCGACGGCGCCCACAGCATGGGCTTTAGCATGCCTTCCACGGCTTCCTGAGGTGCTGAACAGCTGAACTGGATCATTTTCCATGTTGATTAGAACTTCTTACTTGATTGCATCAAGTTGGAATAATGAGAATGTTTATTTCCAGGACAATCCAAGATAACAAATTCAGGATGATTGTTTCCCTACAGAATTAAGAAGAGTGGGAAAGGGGAAAGCCGGAGAGAGTGAGTGGAAGCGCTTCCTCAGTTACTCAGACTAGCATTAGAGGCTGATTATACCCGCCGTGGTCGAGTCGCCCAGATTTTCCACAGACTCGTGCCTATGAAAGATTATGCCTAATTCACCTATGTTGTAGCTGTGTAGCCTGTTTTGCATGGTCTACAGAATGGCCGTGGCAATGCCCCCTCCCTCCTCCTGGCGTCTCAGGGATGCTGTGCGTTAGAATACCAATGTGCCTGTGCTTTGGAAAGATCCCCGGCCTCTGTCCTCACAGACTTGGCGAGGGCAGGTGACTGGACCGCAGGGGCCCTTCCCGCCCCGTCCCACACAGCCCTCCTGCTGGGCAGCCACTCCCCATGGTAATGGGATGGTGCTGGGGAAGCAGTAATACAGCATTTCATCCTGTAATATTGTTACTTCACTGTAAAGTGCAGTGCCCACAGGTCACACAGCATCGTGGTACATAGGGTCGTGCCTTTTGCAAACTTTGCATCGGCAGGAAAGGAGCCGTGGCTGTCCTTCCTATCCCCCGAGCCTCGCACGAGCCCAGCCCAGGTTCCAGGCACACGGGCTGTGATTGTCCACTGTACACGCGTCTCCTCTCAGGCCATGAGCCCTTCCAGGACAGAGACTCTGCACCCCTCGGGCACTGTCGGCGCCCTCCCTGTGGACCGGCCAGTTGGCTGCCGGTGTCAGACACGTTTATTGTGAATTCAAGTTGGGGACCGCGGAGGGGCCTGTGATAATCCTAAGGCCTCTGTCTTCTCCCTGGGAATCCCTGCCAGTGTTTAGCCCTGCCCTTTATCAGTTATCTGTAAGTTTCAGAATACTTCATTGAATATGATTTAACGCACAGGCAAGTCAGTTCGTCCTAAGTGTGTTTTCATCTTTCTCTGCGTGTTTGTTTTGTTCACTGCAGTGGCGCTGATTACTATGATTATGGACACGGACTCAGTGAAGAGACTTACGATTCCTACGGTGAGTAAATGGCCAGAGTGGAGCCGTAAATAGAAAGATCGTAGAAGCACCTTGCAGATCCTAACTCAGGGGAAATGCGTGCAGACAGACATCCAGACAGCAGCTCCCTCTCAGTTCATCTGTGCTTATCTAGCTATTTTCAGAAGCTCCTTAAGGTTTAAATTTAATATTTAAAGAGGACTAAAGACTTGCAGAAAATTGCAGGAATTCAGATTCTGAACTTAGATTTTCTGTTGAGATGAATGCCGTGTGCTGGTTTTCTCACTTATTGAATAGTTTGCCAAACTGCAGGCACTTGATAGAAAATGGGTCTCTTTGAAGTGTCTTTGCTTCTTGACAGTAAAGAAAAATGAAGCGATTGAGACTACAGCCCTACAATTATTCCACCACCCCCGTCTTCATATTTTGATTTATTCCCAATCTCAAGTCCTCTGAAAACATTACGGTTGGAGTCATTGCATAAAGGTTACGGAAGCACTAAGCCAGGGAGGAGATGCACGGCTCTCTCAGGCTTACAGGGAGACAGCGAAACCCCCCTTAATTCAGTGGGAGCTGGTCGAGATGCTGGGGAATCCATATCCAGAGTGTTGACATGCAGAATGACGACAGGTTTAATTAAAAGAATTGGCAGCAGCAACTTAATGATACTAAGAAGCTCCTTTGCCGCAGGGCAGAGATCAGAGAACGCAAAGCTTCAGTCAGTTGCAGAGTTCTGGTGGATGCCTCATGCCCAGTGCAAGTGAATCAGGATTATCGTTAATGGATGTTATGACATTTCTCTGGACATAACTGAAAAACCATTTTCCAGTGTTCCTTTTGAAGTGCATTTTATTATATCACCTGCCCCAAGCCTTGATGACCGCACCTTGGTTTTTTGTGTTTTGGGGGGTTTTTTTGTTGTTAGTCATAATAAACACTTTAAGAGAAATACCTTGGTTTGCCGATTGCTGTCTACTTAAATTGATGCAAGTTAGCTTGAGGGAATGACGTTGATTGCATGTTTGTATCAAAGAAGAGGTCATTTTAAGCATTTTTCCTTAACAGTTTTTTTTTAAATTGGTCTCTGTGGACACATGGCTTTTAAATCGCTGTGTGTTGTAGCATGGATGTTAACTGTTTGTTGTCAAAGACCTGCAGATCACTCAGTGGCAGCCTGATGGGGGTGACTGAATGTCCTCTGTTACAAATACCAATGGATTTGTAAATCCATTTCAGTATGGGTTTAGTATTAGGATGAGTGCAATTCGACATCATGTCATTGAGATTATTTCATATCCAGGTAGTATTTTTGAGGCATAAATCTCCACCCAATAAAACTTTGATTTCTCGCTCTTGTTTTCTTTGTTTTTGAAGAATAAATCCAAGTGACCCTTTTCCCGTTCTCTTTCCCACCCATAGATGTCTTCGTGTTTAGCAAGAGGCATTTCAGTTTGCAGCTTGAGTTTGTGAGCTTTTGTTACATGAGTGGCTGAAAGGAAGTTCCTGCAAATTGGTTGCCATTTAAGATACAAAAAGTATTTGTCTTCCCAGGCTGGTAGGTTTTGCTAGTGAGAGGACCATTTTCCATTGTGTTCGTAATTTTTTTTAAAGTGAATTCCCTTGGGTTTTTTGGTACCTTGGGGATACATGGCTTCAGTACAACATCTACCACTGGTTCAGGGCTAAGTTAGATTCTGAAAAATGAAGCCAGTGGGATCCCTGGCACTGATCTAACTGTGATTCATCTGACTGACTTCAGGGCAAGAGGAGTGGACTAACTCGAGACACAAGGCACCCTCGGCGAGGACAGCGAAGGGCGTCTACAGAGACCAGCCGTACGGCAGATACTGAGTGTACTGTCTGATGTTGTGACATAGCCAGTCTCCACCAGTCCTGTATACTGTTCAAAGTAATTTTTTTCTATGAACAATCCCTTTTTAAATAAATCAAAATGCTTAACATCTGAATGGATGGAATTTAAAATTACTTGGTTGAAACATCAACCTGGGCAGGAAAAAAAAAAAAAGACATGTAAAATTTTGTTATTTCCAGTCTGTATATGAAAAAAATAGGTCATCAAAGGAAAAAAATAACTTTGATTAACTAGTGTTAAACAAAAAAGATAGGTTTACTAAATATGTTAATCCATCCTTTTAACATAAGCCTCACCTTTGATTTAAAGGTTTCCGTAGAAATTTAGTTATTTTATCTTTCAGCCATATGCTAGCTTTTTTTTTTTTCTCTTGCCAACATGCGTAAAAAGGGAAGCCAATTACAAGTGCAAATAATGTGGTATTCTTTTGTAACTCAAGTCTTGAAATGTTCTGTAGTGTTAAGCAAAGTCTCCTCTTGCTTGATACTAAATAAACTTTTGAAAGAAATTTTGTGTGTGTGAGCTAACAATTTCATGTCTCTCTTATTTAAAAAGGCCTTCATAAATAGTCGTAAACAGGGAAAGGATTCATTTAACAACGCTTGTCAAAAAAGGGTCACACTAAACATTGTACAACTTATTTAAAACATGGTATAAAATTAAATGTACCATTATATACTCACCATAGATTTAAATGCTGTTTAAAGAGTCCAAATGGTATCAAGCTGCTTGAGTGGCACGTTAAAACTACGCAAAACCAAATCTTGTTTAAAAACTGGTTTAAAATAACTACTGATTTTCTGAAAAAGATGTGATCAGTTTTCATCTTGTTGAGCGTTTTTTCACTAGTGCAACTTTGGATTTTTTATGAGAATTTTGGTACCTTAATGAACACCTCGCTCCATGCTGGAAGCAATAAGCACAAAGCTTTTAAAGACATTCTGACTTGACTAATTGAGGTCGCACTCGCCAAGGCTGAGGATGTGTAACCCTTAAACGGTCTTCATTTTCAAAGGTAAATAAATCAAATAAGATTTTAATCTCACTTAATTTATCTTAATATAACTAATAAAACCAGGGAGGTTACAACTTAGCAGGTTTCATTATCCATTTTAGAAAGGTTTTAAGATCACCTAAATTCTCATTTTAAAAAGTTTAATTTGTTTTAGTAATCTAAAAAGCCTTAGTTTAGTCAGTTTAATTGGGGCCAATTATTCCCTGTTAAACAAATGTAAAACCTCATAACTAGTTGTTTGTAATACATTCTTTGGTTAGTAATTGAGGGCACTTCTTAAAACTGACAAATATTTAATAAAGTTTTTCTTTAATCATTTGGCTAAGTTTTTTTTAATTGTAGATTATGTAAAATGTTTAACTTTTATTTTCTGAGGGGTTTCCTTCTCTTTGAGTAAAAAGGTCTTTTCTTTTGTTAGGAAATGTCGGCCGTCTTGGAAAGTGAAAGGAAGGTTGTGTCGGTCCAGCAGACGCAGGTGAGTACCTTTGTTCCAGGCACTTGATGTGCGTGGAAGATGAAGATGATCTTGTGCTTTTCTAAAGTCGTGTGGGACATTCTCCACACTGTTCCCGCCACCAGCACTAGTGACTGTGGCAAATTGACTTCCTGAACGTAAACACGTCAGACCCCAGGAGCTCTGCATGAGCTACAGAGATGGGAGGCTTGGCCGTCACACTGTGTAAGTAACTCCATTACTTTCCTCAGTAAAAATGGAACAAGCTAGTCGATAGCAGGAAAAAGTTTGCAAAAGTATCGCGTGAGAAAGCAGCTTACTGAACCTAGCGATACTGTGATCCCAATTTTATTTTTTAAAAACAGACTGTATATACTGTCTCTCTATATATTCATAGGCAAAACATTACACGGATATGCTGGAAATTTTTGACAGTTATCATCTTAGACTTGTGAAAGTATGATTTGTGTGTGTGTGTCCTTTTCTACTTTGAGTTTTGTAAAACACATTTCTGCTTTTAGTAAGGTAAATATTATAAAGTGTATTTTGTAAAATTGTTTCATGAAATTTAAAAAATAGGGATCTGTGAAGGAAAGGTATCCTTAATTTGGTCTCACTTTTCAGATATTCTTGTTTTTTCCTCCACCATCAGAAACACTGCATAGACCCTGACATCCCAGAGAACCTTACTTAAGAGCGTGTGTATCTGAGCTCCGCCCCCAGTGGTCTCAGCACAGGGAGGACCTCGCTCACCTCCCGCAGCTGTTCTGAGCATTAAGTGAGGCAGTGTTGTGAGAGTGTTTTGTAATCTGGAAGGTGATAGAATAATGCAGAATTTAATTGTCGAAGTTGTTTTATAAGTATGGGAAATATATGAGCTTTTCTGTTGTTGTTGTTAAATGCCAACATTAGCCTGAAATGATTAAATTACTCTTAGGAAAGAAAATAGTTCTCTTTACTCTCATAAATCAAAATAAATATTTGTTTTTTGTTTTGGGGGGTGGGGTGATTTTTTGGGATCTTTTGTTTGGGGGTTTTTTTTGGTGCTTCTCTTCTAACAGAAAGGGAATGTGATATATAACACATTTTTTAAATGTGCGATGTTATATTGAATTTTTTTCACTATTTTCTTTTAGGAATTGGCATATTGAATAGTAAGTGTAGATGTCTTCAGTCAGAAATTATGGACAGGTCCCTAGAGGGTAAACCCTCCATATAGTCTTCAGAGCTAATTCATAGGAATTGTTCAGTTTCACGTTTCTCTTCATTTTTTTGAAGACTCCATAGCTCCATTGGACTTTTAAAAGGGGTGTTGACCAGCAGGGTCCGGAACCACCAGGAGTGCTCTTGGACAGTTCTGCTTGGCTTTTGAGGGCTCCCCTTATTTAGCAAATAGTCTCCTGAGCCTCATTTCTCCCTGTTTCAATAGGAAGACTTACAGACCAGCAGCCATCTCCTGTCCCTAAGCGCACACTGCACCTTCCCTCGTCTTCCCCCAGCCTTTGTCTGCCCCCTTGGGGTTCGTGCATCTCCTCATTCGACAACGTTTACTGAGCACGACTGCTTCCCCAGACACAGAGGAGGCACCAGGATCACAAAGGTCTAGAGGACGTGGACCTTACAAAACTCAAGTAGTTCAGCATGGGTGGAGGTGGCAGACGGCACACCAGCACTTGCTGCCCCGGGCCTTTGCCCCTGGAAACCGTGCCCTCCCTTCCATGATGTCTTCACTGGTTAGATCACAGTCCCTCCGTGCTCTCTGAAATAGTGTGCTCAGTGTATACCTCTTCATTTTAGTATTGATAGCATATGACTTAGGTTGGTTACAAGTTGCCGTTAATAACCAAGCCTGTGCGTAATCACGTTCTATAAATGATTTCATTGAATCCTTATAACGATAAGAAGGTGAGTGTCATCTCCATTTTACGAAGGAAGATGCTTAAGCTTCAAGAGGTGAAATCACTGAGTAGGCTCCGAAGCCCTGTAACTGGTGGAGCCAGTTTTGAACCATCCACTCTGATCCAGGCTTTGTTCCTGACCGTTCTGTGACGCTGTCTGTTCTGTGGACTAGTGCTCACTCCCCATTAGATTAAAGGCTCCTTGAGGGCGGGGGCTAATTTTTGTTACCTTGTATTCCTACAAGTAACCCCACAACACTGAGTGCTGGCCCGTGTTGTGATTGATAACCTCCCCTCCTGTCTCTAACCCACCCTGCCTCAGGTTCCCTCCTGGAGAGATTCTTTGGCTGTGGTTCTTTTGTTTTTGTTTTTGTTTTTTTAATTTTTTTAAAAATTATTTTATTTATTTATTTTGGCTCTGTTGGGGCTTTGTTGCTGCATGCGCAGGTTTTCTCTAGTTGTGGCAAGTGGGGGCTACTCTTCGTTGTGGTGTGAGGGCTTCTCATTGCCATTGCCTCTTTTGTTGCCGAGCGTGGGCTCTAGGCACATGGGCTTCAGTAGTTGTGGCTCACAGGCTCTAGAGCACAGGCTCAGTAGTTGTTGCACACGGGCTTAGTTGCTCCACAGCATGTGGGATCTTCCTGGACCAGGGATGGAACCCGTGTCCCCTGCATCGGCAGGCAGATTCTCAACCACTAAGCCACCAGGGAAGTCCCTGTAGTTAGGTTCTGAATCTTCCTTTGTTCAAGATATTCCAAGTTGAATAAGTACCTGTGTTCATTCAGACACACTGGCTGAGCATCTGCTGTGCTGCAGACAGTGGAAACGCAGTGCTGGTGGACATGGCAGTCTGCTGGGGAAGTGGGCAGGGAAGGCGCAGTCGGGCCGTGACAGACATGGCACATGGGAGACACACGGATGCCAGGCAGGGTGGTGGAGGTGGGAAGGGTGCCAGTAGGGGTGTAAGAACCAGTAGAAGGTAACCACATAGGGAAGATCTTCTTGGAAGCATCATACCCAGCTCTGTCCTTTACCAGCTTTGTTACTTAACCTCTCTGAACTTCAGTCTAAGTTTCCCTGTCCATAAAGTGGACACAATAGCGAGATCTGCCTCAGCACTGCTGTGAAGATGAGGAGCATGCCTGGCACAAACCTGGGTATCTGCTCGTGTTTGTTTATGCAGATGCTTGGATTATAAGAAAACATTTATCTAGAAACTTCGGTTAAAGAAAGCAATAGATGATGCTGTCTGCATGGGCAAGGGACACTTAATGAAGGATCTTGCAGGCCCTGCTAAGAAGCTTAACTGTGGTGAGTCCACCTTGAAACGTAGTATCCTTTTCAGCCCAGGAGCTTGCTCTCCTGCATCTCCCTGGGCAGAGACAGTGCCTTTTCCAGTCTGTGTTCCAACAAGAGCTTTTTACTAAGCTCTGTTTGCACTGGTTATTGATCTGATAGCCAGACAGGGAGAGCCTTAAAAAACAGGGGCCTAACCTTTTCCTCCTCTTGTTCCATCTCTTAGCACAGTGTTTGGCAGCCTAAGTGTTTATGGAGCACATCAGTGAGTGTGGAAGCATGACAGTGTCGGTGTGATCAGTGGGATTCCTGACAGGCATTGTTGGGGTGGTTAGGAATAGTTAGCAGAGACCCAAAAAAAGGAAGAAAAAGGTCACTCATGTATATAGTGTTACAATTCAGATAGTCTAACTCAAAATTGGACAGTAATTCTAGTTATGTGCAGAGAAACAGGTCCCAGAATTTAAAACTGACAATTTGACGAAAAAAATTAAAATGTAGTCAAAAATCTAGCCAAGTTAAGCCACTTTATAGGTTATATGTGATAAGTATAAATAATAAAGTTTATTTCGTGTGCAAATCATATCTACTATTTATAGTGATATACTATTTATATTGATCAGAAAGGAAAAAATCCATCATGTTTAAAATAAAATCTGCTTTATGCTCGATTCTGTTTCCACCTGTGAGAAAGGCTGTGGGACATTTTAAAATCTGAATTGCATCCCCCCCTTGTCTAATGGAAGATCCCATCCCGTTGAAGTGGATTCTGAACAAGATTCTTATTCCAAGAAGCTAGTTACCGTGCAGGGACCAGCACCGAGTGCTGTAATTGTTCTTCTTGTCTGAGTGTGAGCCTCCGAGGCTCCCAGTGCACGGTCGCGGTCCTGCCTGCCTTTCCAGCACCCACTCCCCCCACCGCTGCTCTCGACCTCACTCTGTGCCAGCCTTGCTCTCGAGCAGCCCTCAGGGGGCTCTGATATCTGTGCCACTCTCTGCCTGAAATCACACTTCCTTACTCTTCCCCCCACCTCAATGAGGCTGGTCGTTACTGGTCTGTCCAACTCTGGAGTGAGACTTAAAACATCACCTCCCTCAGGAAGTCCTCCTTGTCCCAGCGTCTCCACCTCTGGCCTGGTTGCAGAATCCCTACTGGAGGGCCCTGATGGCTCTGAATCTGCAAAACAGGGTCCTGTGATTGACTGTTTCCTCTCCTCTCCACCCTCCTACCCCAGCCCCAAGTGTGAACAGCCTCAGTGCAGGTACCATGTCTTAGCGCAGCCATCATGTATGTGGTGAGTGAAATGAACGAGGTGGTGCAGTGTCTCCTGGTACAGGACAGTGGATTAGGACTTCATCGGCCTCATGGGGTCAAGTTAGAGTCATTCTTCCATTGGACAAGAATTTGCCAGGTTGTGAAATGTTGTCATTCACACATGCGTGTATGTATATAAGAGCTCACCTGACCACCAAGGCAAGACCCATTCCTTTCCTCACCTCCCCACGTCTGCTCCCAAACACGGTTCCTAGCACCTAAGAGGCTCTTGGAACAGGGAGGTGGAATCAATGAGCAGCCGCAGCCGTGATGGGAGCAGGGCTGGAGGTGTCATCCTGAAGCTGGGTCTCTGCTCTCTTGCTGCTGACGTGTCTGTCTTTCTCACAGCGGCACCACTTCAGCTTCTTTAAAGGTGGAACCATGTCTCATTTGACTTTCCGTCCAGATCCCAGCGAGTGCCTGGCACAAAGCGGGGACTGACTGCCTGTGCTCACTGAGGCATGAATGACTCAGTGAATCAGTGAGCACAGGACCCTGTGATTCCTACAGCACTGACCTGAGCACTTCTCATTGTTCATTTGGTTTATCAGTGGAAATGAGATAATTTACTTCGGTAAGCTCTGGCTTTTTCAGTGGGGAAAGTGAAATTGGAAAACAAAAATATGCCCTTTATTTAGTAGGTGATACATCTGCTTGGTACAGAATCCAAAACTTCGGCAGGAGTGTGCAATGAAAAGTTGATCTTAAGTCCCACCCCGACCTCAAACACCCAGAGGCAGCTAGCTGTTGGTCTTGTTTTTTTTGTGTATTTTTCAGAGAGAGTCTGTGCAGAAGCAAAGTGTATGTTTTTCTAATTATTACTATTTTTTACATACAGAACAGTAACACTGCTTTCTGCCTCTGTGTTTCACTCTAGAGTATATCTTTGAGTTCATTTTCTATCATTTTAAATTATAAAGGTATGTTTTTCTTTTTACTGGCTGAATAATATTTGTATGAATGAACCATAATTTAAACAACTGTTGGCAGAGACGTCATTTTGCTTCCAGTATTTTGCACTCATTAGAAAGCATAGCCCCTCATCTCTGTTCTTGTGTGCGTTTGTATACCCCTGTAGACGAAGTTTCTAAAATAGATTCATTGAGTCCTTACATTTTCTTATGGTTATTACTGCGTTGCTCCCTGTGGAGGTAATGGTGCATCTTAATATGGTTTTCTGAAGGAAACGTGAACGTGCAGTGCTGTACTATCCGTTCTGACATACAACTGTTGGCACCTACAGCCACACCGAAAGCTCCTCTGTGCAAAGTGGGTTCACAGTGTCTTTCCCGCGGTGGTGGGCTGGTCCCCGTGTCAATGAGTGAGGGGAGCTCTGGACGCACCTGGCATGTCCTGCAGGGATTGTTAAAGATCACCCTTCCTCAGGCTCCCGGTGGTCTCCACTCATGCCTAGAACCTCCTTTCACGAGCAGATGGAGTCTGAGGCCGGCCTTCAGCAGCAGGCCCTGTGCTCAGCACTGCGGACACACCCGGGGAAAGGGAGGCCTTGCTCTTGCGGGGCCCACGGTCTCTCCGAGGAAACCAGCCTCCAGCTGGCCCTTCTGTCCTCCCTCTCTGCCCACCTCGTCGTCTCCTCTGGGTCCTCAGAGCCTACAGGTCCCCAGGATCTTCTCTTTCTCCTTCTGCCCAAAACCCCTTTTCTCTCTTCACTCTGAGAGTCCTGGCTGATAGCGCCCGAGTGGCAAACCCCTCATTCTGATATGCTGATGGACACGTGGCTTGTCCTGCACCCCCAGTAAGTCCTCGAGGGTCAAGAGCAAGTCCGTCACGTGTAACTTGGACTTGTAGTCATCAAGCCATTCAAGAAATATGCATTGATGAATTAAATGATACCCTGATCAATAGATACACTGTATTAGCTGTTCACCTCTTTAAAGCATTAGCCTTTAAAATAACAGTCTGTGCCTGGCCCGTCCTAGCACACCGGTGCCGTGTGCGGGCCGAGGCTCACTGTCCCCAGCACCGCGTGTGGTCATGGCAGGCCAGGTGACGGCAGAGGGGGTGCAGAGGCTCAGGTCACAAGCTCTGGCCGAGAAAGGGTGAGGATGGAAAGGCTTCACAGAGGAGGAGAAACGTGAAGAGGGCTTTCAAGTTAAGTCAAAATCTTGAAGCAGACAAGGGAGGAGGAAATGTCAGAGGTGACAGGCTCCGCAGGTCGGGGAGGCAGGGAGGGACATCACGTGTCTAGGGACAAGTAGGTAGGTGTTGGAATGTAAGGTGCCAGTGCCGGTGCCGATGGAGGGAGAGGCAGGTGGGGTTGGCAGGACCGGGTCACAGGGGCCACGAAGAAGGTCCCCTCCTACCCCCCTGCCCGAGCAGCTGTGACCAGAGCCGTGAGGAGGAAGCATGGTGGTGGCCATGTCTCCATTGTGATTAGGTTCTCTTTGGTTTCCTTCCGATTGCCACTTGGGTTTTGAAACAATTTTGTTGTAATTAGCACATCAAAATATATTGTTGTTTGGTGTTAGTTAATAAATTTTTTTTTAAATATACCTGAAAGCTGAGTCTCTTCTCAGGTGACAAGAAGGCAAGGACAGTGCCAGTGTGTATCCATAGGAAGTCACCACACTTTTTAATATTGGAAGTTCCATATGAAAAAGTCCTGGCCATTCTGAGAGCAGACCATAAGTGTCCTAGTGGGTAGTATTCTGATCATCCTCACACTGCTGCATCATTCATCTGCCGTACTGAACAGGAATACTTTATGTCCTTAATTTCTGTAATACTGTTTTGCATTGTTTTCCATAAGTAATCTCATTTCTATTAAATTTCACCCTGCCTGCTTCTTCTGCCTAAATCCTGCCATTCCCAACAGAGTGTAAATAATTACTTGTTTCTTGATGTATACAAATATATTTCATTTTCCTCTCTTTCAGGAACTTTCCTTCCAATTATGGACTGTTTAAGAATAGTCAACTCACCAACGTGCCTAGTCAGTAAACAAATTCACTTGAGAACTGGAAAATCATCTCTTTTTTTTGCACAATTTTGTGGTTCATGAAATGTTTTATAAAACAGTATACTTTTTAATTTGGAAAGCCTGTTTAAAAAAGGGAAAGAAAATCAATCTCACTGTCTCCTAATAACAGAAAACAAATGATTTGTGTATTATTTAATAAAGGCTGCCCATCTCAATCTCTTCTACTTTAATATAAACCTAGAAAAACAAAGGCTTGTTATTTCAGCCCAACTCTGAACTCTGCACACTTGAGAACCATATACGGCTGCCACTCACTGCAAGAAGTCAAGACTAGGCACAAATTCCAGATTTGAAAAGGATTTATCCATCTCAGTTATGGGGCGATGAGTATGAATGTGTTATGCCGAAAGGCTGCTGCCGCATAAAGGGTTAATTCCAGAGGCTTCTGCGGAAGCAGAGTGGCACTGCCAGAGTGGAACCCGACTTCCATTCCTCTGTAATAAAGGTCACCATCCCCGCGGACAGTACTGTTCCGTTCCTTCTCTTCTCGTCATTCACGGGTGCTTTGTGATTTTAATTCAGCGTGCCCCGGGAGGATGCGTTTTATTCCTTCTGCTAGAAGCTCACACAACACGCTTCCTAGCCTGGGAATTTCGAAAACAGTCTGTGCACTGTTAAAGTGTCACTTTCTTACCTCAAAGACACGTTTCCTCAAGGAATTCACTTTTCACAGGGTCTCGTGTTGGGAGCATTGTGTTGAAAGCACAGAACAACTTCTAATAGGTTCGCTTTTCTTATGTTCTCATGATACGTCCTGAAGACATGATCTTCCTCTCCTGCAGTGCACTTGTCAGATACGTGTTTCTCCATCTCAGAGGTGCAAGGAATGAAGGCCCATGTCCCAGAGGGTGCACTGGGTGTGGGCGCCCATCAGAGCACAGTCAGCACACCCCTCTGTGTGGCATTAATTCTAAACAAGGAAGAGCTTCAGGACGTGAGCCAGAGGGTCGTAAATGGGGAAGAGTTTGAGCTCCCTTTTCCTACTGCAGCCTTTCCCTACTGAGTCGGAAAACTGCAAGTGAAATCCCAGGGATTTGAACCTTCTGACTCACCTCCTGTCTGTTCCCTTCTCCCGATCCCACTCTTGCTACCTTCATCTTGGCCTCATCCTGTGCTGCCTGTGTCACTTAATTCACTGCACGCACATTTACTGAGAATCTCCTACATCCCTGCCTGTGAGAGAGCAGAGGGCATCCTGCTTCGAGGAGCTTACATTCCAGTGGGCAGAGCCAGACCATCACCCACAAACCAGAGGCTGCCAGGCAGTGAAAGAGCTGGGGCGACAGCACAGTCACAGGAAGAGAGGTTAGACTTGACCTTGGGCCATAAGGGAGTAATAAGGTGACGTTTCAGCCAGGACCTAGAATAGTAAAGAAAATGAGTCACGTCAAGACACTAACAGTGCCAGCATCCTGAGGTGGGAACACGAGGGCTGGGGGAGCCACGAGGATGTGGGAAGGAAGTCAGGGCGACGACGGGGCCAGAGCGTGGAGGGCCGTCTCTGAGCTTTACTTCAGCAGGAGCCGTCAGCACGTTGAGGAACACCGTCGGACGTCTCTTTCAGCAGAATCTCTGGCGTCACCACGCTGAGAGGCGGCTGTAGTGGAGCAAGGTGGGGGGACCCGTTAGAAACCCCTGCGGTGAGGGTAAGAGGGAATGCTAGCATGGCCAGGGTGGCCTCCCTGCAAGTCCCGAGGGCTGGCCAGACTTGAGACGCACTTAGAAAGAAGAGCCGATAAGACCCAGCCTACAGGTTGGATGTGAGGTCCAGAAAAGTAGCAGTTGGATGATGCAGAGATTTTGATCTAGAGCCACTGGGAAAATAGAGTCGCTTCCTTCTGAGATGGGAAGATTGTAGAAGGAACTGTTTAAGATTCAGATCTGGACTTTGAGGGGAGATCGCAGCGGGAGCTGGGGATTTGAGAACCATTAGATTGCAGGTATGTAAGGTGTGTTCCGAGTGTGGACATCAGGGAACAGGCCAGGGAATGTACAGCATGTTCAAGTCAGTGAGGTGGCCAAGAACCAGAGCCCAGGAACGAGCTGCCAGGAGGTAAGGAGAGAACCAAGAGTCCTGCCCCCAAGGCACATGTAGAAAGGGTTTCCCGGAGGAGGGCCGTGACCCTCTGCTGCAGGGGGCAGGCGGCGTGAGGAAGACTGGACACGGTAGGTGCATAGAGGCCATGCTGTGCTTCAGAGTGAGAGCTGGGGCAGGCTCCGGAGAGAATGGGGCAGGCAGACCTGGAGATACTGGGGTTCGCCTCCCGACCACTGCAGTGAAGCCAACATGGCAGTAAAGGAGGTCACAGAGGTTTTGGTTTCCCAGTGCGTACACAGTGCCGTGGAAACATGTTAAGTGAGCAAAAACATCATGTCTAAATAAACAAAATACATACTTTAAAAATACTTTATTGCTAAGAAATGCGAACCACCATCTGACAGCACAGGGTTACCACAAACCTTCCATCTGGAGGAAATGCAGTACCTGCGAAGCGCAGTAAAGCGAGGCCTGGCGGTGCGGTCACCTCTTCCAGGGAGTCCGCTTTGAAGCGTGGCTGGAGAGGGCTGTGGGGTCAGGATGAGAAATCTGAGCGTGTGGGGAGAGTGAGGGTGCCGGGGAGGTGCGGTGCCGCGACAGCACAGGGACGGGCCTGGCCGACAGCCGCGCGGGGGGTGGGGGTGGGGGGGCGGGGCACTGGGGACAGCTCAGAGGCCAGGGCCGGCACGTGCACCGGGGCGTCTGCTGCCACGGCTGTGTGAGAGCGCCCTTCAGAGGCGCGGCCGGCACCCTCGGGGCGCCCGCAGCTTCCCCGCTTGACCCCCAGGCCCTCGGTGAGTTGGCCCCACCTTCCTGTCCAGCCTGAAACGCCCCCTGCGGCCGCCGTCAGGGAGCTCTGACTTCTGCACACCAGGCTGGGGAGGCCTGGCGCCCCACGCGTCCCCTCCAATGCTGTGCACCGTGTGCCCCCCGGGCGACCCCCTCACGGGGGGCTGCTCCGGGCCTTCCAGCCAGACTGATGGTCCCATTCATCGCGCCTCACCTCCGCACACGCACCCTGTCGGCCTGGCCGTCTCTCTGCTTCTGCTGTAGAGTCACCAGCCTCCTCATGGGTCCTGTGCTGGCTTCATGGCCCTGCAGGACCCGCTTCATCAGGGTGACAGTGTCCCCAGCTCAGCCCTGGGCCGGACCCCTAGCAAGGGCTCTCTGAATGTGACTCCTCAGGCCTGGGGAGGAGGCGTGGAGGGCAGGGTTAGCACAGAGCAACTGGACAGAAGTCTTAGGATTTGAAGTTCAGCTTTACGTCTCTGCAGCTAAGCTGGATTTGGTTCATCTCAGCGGGAGTTCCTCCTTGACTGTCTGTCTTGTTATCAGCAGCTTTCAAGCATGGCAGGCTGAGATAGCCATTCTAGTGTTCGATTTTTACACCATCTGAGCGACTTCCCGTGGTCTTAAAAATAACAGCTGATGGCTATTTCAATGCGTATTTAACTGTATTCGACCCTTAGAGCTAGGTTTTTAAAGGGGTGCCTTCGTGGAAGTGTGAAAATCATGGCCATTGTGCCAGAGGAGTTCTGCTTTCTGCTAGCCCAGCAGCCCTGCCTTCAGTGGGACTTAAATCTTCTGCAAAGTGACACAGGCATGGTGCTTTTGCATTGCATGATGAGAAGCTCTGGCAAAAGGATGCTTCTGTGCAGAACCTAAGAGCTTCTTGTCCGTGTTCCTGCTTCGTGGTGACTTCTAGAGTTGCTCTCCAGGCACCTGGCTCTGGCCTCTCTCCTGGTGCCCATGTCTGCGCCTAACTGCCTCTAGATGGCACCTTCCTGGGCAGCCTGCCCCAGATGACTTCTTGCCCTTGCTCTGCCCTTGCCCTAAACACACTGCCTCCAAATTGTCCCTCATTTTGGCTCACGGCGGTGACCCGGCACAGGGCATCCTCCAGAGCAGGGGTCCCTAAGCCCCGGGCCAAGGCTTGTTAGGAACCAGGCCACAGCAGGAGGTGAGCAGCAGGTGAGCGAGGGAAGCTTCATGTGCTGGTTCCCATCACTGGCATCACCGCCTGAACCATCCCCCCCACCCCCATGGGAAAACTGTCTTCCACGAAACCCGTCCCTGATGCCAAAGAGGTTGGGGACTGCTGCTCCAGAGATACAGCCCACTCCCTGCAGCCGATAACCTGAGTGCACTAGTTATCAGCTGCTGCGTAACCAGCATCCCAGCACTTAGCTGCTTAAAAGAACAAACGTTGACAATGTCACACATACCCTGAGGGTGGGGGATCAGGGACGCATTCTGGCTCAGAGTCTCTCACGAGGATGAAAACCCTCAGCAGGGGCTGTGGTCACTCCAGGCGGGAGCATCCACTCACCGACTCACTCACGGGGCTGTTGGCGGGAGGCTCTGGCCCTTGTCCCACGGGTCCCTCCACAGGCCACCGAGCATCCTCGTGACATGGCAGCCGGCCTCCTCCAGGGCAAACGGTCCAAGAGGGAGCGTCCCCGAGCGAGGGGGCCACAGACGCGGCCCTGACTTGACAAGTCACATCCCATCACTTCCTCCACTTGGTGGTGGTCCGTCCCAGCACCCCCAGGACAGCGTGGGGGTGACCGCTCAGGGTGGGATCTCTGGGAGGCGGGGTCGCGGGCCTCCTTGGAGGCTGGCTTCCTCCCGGGGGAGTTCCTTCACACCTCTGTGTGCTCCCTCCAAAACAGGAGAGTCCCGCCTCCCTCGGAGGGATTGTCAGGAGGCGGCCTGCACGTCGTAGGCACGTGTTAGCTGTGAACTGACGCACGTGTGAACGCGTGTGTTAGCTGCACACGCGCAGAGGCACTTGTCGTGGAGACTGTGGACGCCACTCCCGCAAAGGGAGCCCCTCAGCCTTCACTGCCATGACCGTGACCTCCTGAGGGCAGGACAGGGGCTCGCCCCTCCCCATGGCACCCACACCACAGCAGGCGCTGGTGAGAGGGCTCCTTCTGCCCACCTGCCAGTGGCGCCCAGGGTCCCCCGCTACCAGGCACTCGGTGTGCTGGGCGCAGCCTCTGCAGTCCTCATGTTGAAGTCACAGGCTTCTCTTGACCCTTGTAGCCCCTGGTGGCGGGGGGGGGGGGAGAGCCTTCGGCCCAGCGTCCTCGCTGGTTCTCCCCCTCCCTGCCTGCTGGTCCAGCGCCGTCACTCCTGGACGATCCCAGAAGCGTGGGCCCGTGTAGGCCTCTCCGCCTGGATTCTCTGGATTGAGAGGGATTCAAAGTTCATAATGGGAAATGACAGACTATTTTCATAATGAAAACACATGCCCTGTCAGTGTTGCTAAGACTGCACAGGCTAGATCCAGTCAAGCTGTGCCCTCCATTGCTCGACGTCTCCATCTGAAATGGTGCAAATGTATCGCAGGATATTTACCTCCCTAGGTATTTTTTCCTACATGTGTATTATACTGAATAATTTAGGTCAAGCTGTGGATACCTTAGAGAAACTTCCTTTTGCATTAAATATTGAGCAGTGTGCCTATTTTCTCTGCTTCTGACTTGCCAACGTGTTTCCTTTCCCCAGTGTTTTAGATTATTTTCATCTGTTACCAAATAACTCTACACGATTATCCAGATTTGTGATTGCATGATAAGCAGGGGACCTACAACCTCAGCCTGCCTCCTGCGTGCCCCGGGTCTGCTGGGTCGTGGAGCCAAGGCACAAGCCCCAGGGTTTGCCCCAGTCCCCACCGTTCTCTATTGCCTTCCAGCCCAACCACTGCAGGCATTTGCTGGTAACTATTTGGCCTCATTTGCTGTTTGCAGTTGATGTCCATAGCCCAAGCAATAAGGTTTTGTCCCACACCCTCTGCTGTGTGGTATGAGGGAATCAAGTTAGCTGGGAAAATTCACAACCCAGTCATCTCACTGTGTCACAATAGGATGGTTACTTGCACCTTCAGCAAAACATACTCCTGACGCCTGCCTCCTGCCTCACTGTGAGCTCAGCAGGTGCAGGACACACGAAGGAAGCAGTGCCTCGTCCACGTTCCCGGTGGGTCCTCTCCCCACCCCACCCCCACCGAGCAGATGGCCCCCAGCCCGGGAGACTGTCAGGGGCATCCTCCATCTCCCCTGGGGCTGGAGCAGCCTCTGCAGGTGAGAAAGGAGGGGCGCCTGCCACACTGGCCACGGGTGACAGGAGAAATGGAGCCTAATGCAGCAAGCTGACCCCCCCACCCCGCCCCCACCCCCCCAGGGCCATGCTGCACTCACCTCCCGCGGCCAGACACTCTGACACCTGGGGAGCTTCTCTCAACCAGGCAGGTTCTCATTCTCCTACTTTGCTTTAAGGCTGTGCCACCCAGAGCCTCCGGGGAGGTGGAGCTCCAGGGTCCTGGGCCCTCTCCACCCTTGCTGATGCCCAAGGCTCCTGCCTCCTTTCCTTCTCAGAAAGCAGCACGAGACCATCTGCATCCTGGAGAGCCGGCCTCTTGATCCACTGCCAAAGGGGCTCCACCAGGCACAGGGCAGGTGCCCTTGGTACACTGGGGGTGGATCCCAAGCAAAGGGGTGCATCAGGGCCCCCTACCCAGCCTTCTGGGCAGGCCTCCCAGGAGAGGGGCGGGCAGGGGTCTCTTCATGATGCCAGGCCCATGACGCTCGTCCCAGAGACGGTGCTCCTGTGCATGTGACGTGGTGCATGTGGCGTGATGACAAACCCCCCGAGATGGACCTGCCACCCCTCTCAGACCCACCACCCCCTGGCCTCCTGATCTGGGGACAGTCCCATGCCCATCGGAGCCTCGGGTCCCTCAGCGGACAAACGGATGAGAGCGCTAGCCTCGTGGGTGTTGCCAAAAGAATCAAAGGGAAGCCACGTCCCGCCTGGGGTGGGCTCTGGGGCTGAGTCGGGACCGAGGGGGAGGTGGTGCTGCCCGTGGAAGGACCAGTGACCGTGACCTGCGGCTGCGGGCCGTGCTGGGTGAGAAGGGTCTGGAGAACCACAGAGGGGAGAAGAGAAGGGAGCAGAGCCGCCCCAGCTCCAGCTCTTGCAGGACAGAGCGGGCACTTGTCTGCTCCGTAATGACTTTCTATTTTTAGACAGCAGCACGCTTCTCAGACTTGTGACCTGCTTTGTAAATAGATGCTTCACAGAGGAGAGGGTCGACACTGGGGGGCGGGGAGGAGGGGCTGACGGCATCGGGAGGGGACACCCGGGTGCAGCCTCCCTCTGCCTCCAGGATGAAATCTCGACCTTGAGTGGAAAGCCCTGAGAAAATCATTGAGTGGGGAGGGGACAGCGGTCCCCCAGGCCTCACCCCCTTTTCTGGGGCCACTTCGAGAGCATTCCCTGCGTAAAAGTTGTTTGCTTGGTTTTATTAGAATTGTGGTAAATGCAGCCAAAAAGGGAGGGACGTGGGGTCAGCTGATCATGGCCAGCCCCGCCTGAGGAAAAGGGGATCCGACCAAGATGCAGGAGGGAGGAAGGGGCTGCACCTCTTCCCGGCTGGGGCAGCAGCGTGTGTGCTCACCCGCAACCCGCTCCGTGACCCCGGGTCCCGGCCCACGTCCCCACTTGACTCCTGGGGGCCTGCCTTCCCGCCAGATGCTGACTGGCCCGAGATCCAGCCAGGCCGGGGCACCTGTGGCATTGCAGGTCCTCTCCCGCTCCTGAGGGGCTGCCCTCCTGCCATCTAGCTCCCGCTGACGACAAGCGAGGGGCAGTGGCAGGTGGGCCAAGGCACTCAAGGATGGACGTGCCCTCTCTGCCCAAGCTCCCCCGCTCAGCAACAGCGGGCTGAGGCTCAGGAAGGCAAACCCACAGCTGGGATGGGCAGAGCCGCCCTGGCATCCGTGTTTGGGTTGGTT
Source organism: Hippopotamus amphibius kiboko (assembly GCF_030028045.1). Lineage (NCBI taxonomy): Eukaryota > Metazoa > Chordata > Mammalia > Artiodactyla > Hippopotamidae > Hippopotamus > Hippopotamus amphibius. The sequence goes on from NC_080190.1 coordinate 168,112,167, forward strand.
TCTCTGACTCGGTCCTCATTCGTGCAGGCTGAGAGACCTGTGCTTTTCTCCACCACACGTGCTGCTGTGGGTTCTAGGACAGTTCTGGGGAGCCGACTTTGTTCTCTGAGCTTCAGCTGTCTCCTGTGGGAGACGGAGGTACCGCTACGGACCTATCCAAATCCCATTGCACTGTATGCAATGTGGGTCTGGGGTTCCCGGGACCATTCCGCATCCAGCCCGCGTCATGGGATGGGCGTGGAGGGGACAGGGAAGGTAGGGGGTCAGTTCCACCCCCTCTCTGCGTGGACCAGCAGCTCCAGTGCCCCCTCCTCCTGCATCCCGTTCTCTCTCTGGCTCCCCTTCCTCACAGCTCAGCAAGAAATCATGTAACCTCTCTAGGCTTAGGGCGCCCATGGCAAATCCCACAGAAACAGTCACTGTCGGTGCCCCCGCTGCCGTCCACTTGGCCACTGGAGGTCACAGAGGCTTGTGTGATGGCCTCCTGCCTCAAGCACGGAGGGATTCTCCACTTGGGAGGGGCCCATGCGCTGACACCCCCAGGAGAAATCTTCAGCCAGGGAGGAACACACTGGGGGGGTATCACTGTGTCCCTCGCCTCTAGGTATGAAATTGAGAGGAGTTTTACGCAGTTGCTCAGAGGGACCTCGGTGGGACTGAGCCCCAGGTGCCCCCAGCGGTGACCTCTCGTTGACACACCCCCCTTGGCCTTCCCTGCCCTGCGCCCGCCCTCTCCTCCCCACCGCCCACATAAACTATTTGCACCAAGTCCTCATCCTAGGATTGGCTTCGGGGGAGCCTGAGCTGTCTCAGAAGATAGACTAACGCCTCCCAATGTGTCCATCCCATGATCCCCAGGACATGCGGATGCGTCACCACTGATGACAGGACAAACTCTGCAGATGTGACTGAGTGACCGACCTTGCGAGGGGAGATGATGCCGGACTCTCCGGTGGCCCCATCGTCATCGCCTGGGTCCTTACAGGAGGAAAGCAAGAGGGTAAAAGTCAGAGAGAGGAGACAGGCAGGCCCGGAGGCTGAGTGATGGCTTTGAGGGTGGAGGACGGGGCCACCAGCCAAGGAGAAAGCAGCCTCCAGAAGCTGGAAGAGGCCAGGAAGAGGCTTGTCCCCTGGAGGAAGCCACCAGGAATGCTCCCAGACCTTGGTTTTAGCCCAGTGAGACCCAAATTGAACTTCCAACTACAGAAGTTTCAGTTAATAAATTTCTGTTGTGTTAAGCCAGTACGTTTGTGGTGATTTGTTAGGGCAGCAATAGGAAACTAATGTACCATCTAAGACAACTTGAGGGGGGTCGAAAATGCTCAGGTTTTGGAGAGAGGCCGATCAACCTTGACTTTCCCAGCTCCATTAATGAGCAGGGAGGTATTCGTGACGTAGGCTACCTCCCCAGTTCTGACTTTCTGCGATTTCTAAGGTTCCTTAGGAGAAAACTCAGCAGAAGGTGAGGGGCAGGAAGACGCCACAGCAATTTATTTTTCACTCCCTTAAATAAGAACAACAACATTCCGTGAGGAGCAGACACACCGTCTCATCTCTCAGGAGAAATGTGTGGCTCCTACTCCTCGTGTAATTGGATTCATAGAACCCGGTGGACTTTTATCATTTCTATTTACCGAGTTTTGTGCTTTGTCTCATCCTCCGTAGCAGGATTTGGGGATGGTCTCCTGCAGTGCAGGCATGCCGTGCAGAAGGATAAAAGGGAAAGGTGGGGAGATGTGGGGAAAAGCAGGGGGGGTTGAGGAAATGAGATGAAGGTGAGGTTGGAGAGGGTCGTGGGATGCTCAGGGGCCCCCATGAGGCCTAAAGGGGGGCCCTGAGCATCCCAGCAGCCAAAGGAAAAAGTGACTGGGGTTAACTGCAAGGCTCAAGTGTCCACAAGATGCATCCTTCAGGGAGAACACGGGGGAGCACCCCATCCGCCTGGGGGCAGGGGCAGCGGGGAGTGTCAGGGGCAGAAGGCAGTACGGTGGGACCAGGAAGCCTTCTTGGAAGAGACGATGCCTGAGCTTCATCTCGTAGGTTGAGGAGTGTTGGTCAGGAGGAGAATGAAGGGCGGTCCAGGCAAAGAGCAGCACAAGCAGACCAGGATGGGGAGCAGGTCTCATAGCGGGGGCAGGGGGGGCGTGAATCCAGGATGGGGAAGGGCCCAGCAGAGCCTGCTGAGAAGCCAGGATCGCTTGCTGCCTTGCTGAGGAGCTAGAACTTGACCCTGTGGGCGGCGAAGGGCCACTGGTGTGGGGTCCAGTTTTGGGAAGCTGTATCCTGAGATCCACATCTTCGAAGGAGTCAGCTGCCTCGCGGAAGGAGGGTGAGGGGGTCCGCTGGAGGCAGCCCGGGGCTCCAGCAATGGTCCCTGCGAGAGAAAACACGTTTGTATGAATCCGCCGCCCCAGGCTGTGTGGTGAACTGTCTAAAGGGCGCGAGGGAAGGAGAGAGAATCAAGGACCGGCCTCTGCCCGGGTGGAGGGACCAAGGTTCGCTCCGATCCCCCTTCCTCAGCCTTCCTGGCTCAGCCCGGTTCCTGGAGCCCCAGGCAGAAGCAGTGGATGAAGCCCAGGGAGTGTTCCCAGCAATGTGGAGGGAACTCCGCCCCGGCAGTGGCCAGTCCAGAAAGCCCAGGAGACCCCAGCCCCAGATCCTGCCCCCTCCTGGGGCCTGGGAAGCTCTGTCCACAGGACCGAGGCTGAGCATCCCTCCCGCCCCCAGCCTCTGCCCTGGTCTCCACAGGGCACCTGGAGGCTCTTCTCCAAGAGAGGCCTGCCTGCTCCTGTGCTCCCTCAATGGCTCCCTCCCCACCCCTGAGCACAGGGCATCAAGGAGCAACCTCCACTCCAACCCCCGCTGCCCCTGCGGCTCCTCCCCATATACCAACTGCTGCCAGTCCAGGGAAGGTGGATCGTCAGGCCCTAAAGATGAGACAAAGAGACACGCACACAGAGGTGGGAGGGGTGGGCTGGGGCCAGGTGAGCCCTCCCAGGATTTCCAGAGCTGGGCTCCTCCACACTCCCAGCTGGCGGCCTCTGTTACTGCTCCAGCCATCCTGGCACCCAAAACAAGGATGCCCTTCAGGATGAAGAGTGCAGGGTCTGGAAGTGGACTGCCCAGCTGCAAACCCCAGCTCCACCTCGGGCCCATGCATGCCGTCGTGGGCAGATGCTGTCAGGAGAACCTCTCTCCTCACCTGTAAATCAGGAGGAGGACAGCACCTAATGCGGAGCTGGTGTGAGGGCCAAATGTGAACTGCTCTTGGCATTTTCCTGTGATTAACAAGACTCTCCCGCAGAGCTGTGTCAGCTTAAGTGTGAGCTCCGTGGGAGCCCCAGAAAGGGCGAAAGCAGCCAAAGTCTTTGAGGGGCAGCAGGCACCCAGCATTTTGCACAGATGGGGATGGGACAGGCTCTCTGCATTCCCTCACTTCCGCCCGTTTCTGAGATTTGTATCAGGACTCTTTTGTTCGCGAGTGTCAAAAAAATCCAGAACAAGCTGGCTTTCAGCTAAAGATGAATTATCGATTCAAGTAAACAGAAAAGTCTAGAAGATAGAGCGCGCTTGTCTCTTGGATCTCGTCCTGGACTAGCTGCTGCTCAGGTCTCTGGAGGCTCAGAGTCCTACCAGGTGCAAAGGCTCTTCCATCCACTCTGATTGGACAGACTTGGATCACGTGTTGCCAGCCCCTACCCGGTCCCTTTAGCCAGAGAATGAAGAATCTGATTGGCTCAGCCTTGCAGCGGCTCTGAAGGTGACAGAGTTGGAATACAGATGCTACGAGAGGGGAGCTTTTGGTGGTACCCATCCACCCTGGGGTTGGTGTGGGCTAGAGACAACAGGGAAGGCTCATATTTCTGAGCAAGGCAGGTTTTGAATCAGTCCAGAGGACCACAGGCAGGGAGAAAGGAGAGCATGGCAGGTAGCGATCACGGAGAAGCCTTTGGGCATTTTTCTTCACCTTACATCCTTTCCCAAAACTGGAGTGTGCCCATCTCAGTGTCTGGAAATGTGGTGCCTCTAGGTTAGGGTGGTCAGATTTAGCAAATAGAAATACAGGATGCCTAGTTTAATTTCAATTTCAGATAACCAATGTCTTTATGTACAAGTATGTCCTTTGCAATATTTGAACATATTTTACCCCAAATATATTATTTGTCTGAAATGCAGATTTAACTGAATGTTCTATATTTCACCTTGCAACACTACAATCTAAGCTCTTCCTTTGTTCTGAAGCATCCTCAGACCCTCCAGAGAGAGATCAGGCATGTTCTGTGTGGATCCAGGCAGAGCTCACACCCACAGCCATCATCCTCGGCTGGAGATTTTCCAGCTCAGTGTGATGAGGAACCTGCCAGCAGTCCAGGGCCAGAAGGAGGCAGTTTCCCAGGAGGAAGGGAGGCCTGCTTCATATTGAAACAGTTATCACCCTCCTTAAATTCCCTCGAGAAGGGATTTGCTCCCCTGGATTTTTCAGCTGGGGGCTCATCTGTGAGAAGACTGTACACACTGGGATCTTCTCTGTTTTCTTGCATCTCTGGGCAGGACCAGAGGGAGGCCGTGATCTAGGGGAATACGCCATCACTGTAAAACCAAACCTGCCCTTGGGAGAGAAGGGGACTGTCTCGAGTTCCAGATTTGGAGCATCAGAGAGGCAAAAGTATTGAAAAATCCTTTTAGTCATGTGGTCCTTTAATCAAGCTTATTGATGAGGAGCCAATTCAATTGCAAATAAAAGAAAACCCCAAATAACTGTGATTTAAACTGCACTGAAGTTTGTTTCTCTCTCAAAGTTATCCACAAATAAGTCTAATAATGTAGGGCTGGTATGATGGCTCTATGAGGCCCTCAAGCCTCCTAGCCTTCCTCTCCTCTACCATCAGTATAGGCTTTCATCTTAAGAGTCACCTCACAGGCCAAGATGACTGCTGGAGTTCTAGCCGTTGCTTCCACATCCCATGCTGGCTGCAGGAGGCAGAAGGAAGGACAAAAAGAGTATCTATCCCAGCTAAGTCAGCTCCTCTAGCATGACCTTCTTGGAAATCTGACACAGCATCTCGGTTTCTGTCTTCTTGGCCAGTACTAAGCAATTTGGGCATTCCTGGCTGCAAAGGAGGCTGGAGAATGTAGTCTTTTAACAGAGCACATAGCCTGCATGCGATAATGATATGGAGAATGAAGGGGAGAAAGAATATTGCATGACCACAGCAGCCTCACCTTCAAGTAATAGAAGGTACCATTTTGATCTCCACTCAACTGAATTCTGAGTTCTCCACTGGCTTTGACCTTGGATGGGCAAGATGGGGGCTTTACATCAGTTCCTGACCACCCAGGAGTTCAGGCAGGTGCTAGATGCTTCCTCTGGCCAGGGAAGGAACACCTACATTTCATGGGTAGTTGCACATAGCCAGCAATTTTTTTCTCTGAACAAGTATCTTGCCTGTATGAACAACTCCTGAAATTGGAGCTGTGCTGGTTAAGGCCATGCCCTGGAGCTCACCCAGGAGGCCCTGGGTTGAGTGCTGGCAAACCCAGGCTGTAGGAACAGCCCACCTCAGAGGCCCCTTCCTATAGGAGGCCCAATGACCCTAAGTCTTGATGAATACAGGGTCTTCTTTCTCTGGAGTTTCCCCAGATAGAGACCTCCCAGCTTTCTAGAAGAGTCTACCATGGGATACGCTGCAGAGAGTTTTAAGTAGCAGCAGTCTGAACAGTTTAGGCAGATTAGCCTTTTCTCCTCACATAGAAGATCCTGAAGCTCACTGGCCTGGAAACGGGATAATAGTTATAACAGAGCACTAAGTACAAGCCTGGCTGAGTGTATACCCACTCTGAGGTAAGGGAACGGAGGCCCAGAGAGGTTAAGGAACTTGTCCAAGGTTACACAGCCGTTAAGTGCCTAAGCTGGGATTCCCACCCCGGGAGGCTGGGTTCTAGCATCCCGCATGGGACCACCGTTCTAGAATACACGCCGCAGGGTACAGCAGCTCCACTGTGCTAGCAGGGACCCCGGCTCCTTCTGTTTTTCTGCTCTGCAGTCTTCTGTGGGTGGCCTCCATTCTCAAGATGGCTTCTTGGTCACAACAAGGCTGTGGTCCAGGCAGGAAGAAGGAAGAAGGGGGGACTGGAGGACACATGTCAGCGGAGACAGCCCCCTTTAAAGAGCATTACTGGAGCCTCTGCTCATAACTGCTAATTAAAGTCCATGCGCAGCGTGCAGCCCCTGGGACAGTCTGCCACCAATGCCTCAGTTGGGGTCTCCCTAAAAGGGAGCTGCAGACACAGGCTTGGCTGCAGGTGCTTTGTGTGTGAGGGAGCAGAGGGGCTGTGTTACTGCCCCGTGGGCTGCTAGGGCCCAGTCCCTCTGGGTCCCCAGGAGGACACATCCCAGAATTGTCCTGCTAGAGGCCGTTTGGTGGGCGCTTATGCTCCGACTCCACCCCCTGACTGGAGGTTGCCCTGGGCTTGCTGTCTCCCTGTGATCAGGCACAGAAAGTGGAGTGGTCCAGACCTTCCTCCCCGAGGGGCTGAGCCCTTACACCCTCTCCAGCTGTGTGTGCACGGTCCCTGCCACCACTGAGTGTGGGAACATCCAGGGGAGCCCCACTGAGTCCCCTGAATACAGGCATCTCTGTCCCTTCCCTGTCACCAGCTGCCACCCCACCTTCTTGTGCTCAGAGTTGATGGTCCCCATACATACAGTAACTCTGTTTTCTGTCTGCTGGCCCAGCTGCGTGGGGACCAAAGTGGCCAGGCAGCAGGTGCAGTTTTAAGTTCAGGGGAAATCTTACCGCGTCCCCTATTGGGAACATCTCCTTCTGGGAACCAGACCATCGAGCTCAGCACACGCTAGAGCTGCAGGGACAGGAAGCCAATTTCCAAGGAGGTCCCTGGGAGGACAGCAGAAGGAACCAGCCATCCTTCCACCCTTGTTCCAGGGGCTGGGCTCAGAGGCCTGTGTTTGCCTGGGGGGTTCAGAGCCTGGGGCGTCTGAGGACAGAGCGGGGACATGCAATTGTAGAGCCAGCATGTAAGCTAAGCTCCTGCCTCTGGGTGACGTGCACACAGTGGGCCCTGGGACCCGGTGGTCATGCCATGTTAGTGTACCTCCTTTGCCCAAAAGTCCCCCGCCTGGTTCTGCGTGGGGCCCACACAGGCTGTCCCCACAGATGTATCCCCAAACTGCAGATTAAAGAGTAAAATAAGGAATGCTGTTTTAAGCCAGAAGCCAGCAAACCTTTTCTGTGAAGGGCCAGGTGGGAAATACTTTGGATTTTGGGGGCCATAGGATTTCTGTCACAGCTGCTCAACCACTGGGCGTGTCTGTGTACCCAGAAAACGTTGTTGGCAAGAACAGGCGTGGGGCCAGATTTGGCCCAAGGGCTGTAATTTGCCGACCCCTGTGCTCAGACATGAAGCTTGAGTGGCTTATTTTGCATCAGTAGAGAGAGAATGCCCACACTTTTCCTTGTCCCTGCACCTCGTCCGCATCACTTGTAACGTCAAGGATGTGGGCTTGTTGTTGTCTGACAGGTGAGAGGCGATGGTAGAAGCCCATCCTGCATCCCCTCCCTGGGCTGCTTTTGGCCCCATCTGCCTTAGTTTGCAATTCCCCAAAGTGATCCCAAGGCAGACTCGGGTGCTGGTATCCTGGAGGTGATCCTGGGAGAGAAGGGTGGACAGAGGGGGAGTGAGACAAGGATAGAAAAGGGCCAGGATGCCGGGCAGAGGCTGCCGGTGACTGGGGCACCACAGTCAGGACAGGGGGCTGCCTGGGGTAGGGTGGCTGCAGGGGTGTGAGCCTCCTTGCTCCCGGACACCGTTGAGCCAGACAAGCTGGGCGACGAGGCCAGGAAACACCCACCACAGCTGCAGCGGGGACTGTACCTGGGCCGAGGCACGGGCACAGGACACAGCTGTTGTCAGCTGTGGTTCTCAAACTTTAGCTGCCTCAGAATCACCCTGAGGGCTTGTTAGAACAGAGCGCTGGGCCCCACCTCCTGGGTTTCGGATTTGGTTGGCCTGGGGGCTGCTGGATGATTTGCATCCCTATGGAATTGAATTCCCAGGTGATGCTTCTGCTGAGGTGTCAGGGTCAGTATTTTGAGAACCACAGGATGCGAAGTGTGAATGTGGGGCTGACACTAGCAGTGTGATATAGTCAAGCCATCAAGTCCCTGGGCCTGCTTCCTCACCTGTAAAATAAGGCTGGACTGCAGGAGTATCCAGGGCTCCTGCAACTCCAGTTTGATGGTTATTTGCAAAAGGAAAGGGCTGATAACCTGGCTCGACAATTCACTGCCACTCCAATGCATGCACCTTTCCCACCTTCGTGTCAGAGCTGGCTCCTGGAATTTTTGAAAAGAGATGAGGAAGTCAGAAGAGGAAAGAAATGTGAGGATTTGCTCAAGAGGGAAGATCCCCCATAGGTTTTCCTATAGATGTGCTGCTGCTCCCTGAGACAGCAACGGGGATCCCAGGATCTTGTTCTCAGGAGGAAATGAGGTCAGAGGCTCTTGGGCCACATGCACCCCTGGGGCTCGTGCCCGGAGGTTGGGCCCAGCAGTCCCCAAACAGAAGTGAGCGAGGCCAAGCTCGGCCACCTCTCTGCAGCTGGATGTTTTGCATAAACTTGGGCGTGCGGCCCCCGCACACCTGGCTCTGAGTCCTGCCTCCCAGATGCAGCAGGGGGACCCTGGGCAGGTCACCTGGGTCTCTGCCCACAACCACAATGGGAATATGACAGAACCTCCAGCTGGAGTTTCCCCAGTAGCCTTTGTGGTGCGGCTAAGGGTTCCCACGGTTGTTGGGTGGATTCAGTAAAACAACATGGTGGGGCTACTGTCATGAGAATGATGGTTTTGTTGGCAGTACTATCTATCATCTGTGGTAGCTACGGTTCTCTTATTGTTGTCAGTTTTCAACCCTAAATCCCCCATGAGATGGCCCTCAAACTCTTCTTTCCTGTTCCTCTCCACGGTGAGGCGGGAGGGACCTCGCCGTGTACCCCCGGGCGGTCACTTCGCTGGGGTGGCTGGGAACAAAACAAGAGGGCCCACGTGGGGACGGTGAGTGCCTCCCTTGATTCCCGAACAGCAAGGTGGCCCTACATGTGGTCTTTCTTTCTCAGGTGAAACTTGATCAGCCCCGTCTGGCAGTCAGGCACTTAGCCGGGAGCTTTGCTAGACGAGGAATTAAGCACGATCCTTATCATCCTCTTTTCACGTGTGAGGAAGCCGAGGACCCAGAGTTGGCACGTGGGGGAGCGCAGACCCGCACCCAGGTCCCGGACCCCGACGCCCCAGGGTGCCATCCTCCCTGGCTTGTGATGCACTGAGGGGTGGGATTGGGAGACGGGCCAGGGCCGCCAGCCCTGCCCGGGTGGCCCTCACCAAGGCTCGGCCTCGAGCTCGATGCAGGATGGATGGACGCGGCCCCACTCTCCCTGCGGCCGCTGCTCCGGCCCCGGGTTATGAAGACGCGTGGGCTTGATTAGGCTGGGCCCGGCCCCAATTCATCACTGTCCGCACGCCTTTCGGGAAGCCCCGCGCCTTTTAAAAAGAGCAGACTGGGTGTCATGCAGCATTTTTCTGATTAGAAAGAACAGGCCAGGCTGTGGAATCGATCCAGGAGTCCGAAGTTCAGCTGTTTTCAGAAGCTTCCAGGGCAGGGCTTCTGAGGGCAGGATGAGTGGACCGTAATGAGGAAGGATGACCCTGGCTGTGCGCTGAGCTGCGGGCAGTTTCCAGGGTGCAGACACTCTTGCTGGTTCAATGGCTCGCTGGCTGTGACCTCCCCGCGTGGCGTCTGGCACTCAGGAGGCATCCAAGGAGAGGAAGGAGCAGAATCTGGGCTCCAAGTGACTGGGGTGGGGGAGTGTTCTGGATACTCCCAGACTGGCCCCCGGTGCATGATGGTCAGGCCAGAGGTAGCCCCAAGTGGTCCCCCAGAGAGAGAGAAGCCTCAGGTCCCAGGACACGGCAGCAGGTGCATCCAACGAGCGGGTCTCCCTACTCTGCAGACCCACCTTTGACCTGTGCCCAGGTGTACCGGCTGCCCCTGTGCTTGACCAGCCAAATCCCACCTGCCCTCCCGGAACGGGGGGCCTGTACTGACTTTGCTGGCAGCAGTCCTCAAGGCAGATTCTGTTATTAGCCCATTGTACAGACGAGGAAATTGAAGCACCGGGAGAAAGCGTATGTCAAAAGTTACCCAGCTGCTGGGTGATTCAGACAGGCTTGAAGCCAGGCAGCCAGTTCTACCCACTGGCTCTCAGGCCCTGCCCAGCTACCCCAGGGTTTAGTGCGGGGGCCACCTGCTCCCAGAGGGTGTCTTGCACCTGCGAATGGAGCAGAGTCCTGGTCACTTCATTATAACGACACGGGCTCTTCTGTTTCTGCAAGCCCCTCTGGAGACGTAACCGCGTCTCAAGCCTCCCTGCTTCCTGAGCACCAAACAGGGCCTTGGTTGATGTTTATTGTTGCCGCAGACAGGTTGCTGGGATCTGAGCCCCGGGGGAGCGGGCTGGTTTCCGGGGCCGTAGGAGTCCACTTCGCAGAGCTCTCCGCACCCCGCGGGCACTGCAGCGAAGCTCCTGGCCGGCCCAAGGGAGAGCACGATGTCCTCCTCAGCCCCAGAGTCCTGGTTTCAGTGGGTCCCAGGGGTCACTCAAGCATCCTCAGCAGCTGTGATCTTGCCAGAGGGTGGTTAACTCCTGGGAAATTCACCCTCCCTGGTGTCAGCCCGAGTCGGGGCCTGGCTGACATTCAGTGGGTGTCTGTGCTTTCAGAGTTCCCTGGGCCTGGAGGGACTTCTAAAGGCCCTTGGCTAAGATGGATTTTGAGCTCTTGAAGGCCCCGACTCGCACTGAACCATTTCAATCAAGCACCAGCCCCTGGTCCACCCAGGATGGAGAGGTTGCTGCGTATCACGCAGGCTGGAGACCCGGCCCTGGGGTATGAGAGGCCTGGCCCAGCAAGAGAGGCCTGCGTCCATGACCTTCTTCAGCTACCAGAGCAACCATGCCTGGTAGACACCATCATCCTCGATTAGCAGATGAAGACAGTCAGGCTCAGAGAGGTTAAGTGACCTGCTGGGGGGTCACACAGCTGGGAAATGGCAGCCCTGCAAGGCCAGCCACTTGAGCCGGCCTTCAAGCTGGCTGCCCTTCTCCACACAAAGCCTCACATGGAATTCTCATTTCCACCCATCAACAGAATCTTGGTACGCGGGATCCTTTGAGGTCCCCTCTGAGAACCAGCTGCAGGAGAAGAGGACAGTGGGTAAGGGTTGGAAGTGTGTCTGAAGCTCCTGACAGAAGGTGTGTATTGACCCATGCAAACCTCGTTAACGCAATTGTGTGTGTGCCGTGTTAGTCCTGTGACCTTGGGGATGTCCCGGCCCCTCTCCAGATGCCCATTTCCTCATCGGTAAAGGACGTGGGGCCCTACCATGCACACTTCCCTTCTAGCCCTGACGGCCTGTGGTTATGTCTGCCCAGCGATGCTTGATCAGCCCTCTAACCTCAAAAGGCCAGCAGGGCAGGGTGGAATTCTGATCAAGTAATTGCAAAGAAATCAAAGTCGTAAAGTCATGGAACCTCCTTACAGAGTAAACAATCCTTCAGGTAAACAGTCTTCATTTATTGTTACAAATTGAGCCCGTGGGCAAAATTGCCGAAGCCCCCAGACAGCTTCACATTTCGAGAAAGGAGGTGGACAAACAGTGGCCCGCCCACCAAAGCCAGTCAACAGCCTGGTTTTGTACATAAAATGCAGTGGGCACGCAGCCACACCTGTTTACCAGCTTTCTGTGGCTGCTTTTGTGCCACAAGTTGGGCACTAAAGTCTTATCCTTTCCATTTCTTCATTTAAAAAATGGGGTATTAATGATAATGATGACCTCACAGGGTAATTTTACCAGAGAGTTTTTCAGTGGTTTGATAGCTTGAAATCGGCCATGGTGGGAGTATTTACACCACATAAATTGGCAAATGCTATAAATGTAGTGCATTTTTTAAAGCCGGAATGCCAGCACACCACTGCATAGGGGCCAGTATATATGAAGTCTCAAGCAGTACCTGAGCAATGAATGGATGGATGGATGAGTGAATGGATGAAGAACACTGTGATGACAGGGCTATAGGAAGACTCAAGCCAGCAGAGGGACCAGTCCCGCCTGGTAGCTCTAATACTTATAAAAAAGGATGTTATGTATTAAACCTTTCAAGTAGTACTGTACATGAGTGCTGTACGTGAGTCAGCAAGTCTCTAAAGTAGTTCATATTGTCATAGTTTATGGATGAAGGCACGGGGAGATTAAGCAGAATTCCCATTTATTGCACACTGGCAACCTGCAGCAGCCCAAGCCCAGTCGTGGTTGCCTGGCTACCGACTCCTCCCTGCAATGGTCCAGGTTGATACGTCCATCCCTCCTGCCCAGAGATCACCATTAGTGTGTGTGTGTGTGTGTGTGTGTGTGTGTGTGTGTGTGTGTGTGTGTGTGTGTGTGTGTATCATCTCCTTGCTTTATAGTTTTTATAACATTTTTATATCCTCAAACAATACATTTTCATTTTACTGTTTATAAAAATTTACATAAATGTAATACTGGATATATTCTTCAGTAACTTGCTTCTTTCACTCCAATTTTCATTTGAGGTCCATCTGTGTTGATGTGTTCAGCTACTATACTACCATTTTCTTTCTGGATATTCAATTGTATGAATAAATCATAATGTATTTATTAAAAAAATAGAGGTAGCCATGGCTTCTATACTTTCAGGTGGGGCTTTCTTGGGGACCCAGGGAGAGCGACTCTGGGAATTGGTGGCTGGTCAAGAATTCAGGAGACAGGGGCTTCCCTAGTGGCACAGTGGTTAAGAATCCGCCTGCCAATGCAGGGGACACAGTTTCGATCCCTGGGCCAGGAAGATTCCATATGCCGCGGAGCAACTAAGCCTGTGTGCCACAACTACTGAGCCCATGTGCTGCAACTATTGAAGCCCACATGCCTAGAGCCTGTGCTCCGCAACAAGAGAAGCCACCACAATGAGAAGCCGGCGCACTGCAACGAAGAGTAGCCTCCGCTTGCCACAACTAGAGAAAGCCCGTGTGCAGCAATGAAGACCCAGTGCAGCCAAATAAATAACTAATAAAATTTAAAAAAAATTCAGGAGAGAATTCCCTTGCTAAATTTTGCCCGAAGGCATCAATCTCAGAGGCATGCTGGACATTTTATTTGCCCGAGCAGAAATAAAGTGGTCACTAAAAAGAAGATAGAAAAGCCAACTTGAATCTCTGAAGGCCTAGCAAGACCAGTGGTAGAAACATGACCTGCATTCCATTTTCTCCTATTTGTACTACGAAGTCTCCCCTTAGACACAGTCCTGCCTGGTAGGAACTTCATGTCTACGTCAGATCATCAATTCATGTGATGAGTGATGACCCAAATGAGCTCAGCATCTTCTATTCCGAGCTCTGTCTTGGAGGGTGTTAGAATCCTGTGCACTTAGAGCTCACAGAGAGGATGCACAACACCCAACCAGAAGATGAAGGGTCATCACCCTGCCCCAGCCTTTCCCGTGCTATTCTCCCCTATTCCATTCCATTCTGTTTGTTGCACAGAATTTGATGGTCCCTCCAAGAATGCCCTGGTTCCCCACCCAGGCTGAGGGCTGTGGCTGAAAAGCTGTCCTCGGAGAATTTCAGTCACTCATCTCTACTGGAAATTTACTTTGGAGCTGGAGGGGTGGCCATGGAGTCCCGCTTGCTCACGTCAGCACTGGTTTCAATACATCACGGTTAGAGACTGACTGCAGGATGCGGGTAAACGAGAGGGAGAAACCCATCCAATGCCGGTTGTCAGTACATGTCAGGAAAGGGGAGCATCAGCAGGAATAGCCAGGGCGCATTTAGGAACTTATTTCCTCTTGCTTATCTTTGGTTTGAATTTCCAAACTCGCTTTGCAATTTCAATCCCAGTGTTAGTTGCAATATGCAGGATGTAAGGAACTAAGAGGAGAGAAAGTCAATGTTCAATCAGCTTTATAACGTTTGTATGTGTGTGTGTGTGTTGTTTTTTTTTTTTTTTAAATTACAAGTGCACAAATGAAGGGAGAGAAAAAGCACAGGGTAGGATTTCTGGTTTCAGTACTGGGCACATACTGGGAAAATGGAGAGAATTCCCAGTATTGGTTTACCACTCACCTCGTACAGCTCCTCCTCCCAGGTCCCTGGCAGACTGAATTGGTCTAACTATTCCCTAGAGAACCCTTCGCCTTTGCCTGGCCTCTGCACTGCCCTGTGCCCTGCTCCCTGTCCTGTGGCAGAGAACTGTGGGCAGAGGTGGGTTCTAAGCCTTTGCTTTGCTCACCAGCCAGGGGGGACTCAATATACTGAATACATCATTTTCTTGGCCACCTTTCTATTTTTAGTAGTTTCTACTTTCTAACTATCAAAAATAATAATTCAGTAAATATTTTTTCTTTGGATTCTTAAGTCATTGATATACACTTTCCTCTGGAAGCCCATCTTCCTCGTGATCCATCCCACGCAGGACTGAAGACCAGAAGGTGCTCAGGAAATCCACGTGGGAGAAATGAATGAATGAAAACGTGAATGCTGTTGAAGGAGTGTTGTTTTGTATGAAGTTTGCTTAGATTTACTTATACACTTACCCACTTATTTGCTCCCTCTTCTGAGGGACTTTCAGCCTTCAGAGGATCGTTTTTCTTTGCCGGAAACACTTCCTTCAGAATTTCCTTCAGTGAAAGGCGGTTGGTCATAACTGCTCTTGGTTTGTATTTGTCTGAAAAATGTCTTGATTGTGTGCTCCATTTTAAAAGGTTTTTTTGCTGAATATACAGTTTTAGGTTTTCTTTCAGGACATTGTGATATTATTTTACTGTCCTCTGAATTTCACTGTTGCTATCGAGAAGTCCACTCTCAATGTGGTGGTTCCTTTGGAGGGACTCTGTCTTCTGTCGCTGGAAGCTTTTAGAATCTTCTGTTTTCAGTGTTCTTCACTTTCAGCCTGCGTGTTTACTTGTGGTAGGTTGAGCTTCCTAAATCCTGACATGTCTTTCATCATTTCCAGAAAGCCCTTAGATTTTCTCTTCAAAATTCCCTCCTCCCCATTTTCACTGTTCTGGAAATTTGATCATAAGACCGTAAGCCTTTTCACATGAGGTGCCTTGTTTTTTTAATCTTGCTATATTTTTTAGCTTGGTCTCTTTATGCTACATTTTGAGGTAATTTCTTCAGAATTATCTTCCTGTTCATGAATTCTCCCTTCATCTGTGGCCAATCTGCAATTTAACCCGCTGAGCTTTAAATTTCAATTATTATGTTTTCCATTTAGAGAGGCACTACTTTTTAGATCCGCTTGTCAATTTTACCATCTCATAGTCTCATGGGTTCTTTTATTCCTTTAAACATTAAGTGTATAAATTATACTGTGCCTAATTATCTGTGGGTCCGGTTCCACACCCACAGCATTTTGTTTCCCTAAGTGTTTTGAGAATTTTTTTTAAAAATTGTGGATTCATGTTCCTTAGATATTTATCTTCCAAGTACTGGAATTCTTCCACTACTGGAATGAAGTTGCATTCTTCTAAAAATGATTCATATTTGCTTTACCTTATTTATTTTTTTATCATTGTTAACCTTTTTATTTTGGAATAATTTGATTTACAAAAATCTTGCAAAAATGATAATAGCAAAGTTCCTACATATGCGCTCACCCAGCTTCCCCTTTGCTTTACTTCAAAATGAATTCTAAGCTCGCAATTAGTTATGGACGAAACTGGGTCCTCCTCAGATTCCTATGTTGAAGCCCTAACCCGCAATGTGACCATATTTGGAGAGAAGGTCTTTAGAGAGAGAAGGTTAAATGAGGTCGTAAGTGTGAGGCCCAAATCCAATAGGACGGGTGTCCTTATAAGAAAAGGAAGAGACACCAGAAATCTCTGTCCACGTGTGCACAGAGGAGAAGCCACGTGAGGCAGAGGGAAGAGACCTCTCACCAGAGACCAGCCCTCCGGGAACCTTGATCTTAGACTTCTAGCTTCCAGAACCGTGAGAAAACAGTTCCCACTGTTTCAGCTCCTGGTCTGCGGTATTTTGTTGTGGCCGCCCTTGCAGACACAGGGTCTTTGGACCACAGGTAGAGTAACAGTTTGGTCTGCAAACATATGTGAGAGCTGGTTGGGGGTTGCAGAGCCTCAGGGGAGGTTTCTGTCCCCCCAGGGCTGAGGCGGGTAGCGGTGGGCGGTTTCCTGCGGCCTCTCTGCAGAGTGGGCTTTTTCTTTCTCCCCATGTCCCACGAAGCGCTTTGGGATTCCAGCTTCATTTAGAATCTCCTGGCAGACTCCCCACCATTGGCTGGCCCTACATTTTCCTCAGAACCCCCAAGACAGCTGGGGGCTCCACCCACCCCCTGAGTCTCCCATCAGCGCCTGCACGAGGCACGTTCTGGTCCCCACTGGGGCCAAACTCACAAAGCCGCCGGAGGTGGCACTTCTAATTTCTGTTCTCAGCTCCCTGAGGTCCCGGTACAATGCGGAACACTGAAGGCTGGGTTTGCAAATGACCCGAGGAACTCGGAGAACCACTGGTCCAAGCCCTTTGTATCTGAAGAAAAGGAGGCCAGAGCAGGGACACTGACGACTTAAGTCCCCAGTGAGTGAGAGATGAAGCTGTCACGCGTCCCTGAACCCTGAGGATGTGAAGTTAACAGCCAAGAGAGGAGTTCCACCACCAGCCTCTCCTTTAATTCTCCAACATGTGCATCCTAAGCTTGGAGGAGACGGGAGAGAGAGGTCAGTTCTCATCTTTTGGTCATCTGTCCTGCAGGGCAACCTCCTCAAAGCTCAGCAGCTGAAAACAACATGGGTTTCCTATTTCTCCTCATTCTTCCTTAGCAACCAAACAGACAGGCACTGCAGGCCTCCTGCTCCAGGCCGGCCTTGGGTTCACACTTGGGGCACAGAGCTAGGGGAGGAGAAAGGGGTTCTCCTTCTGGGTTGGTGGAGCGCTCCCACCACATCACCAGCTGAGAGCGGAGCTGGGGAGCCCACTCTCCTCCTCCTCCACGTGGCCCGAATCTTGCTGTGGTGCCTCTTCGCTGCAGCCTCCATGTGAATCCTCTTTTCCATTAGCCGACAGCCTGGACTGACTTCCGCAGAGCACGGCAACTGGACTCCAAGAGGGAGCCTTCCAAGAGGACAAGCCGCAGCACACAAGCAGATTCAAAGCATTTGCTGGCATCACAAGGGCTCATGGGACCAATGGCCGAATAGAGTCACGTGGCCAAACTCAGCGCTGATGTCAGAGGGGCAGGGGATGCCAGGAAGTGGGGTTTCCCGGGGGCGCTCACGCACCTGTCCGCCACACTCATCCTCCCCACAGACAGATACGTCACAGCCCCGCTGTGATAGCCGCTGACCCTGGGGGCTCCCTGCCACGTGCCTGGGGCGGGGTCTCGGGCCCTGAAGGTGAGCAGAGCCAGCGGTCAGGAAACGGGCAACACAAAGCCTGGAGAAGAGCAGAGACAGCCGGGCCCACCGGACAGCACAGGTTACAGGCCTGTCGTCCCCGAGGAGCACGGCCTCTGCCTCGCGCCCACCCTGCCACCCACGCACACAGCTCTCCTCCTGTCACATCCGCGATGGGGGCCACACGGGGTAGTGAAGACCCTGCTTAGACAGGAGCACAGTCCCTTGCACAGCACCCAGCCCTGCTCCGCTGGCACCGTTTCCCCAGTTGCTGGATTAATTTTCATTTGCTGCAGGTTAGCTTTCTTCACGTGGGGGGCTTTTGTTCACTTTCAGCTTCTGAGTTTCATACCCCGAGGCCACCATCACCAGAGACGGATGAAGGGTCCATTGCAGCTGGAAATTCCTGGAGAACAGCTCTGATGGGCCTGGGTCCAGTTGGCTTTCCAGCCCGAGAAGAGGGTGCGGGGCGGAGGATGGCCCTGGAGATGAAGCTGGGGTGAGGATAGGCCGTTTCCAGGGGAACTGGGTAGGGTCCTGGGTATAGAATCCCATGAATCCCTCCACTGAGCTTGGGGGACTCAGGCTGGAGGTGGGGGTATCCTGAGAGCTAGGGAGTGGAGGCAAGGTCTCTCAGAGAGAGAGACAGACAGAGGCAGAGACACAAAAAGAGACACAGAGAGAGCCAAAAGGCTAACCTGGAGAAGCCAAACCCGTTATGAGTCCAAAGAGCAAGCCCAAGGTCAGGCTCAGAAGACATAGACAGCAAGTTGGGAGTGAGTGCGCGCACCAGGGGAGAGTCCCTGGGCTGGAAGAGCCCCTCATGTTGCGTTGCGGGCATGGTCCTGGGTGGTCTGACTCATTGTATTGGTTGTAGCAAGCCTGGAGAGGAGGGACCAGTGACCTGTCCCTGAGAAGCCTGGGAAGGCTTCCTGGAGGAGGCAAGATTTCTTTAGTGAGTTGAGTTGGCTTTGCTTTCCTCTCTGGACTCATTGGCCCCCACTTTTGTGCCTCATCATCTCTCATAAGGTAAAGAGATAGAGGTGCAAAATGCAGCCCCAGCAGTGGGGGCAGCCCTCACTGAGCTCTCATTGTGATAATCAACTTACACAGGATTTAACAGTTGCACGACCCTAGATTTGTATTGTGAAACCCATTTTATAGAAGAGACAACTGGGACTCAGATAGAATAAGAACTTGCCCAGGGCTCCACCCAGTGAATGTCGTGACAACTCAAAAGCCTGACCTCCAAGCTTGGACTTGTATCTCCTCGCCCGTCTGCTGCTGACTGGGGGGTGGAGACTTGACAAATGTATCTCTATAACTATATAGATCACTTTCTTGGAAGCAGACCCTGCTTCTCCCTCCTGGGACTAGCAAACTCTGCAATTATTGCTACAGGTCGTGATGTCATTTCTTAACCCTTGTCAAGAAGATCAATTGGCCAATCTCCATCGCTCTAGCTCTCTGCGAACTTCAATCATTTGGCAATTATCAAGTCTTTCAGCCCAGTAATTATTTTCCTTGCTGCTGTCTTTAATTTCTCCTGTTCCCCTGGTGAACCTGTATGAGGAGCGGATGAGGTGACCCACAGTGATATTAAATTCTGCATCTCAGGGGCTCTGGGGAGATGTGTGGAACCACAGCTGAGCTCTGTGTGCTGAGAGCTCTCTGTCGAGAAGGGAGGGCAGGTCAAGGGGTGCCGAGGGCCCCCCAGGGATGAGGGGGTGGGGACCCAGACCTAAGTCTCTCCCTGACTTTGATGGACCCGACACCTTTGAAAACATCAGGCCAGCTCTCTGGTCAATATCCCTCACTTTGGGCTGCTACTCCCTCAAGGTTGGGTCCAGGCCAGACCCCTTTGGCAAGAACATCACAGAAGTGATGCTGTGCTTGTGGCTTCAACCTGTCCCATTGCTTTGAACATTTGGGTAGGATGGGCTGTTTGGAATGTCCCCATTTCCCCTTTCAAGTGATTCGTATCTTGTGAGGAGATTACATTCAAAATATGCAATCAGCCATTTGTCAAGAAGGCTTGATTCCTTTGGGAAGAGAAGGATATGTAGAAGCCAAGATCTGGGTGAGAGGTGTGCTTGGTGTTAATGGAGTGTGGCTTCCACCAGGTGCTTTCATTGGACATCTGGATTTACTTCTGTATCTGTTTGTATGTATTGAAAACCAGAGCTGATTCTGACATACATAATTACGATCCAAATCCAGAGAGTTTATTCTTTGGAAGCTTTCACTCTTTCTGTATTAAGTCCAGTGGTGAGAAACCTGGCTTCCATCCTCCTTGATACATCTGCTTATTTATCAGCCCTCCTGTATGTGGAATCTCCTCTGTCCATTCCCACCACCTCCCCCACCCAGATGCCCTCCTATTCCTGCTCAGGCTCTGACTTCTCCCGTCAGGCTGCCCTCTTCACCCAGTTGGGTCTCCTCCACCCCACAGCGGCCATCCCCATGCCAGGGTGTCCTCCTCACCCCTTCTTGGCTCTGACACCTCACACAGGGCTCCCCTCTCAAATGTACAGGGCGTCCTGTGCAGGCTGCTTTTGATGATCTCTATGTATTTGTCTTCCCCACTGGGCTCAGCAACTCTTCAAAGCTTGGAATGTGTCTAATTCTTCCTTACATACTGTTACTTGTTCCAGTGCCGGGTACACCGAAGGCACTCAATAAGTGCTTGTTGGGTGCATGAAGGAAGGACAGCATGGGTCAGGGCACAGAGGCGTGAGGGAGGGCATAAGTGGGTCTGTACTGAGGGAGCAGAGACAGGAAGAGGCAGCGGGAGAAGGAGGCCAAGGTCAGATCAGAGAGCTCAGGACTCTGTGGAAAGAGCCACTTCTGGGTCCTGGGGCAACAGAGTTAACGTACATCTTTTGGCCCGAAAGGGACAGGTCAGCCCTGTGCTCTGGAAGCAGCCCTCCGGCTGCCCCCTGGGAGGATGCGCTGGATGGGACAGAGCAGAAAACCCAAGGGCCTCTGAGTGAGGTAGAGATGCCATTGCCAGCTGCCACCCCGACTTTTAGTCCTACAGTTCCTTCTGCAAATGGAAATGAGGGCCCTCTCTGATGTGGTATTTTTGATGTTCTCATGTATAAATGCATTAAAAAGAGAGCTTCTTTTCATACTTCATCCACTTTCTTGTCAGTCTCAGCTTCATTTCCAATTCCCTGCCCCAGTGTCCTCATTTCCTCCTTGATAGATTGTTTGATTCCATCCCAGCCGACTCACTGCTGAAGGAAAGCTCTTCAGGGCTTGGTTTTCTTTTTTTCTGTTTTCAATCCTAGAAGCAGCTGGGGAAACTTAGTAGGGTTCAGTGAAGGCAGGATCCAGAGCCTGGGATCTGTTTTCAGACCCCACACAGCATCCTGCCTGGCCTGGTTTGGGGCTGACTGTAGACACTTTGAAAGAAAACTCAGGGACTGGTCAAAGGGTTACTGAGTGCTACGTCCTATAGCCACTGTCTCCGCTGATAAAGCCATGTGCTTTCTTCTGGAGAGAAACTGCCACTGTTTACCTGGCTGTTTTCCATTTTTGCCTTGATGTCTAGATTGCTCAGGCTGCCACTCTTTCATTTACAGATACATCTTCCTTTTGCAGACCAGGAGACAGCTTAAGGATGCTGTCAAGAGCCCCGGTCCTTCTTTCTACTCTGTCTCCTCAGTGTGTCTTGAAGTCCTCCATGTCACAGGATGTCTGGCCTCCTCAGAGAACCAAATAAAAACCAGACTTAGAAAGCCTCAGCCCAGTCTTTCTTCTTGCACATCTGTATCTTAGAAATGTTCCTCAGAAGCCCCTTCACAGATTTTCCCTCCACTCTCATTGGCTGGCATAGATCACGTGATTACTCAGCTGCAGGGGAGTCTGAGAACATGAGGACCAGCCTTTCCAGCCTCTCTCTTTGGGAGGCAGGTTTCGCTGGTCAAGAAGGAGGGAGGTTGAAAATTCTCCCTTTCCCAAGAAAACTGTAATAAAAATAAACAAGACTGGGGAAAAAAAAGGAGGGAGAGAAGGATAGTTATTGGATGCAAGTAGCTTCCTGTGCCTAGCACTTGTTGGCCAATCTCCCTTCCACCCATCGCAGGAAAGGCTCTCTGGAAGTATGCTGGGTGGGGCCGTCAGCTGGGGCTGGGTGGAGAACACTCCTCTCTTGCCTTGGGCGCACTCTCTTCTGTCTCACTAGAGTGTAAGAGCCACGTAATTACCTCCTCAGGGTTGAGGGCATTGCACGCAGTAGGTGCTCAATAAATGTTGATGACATGAACAAGACCGAGGCCGAAATTGAGAGCTATCTAGGAAAAACCCTTTTAGCATCAAATACTGCCAGGAAAATGAAACAAACTTTGTTCTGGGGCAAAATTTGCCATAAGGTCCAGCTCAGATAACCGGACTAAGGGTGTCGTTGGGGATTTGGGACTTTATCAAATCTTCCCTGGAACCCATGGAAATAGGGGATTGGTGGGGTGCAGGTGCAGCTGGGAAGAGTGGAGGGGCTTTCCACATTCGAGCATGAGGAAGTGCGTCAGCCTTGGGGATCTGGGTCTAATTTCTGTGACGTGGTGGGAAACATACAAGCTTGTCATCTACCTGTGCAACCCTGGAAAAGACACTTACGCTCTCTGACCGTAGCGCTCGTCAGCAGAAACACGGGGATAATGGCAGCCTACCTTTCCTGGCTATTTCAGAATTGATAGGCGAGAGCTCTAGAAGGTTCCCAGTACGTGGTAATTATTCAATAAATGTTAGTGGCAATAGTAACAAGGAATAATGATCCTAGGTATTATTGTTCTTGAAAAGCCAACTTGCGTTTAATGTGTGTTCAATAAAGTGTGCTGGCTGGTTTAATTTCCTTTTGGTACTCAAACACATGGCAATGTCCCGACTACAGGCAAAGAGGCTCACGCGGTGAACTCCGCGTGTTGAAGTGTCAGTGAGGGCAGGGAAAGGCACGTCTTCGCCTCACGTCTTTATGACCTCGTCATCGGCTCTGGCTTTTAGATGGGAAAATGTGATCGTCAATTAGGAATCTAAGAAAGAGTTTCCTTTATTAATCACACACGCACACTCACAACACAAGCACCATATTTTACGCTGTATCGGAGCTGCTGCCGGCTGCTGCAATTTACGGCCTTGTGTCCCAGCAGAAAGAATTTGCGGCTGGATTAATGCCCCTTTCTCTGGTCGTAAATCAATTTCACACATGTGGCCATATTTTCGCCCAAGTGACAGGCAGCAATGGCTGCTATTTTGCAGTCACCGTAGGAAAACCTGGGATAACTCCCAAGGCATTTGGAGCCTCTTCTGGGAATAGTGTAGCATCACAAAATTTTCCTGGGGAGCGGCACTTTAGGAAGCTCATCCCGGTCACTCCAAGGATGGGAAAACAGAGGATGGGGCCTCATTAAGCACACTTCACCACTCCATCCGGCCACTCCCTCCCCGTGGCCTCTGAGGACACGTAGGACCAGCCAGAGAGCCTCCTGGCAACACTCTCCTCTTTGCTTCCACATTCTGGGAGCTCTGGACTTCTCGTGGCCTCATACACGTGCTTCCTCTGTCTGGCCTGTCTTCACGCCCTTAGAGCTGTCTTCTAGGTTAGGCCCCTGTCGTGTGCTCTCATCACCCAGAACGTCTCGGGAAGAACACTCACACAGGTGTAATTAATTGTGCATGGTCAGTCACAATGTTTAATGCCTACCCTCCCCCGTTAGCGTCTTCTTTATGGAGACGCTAACCTCCCTGAGGACAAGCGCCCTGAATCCCTTGCCCTGAGCATTGGTGCATCTTCGTGGAAGGAGTGAATGAATGATAGCTGAATGAATGAATGCGAGGGCCGGATGTGAGGACACACAACAGCAGTATCTGGGGGATGGTACGTAGCTCACTGTATTGAGTGGAAGGTTCTAGGGGTGCATGGAGGGGGGAGAATTGGGGAGGAGAGGCAGCTGGGAGGGCTAAGAACACTGTCTTTCAGAGTCACATGTATGTCCCTTTGATGCTGGGGTGACGTGGCACGGTTCAGCGTTACAACAGGGCTTCTCACACCTTATTGTACGTGGGAATCCCCAGGGGAGAGTGTGAAGCTCAGATGGTGTCCTGGGAGTCCACGGTGGGGCCTGAGGTTCTGTGTTTCTAACAAGCACCCAGGGCCACAGCTCTAGAATCATCCCTCCTGGCAGCTGGCGGAGGATGGCCTGGGAAAGGAAGAGGGGCAAGGACACCAGTCAGGAGGCGATGGAGACAGTCCAGGGCCAAAGAGATGAGGGCCAGAGGGAGGCAGAGCCATGGAGGATGGAAGGAGGGACTGAGTGCTGAGGCTTGGAGGGCCGGCCAGCAGAAGTCAATGACTGTCAGGAGGAAAAGGGAGGCATCGTATCAGTGTCTGAGTTGCTGGTTCTTGCACTCTGTTTAAACTTTTTATTTTATATTGGAGTACGGTCGATTAACAATGTTGTGATAGTTTCAGGTGCACAGCAAAGTGACTCAGCCATACATATATATGTATCCATTCTCCCCCCAGATCTCCCCCATCCAGGCTGCCACATAACATTGAGTAGAGTTCCTTGTGCTATACAGTAGGTCCTGGTAATCCACTTTAAATATAGCAGTGTGTACATGTCAATCCCAAATTCCTTCTGTCCCTCCCCCCGACCCTTTCCTCAGTAACCATAAGTTCGTTCTCAGTCTGTGAGTCTGTTTCTTCTTTGTAAATAAGTTCATTTGTATAATTTCTTTTCATATTCCACATATAAGAGATATCATATGATATTACTCTTTCTCTGACTTACTTCACTCAGTAGGATAATCTCTAGGTCCACCCATCTTGCTGCAAATGGCATTATTTCATTCTTTTTCATGGCTGAGTAATATTCCACTATATATATATATATATATATATATATATATATATATATATATACCACACCTTCTTTACCATTCTTAAAAATCAGTGTTTAGTGGCACTGACATCACTTTTCATTGCTTGTGATTAGCTTATTTTAAAACGGAAAGAACTAAAAAAATTAAATGGAAAGAACTCCATTTTGTTGAAAATAGTGGCATATGAATCCATGCAGCTGCTCTCCACACCCCAGCCCTGGGGCTTACATAAGATCAGAACACTCTAGCTGTGGGTTTGGAACACAGACCCTGAACCCAGCTCCCTAGTTTGGGACCCAAGCCTCCCAGACCCCCCTCCCCTTGGCCTCTATGCTGTCTCTTGGTCTCCACCCCCTACACCCTGTTTTAATGAGATGGGCCAGCCAGGGAGGCCAGAGAGTGAGTCCCATCTCCTCCATCAGCCCGCAGCTCAGACCTTCCTGGAGTCCTCTCTGGCCCAGGGTGGTCCAGATGCTCAGCCCCTCTTATCCCACCCTCCGGCATGATGTTGACAGCTACCTGGGCAGAAGCTGCCTGTGGCAGAGTCTACGGATCACCCATCCATGTCTATTCTGCCCTTCCTCCCTGCCAACAAAACAGAACTCTCATTTTTTTAGAGGGAGCCCTGAGCTGCTGAGAGGTTACATTGCTCACCGCCCCTGCAGTTGGGTTTGTCCATGGGACTGAGTTCAGCCAATGGACAGGTTTCTAGAAGTGCTCCTTGATTTTCCCATTTCCCTGGAATGAGGATGTAGTGGCTGGAACCCTGCAGCCATGTTGTGTGGTGTGAATAAGCGATTGGTGACCCGCTACCAGGCTCAGTGCTGTCCCCTATATTTTTTGACATCACTAGCCGCCCACGTGGGTCTCTTACATTCAGTCTTGGCACCTTGGCACTTCTCTGGGGTTTTTGTTCATGAGAGCACCTCATTTATCTCCCTGCACAGGATCCTTGGCTGGTTCTGAACCTGCATGAGAAACTTTGGCCCTCTCAATTCCCTGCTCCCCTTTGCTCTGGGAACATCCAGCCCCAGTTCTCCCCGTGGCTCACAGATGGTTGCCTCCTGTCTCAACTGGCAGAAGGAGTAGGCCCAGGTGTGCCAGGTACCGTGCTAAAGTTCTCACCTATTTTGGGCCAATCATTAAACAGCTCCTCGGGATAAGAAATAGTTGCACTTCTTTACTGATGGGAAAGTGGCCTCCCAGAGATTATATAACTTCCCCAGCGTCTCTCATTTGTTCACTCAGTAAATATCTGTGGAGCTTCTACTGTGTGTCAGACACTGTTTTCATTGTTGATGGTACCCTCAACATGCCACTTTCTGAGATAGAGGAGACTCAGAGGGACAGGCTTGGTCCTGTGCCACGTCTGAGTCACATCAGGACACCAAGGGGGATGCTAAGGGTGCCTCCAGATGCACGGGTTGCCCAGCAAAGCCACGACAGCATTAGGAGTGGAGCCCAGCTCTTCTCTGCCAGGTGAGGCCCTTTGGAATCGCATGGGGCTATGGGGAAGACAAGAGAGAAGGAAAAAATAAGAAAAAGATCTCCTCAGGCAGGTCTGGCTCAATTTGAAAATAAATAACAAGTTTCCTAAGGGGAAAGAGGCAAAAACTTTCCAACCACCTAAAATAAAAGATCTCAGTCTAATTCTGTATCCTTCTGACAGCTGCGGTGAGGGCCTTGGCAGAGACTCAGTGACCACATGGTCCGACCTGAAGAGTTTTCTGTTCTGGTTTCAGCAGATGAAGGTGCCTCGGGCACCGTGAGTTTGGCGTGGGGAGCTGGGGCTGTTTCTATCGACCTCTCTGTGCCCTAATGGCCTGGTATTGATCGGAGCTATCGACCTCTTGGTTTCAAATAACTGACACGGTTTCCAATGGATCCAGATAATTAAGACTTCTCAAACGGTGACCGATAATTTGCAATGCAGTGTGGGCAGCCCACGCTGGTGGACATGAAAGCCAAGGCTGGTCCTGGTGGTCATCTGGTCCCCGCTAATGGAGCCTTAGAAAAATCATTTCGCCCTCCTGACCCATCTTCCACCCCCTAGTGACCTAGGGGAGTGATTTTCATTTATTGGAAACTGCCTGGGGCCAGTGCACAGCATTGGGAAGTGCGATCTGTTTCTCTAATTCGTCCCTCGGTCACTCACAGGTCTCAGGCCATGGAACTCCCAGGGGATCTGTTGTTAAAAGAGGTCTCTCTGCTTTGAGGCCATCCCTCCTCTAAGGCATCCTTCGCTCTATAACCAGTATGATCTTCCTGGAGCCTTTATTTCTCTGCTTTCACATCTCCACTGTGTTCAGAAGGAATTAAAGCCCAGGCTCCTGTGGAGACTGGTCCCAACTGTTTGCACCCCCGCACGCTCATTGGGGCTATGCTGGATAGAGCAGGGGACACGGAGAGGGCAGGGCGCTGACCGCGAGATGCTCGGATGGGCCTGGGTTGGGGAGGTCATGGTGAGGAGCTGGGTTTTATTCTGTCTTCTGGGTAAAGTCTCTGCCCCTGAATGTGCAGGAGTTGAACACACCCCTCCTCGTCAGCTTGTTGTCCTCTGGATCTGCTCTCTCCTGAGGCCTGGCTCCCAGGCTGACCCGACTCCCTGGTCTGTGATCACAGCTCCTGGCACCGGCTGAGATCCATCTTTGTCTAGTCGTCTGCCTCCGGGATCTGTCTGGTTCATCCGTGGGTGCCCAAAGCCCAGGACACGCCCATCACAACAGCGGACAGTCACCATGCACATCCAGGGTATCTATAAGCCTATTCCCCTCCTTAACTCATTTAAGCCTCAAGGAGCTGTCAATCCCACTTTACAGAGAAGGAAACCGAGTCATGGAGGTAACTGTCCAGATCACGCACTTGGTAGGTGCATTTGGCCCCAGGCAGTGTGACCACAGGGCCCAAGATCGTAACCACTAAGCCATGCTTGTCAGAGGAATTCAGGATCCCTCTCCCCTCTCCTCTCCCTCCTCCCCTCCCTTCGCCTTGGGTACCCGGCTCCCCAAAGGAGGACTTTTTGTGAATCAGGCAAAGGTGCCGGCCCTGTCACCTGGTGCTTGGCTTGGTGAATGGAGTGTGGCCTGGGTTGCAGTTCTCTTCAAACTTTCTTTCAGGGCACAAGCCTCCCCCATCTCCCTCTGCTGTTATCGACTGCTGACCCTCTGGTCTGGTGTCTTATGTGTGGTTGTCCTCCAAGCTCCCCCCAGATGGCCAGATGGCTGTTGCTGATGTCTGCTGTTGCCCTCAACCATGGTGGGGTGTGGGCAGGGAGGACCCAGAACTTTCTCCCCAGTCCCAGAATCCACGCTGCTGCACAGGGGTGGCCCTAGCTGGGGACAGCAGGGGATGGGGAAAGGAAGGCTTTCATTTATGTTGAGATTCTACACCATTTAGTTTGGAAAAAGATCACACTTCCCTTTAAGTTTCAGATGTCATCTTGGAGTTAGACAATTCAATTGAACTCCTGACCAGCCCTTCTGCTAAACCTTTTTGAGAATTAAAAAATATTGCCTGTTTCTCAAGCCTTCTCACTGCCCTTTGCTGAGAGTGTCTCAAACTGTGATAACAAAAACGGCATCCCTAAACCCTAGAGCTGTGCAGTGCACAACCTGTGCAACTGTATATGGCAGCTCTGACCTTGATGAGTCACAATGTTTTTGAACCTCGTTATCTTCACCCGTAAAGTGGGGTTTTATAGTCTCGAGAGAAATTTGTTAAGTATTAACTGATATATTATTGTTGCTGCTATGATTTCAATTCTGATAAAAATGATTAAGATGTTGATGAAGACACTGGTATTTATAGAGGAGTTATGCTTTTCCAATGGGGTTCCTTCCAAATTTGCTAATTGCCTTGGTACAAAGTTGTCATTATTATCTGCATTTGGCAGGTCAGAAAGTCGACCCATGCGTTCGTTCATGACTTAGGATAAGGCCATCAGGAAAACCAGATTCCAACTCCCAGAGTTCTGACTCGGCTTCTCACATTCCACATCTGCCCTCCTAAAGCCATGGGGATGGTGGTGATGGGGACAGTCGTGGTGGTGATGAGTGTTCTTGTTCAAAATGTACCTTTGTTGGAAAGGCTTATTAAATCGCCTTATGTCATTGTTCCAGATTTATTGCTTTAATTTGTTCTGGCTCTTTATACACAGGAGTTGCATTTTCCTTTGTTCTACCCGTTTCAACCTGCCTATAGGGTATAAAAGTATATATATATTTATATTTCATCCTCTATAGTTTTCTTCTCTGGTGACCAATGTTAAGAAAATTATTTACTTTGAACTTGTGGGTCAGCAGAATGTGAAGCCATTTGTATCTGTGGTACTTACGTGTCTACGGATAAAAACACATGGACGTGAGACTAGACCACCAGAGAACCCTGGAATCCTGATGGACGAGGCATGGTGTTCAGGAGAATCTCTCTTCTTACCTACATGACCATCACCTCATTCTAGATCACCCAACAGGGCGGGATTCTCCCCCCGTGCGATGCCCACTCCCCTGGTGGGTCTCCGGGCTTCTCATCAGAGCCCTCTGGTCACTTAGAGTCAAGTCCGGACTCTGCCCTTCTTCCTGGCTCTGCGGGGGCTGACTCCACCATCTCTGGAAAAGCAGACATGGTACTCGGCACAACAGGCCATTTGTAACTTTTATAAAACACACAAATAATGATTTTATGTGGGGAGGCCACTGGGGAAGGAGAAAGGTAAGAAAATAAGGAGGGAAGAGAAGGAGGAAGAAAGACCAGAGCCCGAGGATCTGAGCTTTGAGAGACAGATCCCGAAGTCCTGTTCTTCCCTTCCCTGTAATCTTCTATGCAGGTACGTGGACTCATGCCCTCCACCCTCCACCAGCTTGTCTCCTCCCCCCTCCTCCCCCAGCCATCCCTGCATCGCATCCTGTGATCCCGCTGGCCTCTCCCGCCGGCCCCTTCCTCGGGCACGTCTTGTCTGTCCCCAGCTGGATGGGTCCCCCTGTCACCCCGAGAGCACCTACAGCGACACCTCTGAGGCCCACATCACATCCTCCTCACCCTCCCCTCGACCCCCCTTCACCAGCCTGGGCCACTTTCAAGTTCAGCTGCAGCCTGGAGGTCAGTTCACAGAACTCAGATGGGCCTTGGCCGACATCGGGGCCTCCAGGGCCGGGGTTTCTGTCTCTCTCCTCCAGGGCTCCCCCGAGAGCAGCCACACTGGAGAAGTCCGTGGCTGGGGTGAGGTGGGGAGGTGCCCTGGAGTGGTGGACGGTGCTCTAGTCTCCCTCCCATGACATTCCTGGTTGACCTTCCAGGAGGGTTTCGGTCCACTTCTCAGCTGTCCCAGGAGCACTGGCCCTGCTCGTCCGCTTCGACCTCCCAGAGGCATCCCTTGGTGTCCTCTCCTCCCTTCCTCCTTCTGCTTCCTGGGATCACATCCCAGATGAGGTCTGTGCACCCACATCCTAGTTTCAGCTTTACTTTGGGGAAATCGGAGCTAAGGTGACACTATTCTCCTGATGTGATTTTACATGTGGGGGCTGCCTTGTCAAAAGTATGTTTTTTTCATGAGTCCATGCGCTCCTGAGGGCCTCCGTGGGCCTGATTTGCCCATCACCGTATCCTGAACACAGTCCTGACACACAGTAGGTGCTCAGTGAGTCCATAAAAAATGAATGAATGGTCACTGTTGTGGGGTCGCGATGGCTCAACGCGAAGCCATTATCCCACTTCCTGAGAAAAGCAGTGGCCAGTGGTGGCAGCATCAGACACCTGTTCTTTGCGTCAGTGTGACCTGGCTCTTCTGGATGGGATGGGTTAGTGTCCTAGGAGGCGACCTGGCCTGAGAGCCCTGCACCCCATCCTGGACACAGGCTCACAGCCCTGGTCCCCACTTTTGCCGCTGTGCAGCCTCCACTCCTGCAGTTCCAGGTTGTTTCCAGACTCTCCACTTTGGTGATGAATTTCCTCCCAGTGCACTGGGTTCTTTCTGCAGGAGACATCTGGTCTGTTTTCTGACTGCTCCCTGCCAGGGACTGGGCCACAAGGAAACTTGCAGCTCTGAGCAAGGTAGTCTATGTCCCACGGCCACCCTGTACCTCAGTGAGAGAGGAGGTCTGTGCTTGGACATAGGAAGGCAGCCTTCCCCTCCTCGCCCCCAAGCATCCCACCACCTGTCTTCACATCTGGCATCTGTCACCTTGGCTGAGTTCAGACAGAATCACCTCCAAGGAACACCGCCCACCCCCCTCCCTGACTCCAAGAGCTCGCGACCTGCACTAGGTGGTCCCAGCTCCTGCCAACACCCTGTCCCTCGGGCTCAGCCTTGCACATCAGGGAGCCAGAAAGGAGGGCTGGGGTGGTTTAAACGATGGTTCTGGTCTGGGGTCAACAATCAAGGTCAAGACAATGGCTGGCGGCCAGGACTCTGCCTGAGGTTTGCCACCTTCTGCCCTCTTCTCTCTCCCCTCTGCCTAGTGGTCCTTCCCACCACCGTCTTTTTGAGCCTTCTTGTTTCCAAGCCCTTGCTAACTTCTGTCTCCAGGTACCATGGTATGTTAGTCAAGATTCTCCAGAGAAACAGAACCAACTGGTGATACACACAAACACACACAGCAGATCTGTTATGAACAATTGGCTCATGTGATTACGGAGGCCAAAAAGCTACTCCATCTACAATCTGGAGACCTAGGAAGCTGGGGGTGTGCTTAGTCTGAGTCTGAAGGCTTAAGAACCAGGGTTGCTGGTGGAGAAATCCCAGTCTGAGGGCAGGAGGTGCGGTGAGACGTCCCAGGTCAGACAGCGAAGCAGAAAAAATGGGGTGAATCCCTCCTTCCTCCATGTTTTGTTCTATCCAGGCCCTCAAGGGATGGGATGAAGCCCAGCCACATTTGGCGGGGGGTGGAATCTACTGAGCCTGATTTAAATGCCAATCTCATCTGCAAACACCCCCACAGAAGCACCCAGAAATAATGTTCAGCCTGGGCACCTGCAGCCAGTCAAGATGGCCCATAAGATCAACCACCACAAGTGGGAAAAGGCAGGTGTGAGGGTCCAAGGGAAGCAGGAGAGTCCCTTGGTGCTGGCCTGAACCTCTCCAGCAGCCCTGGAGGACAGCAGTGCACTGCACCAAGTCTGCATCACAGCACCATCCTATGCTGGGTGGGCGGGGGGTGGTCCCCAAACAGGCAGAATAAGCAACAGACCGACACACAGAGCAAAACCAAGCACCGCCTCCCCCTGCAGGGAGGAGCACATTGGGCCTGAGAACACAAGCACACACCTGGGCGGCTCCCCCCGCCTCTGGGGCTGGAACGCCCCACCTAGGGGAGCCTGAGCGCCTCCCCCTCTTCCCAGGCTGCCTGAGCCAGGCTGGAGGCAGCCCCACCTGGACGGGGGTGGGGTGGGTGCGTGGCGTTTGCTCTTTAAAGCAGGAGTTGCAAACCCTTTCCTGTGAAGGGCCGGGTAGTTACTATTTCAGACTTTGTGAGCCTGCAGAAGATCTGTTGTAACTACTCAGCTCAGTCATCGGAGCTAGAAAGCAACCAATCCATAAATGAATGGGTGCGCTGTGTCTCAATGAAACTGCATTTGCAAGCGAGGTCTGGACCACTGGCCTTAACTTGCTGCCCCCTGTTCTGGACACATCTCAGGGCTCCCATCCCAGCCCCTCTGACAGGTGGGCAGGTGTTATATGATGCCCCAGGACGCACTCACCCACAGCTGATGGGAGGGCTGGACTCTGAGCTGAGCTGGGGCAGGGGCACCGGTCTGAAGCGTCCCCTGGGCTTGTCTAAGTGCCCGTCCCTGCCTGCTTTCCTTTGGCACCAGAGCACAAGCGCTGTGAGGGCAGGGTTCTGGTCCCCGCCCTCCACTCTCCTTGGTGTGCCTCTGGCCAAGGTCCTATTCTCACTGAGTTGGGCTCCTCTTCCAGCAGGAAGCACAGAGAAGAGGCACTGAAACCAGCGCAGGGCACGGAGGGAGGGGACTTATGTGAATACGGAGGGAGGGGGCTCCAGGCAGAGGGACCAGCATGGGCAAAGGCTGGGGGGCGTCAGCTTTTCTGGAGACTGTCTTTATAGAACATTAAAAAACCAAGAGAACCTCTTGCATTGAAACTATCCAGCCAGCGCCTGCCCACGTCAAGGGACGCGTGAGGCCCCTACAAGGTGAAGCATGTGTGGCTTCCCAGGGGAAGGTAAGCAGAAGTTGGGAGTCAGCTTCTGGTTATGTTTGCTGAATCCACGAGCTTTTAACCCTTCAGATGTTTGATTTACTGGAGCTAATTTGCCTGGGGAAGGGGGAGGGGATGGAGGTTTTTACACTGAGGCCTGGGCTGGGGGCCAAGATGGCAACAAGGTCTCTCCCCAGCTGTGGACCACAGCCGAGTGCGGCAGGGAGGGACGGACTCTGGTCTTTCTTCAGACTCCAGAGGGGCCTAGAGATGGGATGGAAGGCTTGCAGCCTGGATGGAGGGGCAGGGGAGGCTGCATGGCTAGGTCCTGCTCTCGTAGCAGTAGCAGGGCCTGGCTCAACCTTGGACATCTTTGCCAGCAGAGAACGTGACCAAGAGTGTTGGGGGAGATGGTTGGCTCCTGAGCCCCTGGGTGGAACTCCTGCAGCCCCCAGCATAACAGGGAGATGTGGGGCCAACAGGCCAGTGACATCCATTGCTAAAGGCTCAAACTGCCTCGTCATCCCCACTGACTGAGGCCTGGGGAAGCCAGTCACCAAAAAGCTGCAAACCTGGGAGCACGTGGCTCTGGCCCCTTGGTAGGTGTGTTAATTTCCTGGGGCAGATGTAACAAATTACCGCAAAGTGGGTGTCTTAGAACAACAGAGATTCATTCTCTCTCAGTTCTGGAGTCCAGCAGTCTGAGGTCAAGGTGCCAGCAGGCCTGGCTCCTTCTGGAGGCTCTGAGGCTCACGCCAGGCCTCTCTCTGGCTTATGGTGGCCGCTGGCAAGCCTTGGCGTTCTTGGCTTGTAGACACATCACTCCAATCAAAGCTGCTAACTTCACATGGATTCTCCCTGTGTCTCTCTCTGCCTCAGATCTCCCTGTGCTTTGTCTTATAAGGGTCAGTCACTGGATTTCGGGCCCACCTTAAATCCAGGATGGTCTCCTCTCAAAACTTCTGCAAAGACCCTGTTTTCAAATAAGGTGAATGCACAGGTAGGGAGTTGGGACTTGGAGCTCTTTTGGGTACGTGATTCAGCCCACTGCTGTGGTCTTCTCATTGTGAAGATACCCTCCATCCCCTGCCTCTTCCTCCTCCCCTCACATCCCTCCAGGTCTCCCCCTTTCTCCAGCAGCACCCCAGGCCTGACTCTAATTCTCCCTTCAGTAATTCTTTTGGGGTCTTCCTGTGTGGGTCTCCACTGGAAGAAACATCCCATTAGTCTGATAGCCACAGCACAGCATTCTGGGGCTGGACTGGGTTCTTACTGAGGCTTAGGGGATAGGAGGCCGCCCCTGGGGCCGGCAAGGGAGGCTGATAAGTCAGAACCCATTACCTCCCTGTAATTCTCTTGTTCCGAGGAAAGACTTTTCTCTGGGAGTCAGTCTTCCCAGAAAAGATTTTTAAAACAACACCCTAAAAGCTCTTCTCAAAAACCACATCTAAAAACAGAAGGCTCCTCTCTAGCCATCTTGACTTTCTTTAGTTTAGAAAAGAACTAAAAAGGCAAAGGAAAGTAGCGTGAATCGAGAAGGAAGCATTTGAGAGAGCGGATTCTAACTGCTGGATGTGAGGGGCCAGGGCTTGTCTGGTGGGGGTATGGAGATGGCTGCCCCTTCTCTTCTTTTTTTCTGGACTGGTTTGGTTTTTCTCCTCTATTCCTTTAAAGAGAGAAAGCATTATTAACATTAGGGTCTATTAACATCTGTGCTACTAGTTTTGGGTAAGTTGTAGCAGTCACTTGGACCCCCATCTCCTATTTCAGAAAATAAGTGTAATAACACTCGCTCTGCAGAATGGTCTAGAGGGTGAATAAGATTGCAGGAGGGTCCAGCACAGTGCCTGGCGCAGAAGTGCTCACGTGTACTTACTGCAACTTAACTTCATGAGCACTTGACAAACTGGGTATGATTCTCTTTTCCACAGATCTGAACACCTCTCACAAATGTTAAGTCACTGGTTCAAACTCAGCCAGCCAGGCAGGCTAGAGCCCGGTTCCAGATGACCGCACTCCCATCCATTCCTCATCCCCTTCTTCCTCTACCCTCCCCCCTCTCTGTAAAAATCAGGGCTTACACTCAGGATTGGAGTGGAGATGGGGCAGAGGTGGTGTTGGTGAGAAAACACTGCATCTGGAGTCAGGATGCTGGAGTCTGAGTCCAGACTCTTGTGTGGAGTGAAACCTGGGCAGTGCCTCCTGCCTGGCCCTCTTTTCCTCCCCTGTGACTGGCTGTGACAGGACCACCCACCCTGCCTCTTGGGCTGCAGTGAGGTCACGCAGGGGGTGACGTGCCCTGCTCTGTGCAGACTGCCATGGGTGAGGCATGGGACCTTACAGTTTGCCTGCCTCATTTCAAGCCTAGGTGCCATCACCATGCCTTGCCCATCACTGGGAAGCTGGAAATAGCCCCCACCTGCACACGGGTTTCCAAATCCTCATTCCTGACTCAGCACTCTGCTCTCTAGAAAGGAGCTATTGTCAATTTTTCTTGTCTGCTTCCTTCTCCCTCCACCTCCCATATCAATGAAAGATATCTTTAAAGTTTTTAATCATTTAGTATTCCTAAAGGGAGAGAGAATCCCCCAGAAAAGATGCATTCCTTCATGCCGCAGGACCTTTGCACATGCTGTTCCCTCTACCTGGAGCACCCTTCACCCATATTTCACCTAAGTCCCACCCACCCTTCAACCTTAGCTCACATGTCTTTCTTCTGCACCCCTGGGCTGGCTCAGGCCTCCCTGCCTCTTCCAAGCTCTGTGCTGGGGACTTTCATTTCCTGCCCATATAGGACTCAACTCCACCCATCTTTGTCCCTGCTGTGGACTAGCTCTGCCAAAGGGGCCCACGTCTTCTGTATTCTCAGTTCCCACTGCCACGTGGCCAGCAGAGTGCAGGAAGGCAGTATCCCCCAACCGGTCTCTGCTCCAGGCAGCCCCGAGGACCAGCCACGGAGGCTCAGAAACGCTAATCAAGTGCGTCTGCTTCAAATTAAGCCCTTATTCTGGTCTAGTGGGGGCAGAGCTGTTTCTTAGCCAATAAATATTAATAAGAAAAATAAACCAATCTTTTAGGCTTCTTCCCCTCAGCTGCCACCCCAGGGTCATAAATTATGTACTGCCTGAGTCTGTTTTGACAATTGTGATAAAATGGGCTTCAGATTCCGAGAGCGTTTCTCCTGAAAGACTGCAGCATTGTGCGATTTCCACACGCTCGCCCCCCACCTCCTCACCCTCACCTTTTTCCATCCAGGAGGAAGATCTGACTAGAGTTTTCCTACTCTGGGACCTTCTCTGTCACCTTTTTGTGAAACACGGACTAAAAAAAATTCTGACCCTTATCACAAAAACCTAGAAAAGTTCTATTCAGCAAAAATTCTATCCATCCTCCCTTCAGCAAGTCGGGCTGTGATCACCCCCATCTAACAACCCCCGTATGTGGTCTTCCTCCTCCAGGGACCAGCTTCTTCATCTAACCACCAACTTCCCCCAACAAAACCCAGCCCCTCATTGAGGCCCCGGGTCAGGCTCCGCTTTGCTTCATGCCTCTCTAAGCTTTTTCCCTGTTCTCTCTCTTTGCTCCTGTAAACAGAGTCAGGACTGAGAGACCGTGCTCTCATCTTCCCTGCTTTCCATCCAGCTGGTTCCCAACCTCGTTTTCCCCACTGTTACCCACCCAGGTTAGTTTTAGCCCCAGGCTCAGCAAGCTAAGACGCTGAGATGCCAAGGTTTGCAGCAAAAAAGGGTTTTTTTTTTTTTTTTTTTTTTCTCCCCAAGGCAGGCAAGCGAGGAGACAGGAAGGCAAATCTCCCAAAGGCAAGGGGCTGGGGTATTTATGGGACGAGGAACAAAGCTGCAGGGAGGTCCCGGGCGTGGGGAGCGTGGGTAGCATGGGGAAGCAAGCGGAGAGGTGATTTGAAGAAGGTGCAGTAACTGTCCTTTTGCGCAGGCGTAACTAACCCACCAGGGCGGGACGTTCAAAAATGGAGGCACTTGGCATGAGCAGAGGGTGGAGTTTTCTGCCCTCTGACGCCAGAAGGTCACGCAGCGGATGCTCGCGCATGCCCAGTTGGAGGGTGGGCGGTCCCATCCCATCTTAACCAGCCTAGCTCCAACAAGACGCAGCTGACTCCAAGTTCCTAGAAAACAGCTCAGGTAAGCATCTTCTTGTTTAGGCTTCGTGCGGCTTGGAGGACGTGCAGGTCTCTCCTAGACGACCTTGATTAGTGAAGGCTGGGGAAATGGGTTTGACTAATGGTTCTCCCTGAGTCAGCACCGCCCCCAGTAGCTGTCAGGTGCCCCCCCACTGTCTTCGTGGCTCACCTGGGCTTCTTTAATCCTTCCCTGAGCTATTACCTGCATGAGCAAGGTGCACAAACCCCAGCTGTACCTCCAATGAATTTTTAGACACGTCTACAGCTATGGAACCTCCAGATTGAGACACAGATTTCCAGCACCCCAGCAGCTCCCTTGGGCCCTCTTGTTGGTAACCAAAGGCTCAGTTATTTTTATCACTTCCATCAAGGTTACTTTCACCTGTTCTTGAACTTATAAATGGAATCATACAGAATGCACTTGTTTGTGTCTAGCTTTTTCTTCTCTTCTTACCGTTATGTTGGTGCCATAAATCCAGTTTATTGTATTTAGAAGTAGATTTTTGTTTTGTTTTGTTATGACGAAGGGTTCCACTGTCTATGTTCTTTTGGGTTGCATTAAGAAATACCGTAGACCTGCGTGCCTTGTAAACAACAGAAATGTATTTCTCACAGTTCTGGGGACTGGGAAGTTCAAGATGAAGGTGCCGTCAGATTCAGTGTCTTGTGAAGGGCAGCTTCCTGGCTCATAGCTGTGTTTTTGTCTTTTTTTCTGTAACCTCACATGGTGGAAGGGGCAAGGGGTCTCTTTTATAAAGGGTACTAATACCATTCATGAGGGCTTCACCCTTATTTCCTAGTCACCTCTTCAAAGACCCCACCTCCTAATACGATCACATTGGGGTTTAGATGTCAACATATGGATTTCAGAGGGACACAAACAGTCTGTAGTGTCTGCTAAGGAAAAAAAATCTATATTTATATCTGTATATCACAGATGATTTACTCCTTCTACTCTTAGTGGGCATTTAATAATTTCCAGCTTTTTGTGATTATGAATAATGCTGTGAACATTCTTGCACCTGTCTTTTGGTGGAAAGAAGTTTTCATTTCTCTTAGGGACAAAGCCCAGAGTAGAGTTTCCAGGTCATAGAATATCTATGTTTAGCTTTAGTTGATTTTGCCAAATAGTTGTCTAAAGTGGTTGAACCAATTTACACGCCCACCAGCAATGTAGGAGAGTTGAAGTTATTCCATATCTTCTTCAATACTTGGTTATTGCCTTCAGATGTGTGCATGCTCACACACACACATGCACATGTGTGTGTTTGGTCCATTTAAAGAAATTAAATTATCAGTCTTTGCACTGTAGAAATTATTTATATATTCTGGGTATGAGTCCTTTTTCATATATATGTGTGACAAGTATCTTTTCCCAGCCCATGGCTTGTTTTATCACTCCCTTAACAGAGTCTTTTGATGAACAGAAGTTCTTCATTTTAATGAAGTTCAATTATCAATCTTGTTTTTTTTTTATGGCTAGTGCTTTTTTTGTGGCATGCTTAAGAAATCTTTGCCTACCCAAAAGTCGTGAAGATATTTTCTTGTTTTCTTCTAGAAGCTTCACTGCTTTACTTTTCACATTTAGGTTTATGAACCATGTCGAATTAATTTTTATGTACTGTGTGAGGTTCACCTTGACTTTTGAAATAGCCTCTTGCTTGGTACCCACCCCAGCTTCCTATTATGAATTATCCTACTTTTTGCTACAGTCACGGTTGTGTATTCTAAAGCCAGGTCTGATCACATGACTCTTCTGCTTAAAGTCATTCTGTGTTTCTTTAACTGTGAAGTCTAACATCCTTAGCCTGGTGTGCAGTGCCTTTCAGGATCAGACAGACACTTACCTTTCTAGCTTCATTGCCTATTAAGTAATTAATGGATATCATACTCCAGCCACAAAAAATCTGATTATCTACTTTATGGGTTGAGTTGTTCCCTGCCCCCCCCCCCCCCAAAAATACTGAAGTTCTAAGCCTCAGTAATTCAGAGTGTGCCCTACTCCCGGGCAGCAGGTAAGTAGTTCACCAGGGCCGTCCTTCTCCTGTCTGCACATCCAGGATGGCTCCTGTTTGAGATCTCTAACACCAAGTAACCAACTACCCCAAAAGTTAGTGACTTAAGATAATAATTTATTACAATCTCTCTAGGTTCTGCGGGTTCACAGGTCTTCACTGGGTGGTTCTTTCTTGGTCTTCCACATGGTTGACGTCAGATGGCAGCTGCGGGTGGAGTCATTTGAAGACTCAGCTGGACTAGACAACCAAGGCCATATCTTCACCAGTGTCTGGTGCCTTGATTGGGTGGATAGAATTCCTGGAAGCTGGATGGGTCTCTCTCTTCACGTAGCTGCTCTTGGCTTGGGCTTCTTCACATCATGGCAGTATGATCATACTGTCTACATGGAATCTGCTTTCCCTGAGAATGAATGTACCAAGAGATCAAGGAGGAAGTTGCAAGTTTTCTTCTGACCGAGCCTGAGAAGTCACTTTCTCCACCTTCTGTTTGTTAAAGGACCAGCCTAGGTTCAAGGCTCAAGTGTTATGCAAGAGTGTGAATACTAGGAGACCTGGCTAACTAGGGCCCATGGGGAGACTAGTTATGATAGCTGCTTTGTGTATCCTCCTTAGTTGTGGACAGATTATCTTTTGTCCCTGGAAGGCTCTAATATGAGTCAGGAGAAGGCATTTATTAGGCCAGTAATTCATTTTTCAGTCAATTTCCTATTACATAAAGCATGCCCAGCCATGATATCTTTTCTAGATTAAAAAAGAACATAAATGAGCCTAAAAGATGGCCTAAAACTCCTTCTTCAAATAGTGTAACCTCAACAATGTAGGCATGTCTCACAAACTGCTATACAACACACTGAACTGAATAACTAATAACCTGTGAGGACGTATCAAGAATGATATCCAGTGTACACTTCGAAATACAGAAAACAGAATAGCTCCCAGGTAGTACCTGGGAACTTCAGGTTAAGAAGCATTAGCATAGATGGTCTCATTTTCATCTCATGGTAATAATCAGCATTTTCATTATACCTAACAGAGTTTATTGAAACAACCATGTCACAGAACTAAGAGGTATTACACACATTTTATAGAAGAATAGACGGAGTTTCAGAGAAGTAGACTGATCTCTCCAAGGAAATAGCTGTTCTGTGGCTGAGCTAAGGCTCACATCTAGATAGTGTGATTCAGAATCCACTGTTCTTTTGACTATAGTAGGTTTGACTGTAGTATATTTTTTTGGATAGCAGGTTGGTGTCCTTTGTAAGATTGCTTCCCCTGCCATGTCTACGCAGACATCACTAATCAATCATGGGTGTCGGTCCTGCTGAATTGAGACACTGGCTCATAATCCTTCTCAACCCAGCCCTCTACCAAACACTTGAGGCTCAAGGTAACATCTTCTCACCATCCTGGTACTCTGTGTTGTCTGTCTGGGGGCTGAACAAGCCTCTGAAGGTATCTTGGGCTATATTTTGGTGGTCCTTTCCACATTGGAAAGATTGTCTCTTCTTTGATTAGTTTATTTTTAAACATAAGGAATATTCTCTGTTTACTCTCTTTTAAGATGCATGTTTCCCCCGCTGCCACTCATTTGAACATTTTTGACTTGGAGTATATCTTATAGTCAATATGGTGCTGTTTCCTTTCTCCCTGAACCACGTCTGTTAAGTTGATAGTGTGTTGTTCAATTGACAGCATCTTAGTGCTGAGGAATAAGTATCTATTCATTCATACTCTGAGCGAGGCTGAGTACTGGGCAGTTAGCTTACATCAGTGTGTCCAGACTCAGTGCTTGAGGACAGAGTTCCTCAACTTTGGTATGACTGACATTTGAGGCTGGATAATCCTTTTTCTTTTTTCTTTAAGTGGGGGATTGTGAGAGGCTGTCCTGTGCATTGTAGGATGTTTAGCAGAATACCTGGTCCCCATATATTAGATGCCAGGAGCATCCTCACCCCAGTTGTGACAACCAGAATGTCCCCAGACATTGCCAAATGTCCCTTACTGTGGAAAAACACCCCTAGTTGGGAAGTATTGCTCTAGAAGGTGGCTCCCTGGGTCATCACCATCTTTTGTGTTCTTTCTCCTGTCACTCATGCATAAACTGGAGATTTACCCAAATTGAATCCAGACATTTTTTTTTTCTCCATGTACCCTGGGAATTGAATAATAACCACTGTTTTTAGGGTACTTATGATGTGCTAGACACATACTGTGCTCTCTGCATACCCTTAG
Organism: Hippopotamus amphibius kiboko; assembly: GCF_030028045.1. NCBI lineage: Eukaryota > Metazoa > Chordata > Mammalia > Artiodactyla > Hippopotamidae > Hippopotamus > Hippopotamus amphibius. Next base: position 168,153,110 of record NC_080190.1, read on the forward strand.
CTCACTGAGTCCTGAGCAGAAGGCTGGGGTGTATGGAGGGGTTAATAGTGGGGACTCTGGCAGGTCCTGTCTGGGGTTAACTCCAGGCTTGTCACTGCTAGCTGTGCGTTCTCATGCATAGGGTCACGGGCCTCTTGTCTGCCTTGCTTTTTCCATCCATAAAATGGGAGTGATAATAGTTGATGTTATAAGAATTAAACACTTAAAATGTTAGAAATATTTAGAACAATGCTGGGCAAATAAGAAGTACTCATAAACCATAGTTTTAATTCTTAAATTCAATGGTGTTGTTGTCTCTATTTTTCAAATGAGGAAATTGAGTCAGGGAGGTTAAGTAGTCCAAGTTCACACAGCCAGGTGAGTGGCAGAGCTGAGATTCAGTCACTGTCATACCTGATTTCAGCACTGATGGAAGAACTCAGGGAGCACGCACGTGGCTGTCCTCCTGGGTGTCTGATGTGCCTGTCACTTAATGGCCACAGCGTTTGCAGGTGGCTGGAGTCTGAGGCTCACATACGCTACCTTATCCAGTCAGGGTCACTGGGGGTCACGGGTTAGAACATCCAGGGCAGCTCTGTGAAACTAGGTAATAGGAAAACACCATGGACTGTGAACGAAGTAAATGAGCAGCACATGGAGAGAAAGGTGGAAAATAAGATATGAGAACCAGTACAGAAGAAATACACCGGCACTGAGCTGGGGCTCAGCCGGCAACCAGAGTCAGTGTTGCTTGTTCTCCATGTGCTTTGTGTCTGCCCTGCTGAGTGTTGGGCCAGTCGTGGCCTGTCCCCTGGCTGTGGCCGTGGCCCCTTCCTCAGGGTGTGCCATGTGTGGCTCACAGCGTCACCCCTCCCACCTCCACGAGGATGCATCTGCCCTGGGCGTGCAGCCACTTACTGCTGCCGGCGACCCCTTCCTGTCCCTGCATCACCAGGGTCAGCGACCTGTGGTGCTTGATTATGGCCTGTTTCATAGAAGGAACAGTGGTAGCATCTGATTCTCACGGGAACCCTCTGACCCTACATCTCATTTCATAGTGAGGAGGCTGACGCAAGTGAGCATCAGGTACTTGAGCCCATAGCGAGGGTGGGATTAGGTCGTGGCACAGACTCTACCACTCATGCCACCAGTGGATAGGTGATACATAACCGTCATGTGTGACTCATTCCTTCCTTCTTTCCTTCATTCACCCCTTCCTCTGATGAAGTTATGGGCCCTCAGTTTGTGCCAGCCACCTGCTGAACTCCCTGATCCCATATTATCCGAACCGCTCACTCCATGAGCAGGTGAGCCTGTTGGGAATCTGTGGAGAAACTAGACCTGGTCCTGTCCTCAAGAAGCTCCCAGTTTAGTGCTTGAGCCACACTGATGAGTAACCATTGTGTCATCTGACAGTTGTTAGAATGTACACAAGGCAGAGTGGGGGCAGTTTCTTGTTGGTTGTTTCTAGATGTGCATCTTCTCTCTTCAAGTGGTTGGTGAGTCCCTTGCAGGCAGGGAACACATCTTATGCACTTTTCTGGTGCCCTACTGGGGGCAGCTTAGGGCTTGGACTATCATTAGCTGGTCAGGTTCAACTGGTATCTATGCTAGGACCTCTTATTGAGCATCTGCTATGGGACAGACACTCTGCTAGATGCTTCCCATGAGTTATCTCACAAAATCCTCACAGCCGCCTAGAAAGAGTCTTGGTCCCAGTGTACATATGAGGAAATTTAGGCTCAAAAATTTTTAACTTATTGGTTTAAAATGTTACAGAGACGTCATGTTTCCTACTCGATATCCATTCTCCTTTCTTCTTTATATATATATATATATATATATGACTGAATGTGGCAATGTATAATATATTGTATATTGTACACAAAATATGTGTATTTATATATAAGTGTATTTATATATAAGTGTATTTATATATATATATATGACTGGATGTGGCAATGTGTCAAATTATAAAAGTATATTTTGCATTCTCTCTTGCTGATGAGAATGGCCAGTGAGATGTGGGAGGAAGTCGTTGCTTGAGGCTCTTGTGGGGAGCTCTTTAAATGGAGATAATTTGGCTCAGAGCAGCAGCCTTTTCCCTGTTCTTCCTTCCTGTTTAGTACAAGGATGTGATAGCTGGAGCATTTACAGACTTCTTGCACCATGAGATGAACTTGAGAATGGAAATCATAAGTGAAGAGTGATGGGGAAAATAGTAGAATCAGTCTGTGCCCTTGACTACCATGGACCCACCAGCCCAGCCTGGGATTGCCTACCCCAGGCTTATTTTAATGAGAGAAAAATAACTACTATTTCACCTACTACATCCTTTAGGTTTTCTGTTCTACTTAGCCAAGATGATTTCATAAGGTCACATCACTTTCTTAGTTGAAAGCTCATTTCATTAACCACTATGCTGTTTGTTCCCTTGGAAAACATTACATGCCTGCCACTGTGCCTGCCACATATACTAGAGGCACATGATAGAGAGGATGGCTAACTGCCGGGGTCACAAAAGGAAATTGCAGAGTGAACAATACAGGCAGGGATTTTAAATGTTTGAGTTTGTTAGCGAAGAGGAGGAAAAAGGCATCTAAGACAGGGGTTAGCATATTTGAAACAGCTAGATAACTCAGGGTTATGTTCAGAGTTGATAGAAGGCAGAACTTGGTAAATATTATAGCTGTGTCTTTTGAATAGGCAGCTTTGTAAGCATGTCAACCGTTGCTGTGTAACAAACCACCCCATAATAGAATGACTTAAAACAACAAATATTTCATTTACTTATACTCCCATAGGTTGGCAATTGTGGCCGGGCTCAGCAGGGCAGTTCTTCTAATGTTGTCAGACTCTTCAGGGTCCTGAATAATGAGACAGAGATCTTGGCATTGCTCCAGGAATGCAGCGTTTTCTGGTGGTCCTTGTATTAGGAGACATAGTTTATCATTGTGTTTTCTTGTTTACCGGCTCTGAGAAGTCCGTTTGTCTTTTTCTTATTTTTCCATTGACCTACACCTAGCATCTGTCAGAATATGTGTAGGTCAATGATTTACAAATTGTTTGAGGTGGAGGGAGATTCTGAATAGTGGCACAGTGGGAAAGGCATTTTGTAAGGTATTAAAGTTTAATAATGGCTCAACCTTTTTACCCAAAATTCACATCTTCACTAATGCTCTCCTCAGGTTTTGTTTTTATATATATTATCACTGCTCTTAACATTTTTTGAGGCCTGCAGATGGCACAACTATGGGGGCTCTCTTTAAGGAAAATAACACAAGATTATGAACAGAAAATTAGATTTAAAGTAAATATTTATTTAGAACTGGAAAAGAAATAAATCACACAGACTGAAAATCTATAAAATTCAAAATAATTTCATAAAATCTAACCTAAACTTTAAAAAAAGTTAACTTCCTGGCACACATCTATAATAGGTTTTCCCTAAGATTTTGGCTGCATATGCTTTTATTGTCTCTTCACAGGATGACAATTTAATAATCATTTTTAATGAGAGAATAGAAAGCTTATTCAGTCTTTTCTCCTAGCATGGTAGATTAAGATGGGTTTTACTCATAGTTGAGAAAATTTCTTTTCAGTATCCCAATCTACTGATGGTATGTCATGTAAGTGTTAAGGATCGTTACCAACTTCAGGAAAAACTCTATCCAACTTCTTCCCTAGATGGGCTGTAATTAAGTTTTCTTGTGTAACAACTAAATACTAAATCATTTTTGAATTACTGAGATTTGTTAGCCGGTTTGTCAATGATTTCCTCTTAGAATGGTATATTTCGAGTTTTGTATGACCTTCATTGATGTCAGCCTTTTGTTTCAGATCAGCTGGACATCTGAGTATCTTCCCAATATATTCAGATGATCCACTCCTTTAGGTTGATCAAAACATCAAACCAGCCGAGACCCTATGCATTATTTCCATGAGAAGAGTCACTCTTCCTTCTAGTGAAAAACCACATTTAGTGTGGTCTAAACATTGTTTTTGTTATAATTCACTCCTAAATGCCAGGTTAATTTCTACTGCTTTTTTTCCTTCATTTTTTCATTTTGTTTTCATTAATTTTTCATTGAATTTCCTCTCACTCCCTTAACAAATAAAGATGATAAAAGAAGGTACTCTTCATAGACATCCAGTTCAGGAGCCTGTATTTCTTATTTGTTTTATTGAAACATTCCAAAATGCCTTTTCAAATTGCAGTGGAAATGATGTATTGAAGCTTTATCAACTTTTTGAATGCGTTTTATTTTTTTTTTTTACATTTTCTTTGTGCTCAGGGTTCTCTTCTGAGTCTTCAAAAATGTATGTCGGAGTCCTGTTAACGTCTTTATGTCCATGTGTAAGACTTGAATAGCTTTATAATGGCCAGACCATTTTATCACCCTTAAAATCTTTGAAGAAAAATTCAAGTTGGCATGTGTAGATAAAATAACACATCTACAATTCAAACCTGAAAAGAAAATATTTAATGTAGCAGAATACCAAAGCCAACAAAAACCTCAGCACCAGGGAGGCAGCTTTGTCTTCAGTAGGTTTAAGGCAGTGAGATGCTCACTGCATACATTGTGCCATTTTTAAATGTTTTAAAAGCACACGTGGAGTCCTTTGTTCTCCATGGTAGCCGTGTTTTCATGCGACTGACCATGAATAACATTCAAGGGCGGCTACAATAGTCCCAGACTTGTTGCACTTGGTTGAATGAAGTCATAGATAGATAGTTGTCAGCTGGCAGAAAAGTTAAAATTTTCTCATAGGGTTTTTGTTAAAAGAGTAGCACACAGTACTAGCCACAGCTCAATGCTGGTTACATCCAAAATAGGACCTATGATAATGGAGTAGTGTAATATTTAGGGGCTGGTTTATTTGGTATGTCTCTCTTTTCCCTGCCTGGATGTTATTAATTTTAATTGTAATTACATTGATTTATTACATTATATAAATTTCATGTGTAGAGCATTATATTTCTACTCCTGTATATCCTAGAATGTATTCACCACCAAAAATTTAGTTTCCATCTGTTGCCATACAGTTGACCCCCCTTTAACCGCATGGCCCTCCCCCAGCCCCTCCCCCTCTGGTAACCACTACTCTGTTCTCTGTATCTATGTGTTTGTTTATGCTTGGTTTTGTTTGTTCACTTATTTTTTTCCCCACTTATATGTGGAATATAAAAGATGAATGAACAAACCAAAAAGCAAGATATTTAATACCTCTCTTAATGGAACATGATTTATAACCAAAATAGCACAAAGCCATACAGGACACACCTATAGGACATCCTACAGGACACCCAAGATCTCAGACGTTTGGTCATTAATTTTTTAAGTACTTATTTCAGAAACATTTTTATGTGCATTTTTGTTCTGTTTGATTCTTTGTATTTCTTTGCAATATGATGCTTCATATTACTCTGATTGTGTTATTAGAAAAAGTTTTTAGTTAAACCTGTATGAATAAAAATATTGCTCATTGTAACAGTCCATCACAGAATATCACAGAAATTACTGAAGTTGATGAATTCAGCAAAGGGCAGCTACTGTTGACCTTCATGCCAGTTTTGTCACTTGTACAACTTGTGTCTTACTTCACTTTTATTTTCATCTCCCTCCTGGTTTTGTTTCCTCTTCGTTTTCTCTTTCTGTTTTGTTTCATCTCTCTCCTGATTTTCACAATTTTTGTTATCTATTCAATTGTTATTTTAATTTTATCCTTTCAGTTGCCAGGATTCTTTTCTGTATCTTTCTTGCTTTGTCCATCAGAATTTTAATTCCTGTTGTGATATAATAATAGAGTCTTTGACTTAAGGATTCTGTCAGTCTTGGCTTGTTTAATTTTTTGTTTTTTACTTCTACTAAGATATTTCCCATCAAATTTTCATTTTGCTTTGATCAGTACTTCTTAAAATGTAAAAAATTAATCTGAAATTAAAGCATACACAAGAGCAATCCAAATGCTTTTAAAAACTGCCTCTTACTTTGTATTGAGCTACTTAATCATGTAATCCAATTATTCTTCCTCCACGTCCATCGACTTACTGATGAATGTGTAGGAGATTGTCGCTTGTTTCTTCAGGCTGTTTTTCTGTGTCCCTGACAATTTTGTGTTCTCTTTCATCTGGAACCAGCAGACATCCTCAGGACAAGATGTGTTGGATGTGGTAGATGCCATCCAATATGTTAGAATACATAAAACACACAGCTTCTCACATAGACACACTTGTTCTGATTGTTATTATGTTTATTGTTCTGATACTGGTTTCTCTTCTACAAACACAGGGATTCTGATAAATTCTATTTTGTACAGTTCCCATCACAAAAGAAAAACACATACAATACATTCATAATTGTAACTACTGAGATTTTGAGCATCTTGCTGACAGGAGAGAATCTCTGTTTCGACCAGAGAAGAGAAACAAACTTATAATTATTCACAGTTGATGACTGGAAATATTTTCAGCTCTTGGAAAATTCTGGCTTCTGGTTGTGTACATTTCAAACCTGTTTCTCTCCCACTAGCCACAGAGACCCTGTACCAGAGACTAGAGGACAGATTCCTCCTGGGGTCAAACCCTGCATCTTCAAGTCACCGTGCGGGGTAATTTGGCAGAGGGAGGCAGAGACTTCTGGAAGCTCTTCCTCCACAAGGGCGGCTAGCAGTAACTCAACTGTGAATGGCAGCGACAGAAAATCACATAAGTATATCTCAACAAGTCCCCACAAAATACATCCCCAACTCAACCTCCCTTTAGCCAGACCTCCAAAGCACTTGGGGTAATTTATCACAGCAAAATGATATAAGGCAAAATCAGCCAAGGAAAAAGATACATGGGGAAAATTCAGAGGAAACCAGGAACAAGCCTCCAAGCATCCTTTCCTAGTGGAGTCACACAGGATGTGCTTAAATCCCCCAGCAATGAATTTTGACATACATGATAATGGAAAACCCTAAATAAAATTATGACAGACAATTTAGCAGCACATTAAAAAACAAAAACACAGCATGACTCAATGGCATTTATTCCAGTAATCAAGTGTGGTGTGTTATAAGGCGATATGTGTAATTCATCATATTGATATATCTGAGGGAAACAACTTATGATAATCTCCATAGATGCCGAGTAGGCATTAAGTAATACTGAAAATCCATTTTTAACTTTAAAAAACTTAATAAAAGAGGAATTCACGATATTTTCCTAACTTGGTAAATGATATTTCTTTTGTCCCAAAGGCATTTTCAGGATGAATGCGAAACATTCCCACTAAATTCAGGAAAAAGGCAAGGATGCCATCACTCCCATGATTTCTCATCATACCAGACATGTGAATAAGATAAAGAAATTATATGTATAGACTTGAAAGGAAGAGGTGAAACAGTCAATAGTTGAATATGTGATTATATAGCTGAAAAATTCAAGGCAGTTAATGAAGATGAATAAAAACAGTAACATAATTTAATAAAATAGCATGATTCAAAATTAATCTCTAGGAAGCAGTAAACCAATTGCATATGGATATACGCACACATGCATACACTACTATGTATCGTAAGCTATTTATTACATTGTGATACATGTAGGAAGAAAATCATCAGTGGACTAGGACAGCCTCATTTAGTCCATTCCAGGTTTGTGAGTGCATTTCTTCTGCTAGTTTCTCACAAACCATGTCATTAGGGAACCAGAGCTTCTGTATCTGCAGGAGGCCAGATTCCCCTCAGATGAAACTCCATGCCTTCATCCTTCCAGGCTGCAGGCCTGTGGAAATTCTGGAGCCAAGAAGAAAGCTTCCCACTTGCAAGTGGAGACATGGGGGAAAGGGCTGCAAAAGGCCAGCTCAAGGAGGGTTTTGAATGTTGTGGTGAAGACCTCGGGCTGAAGGCAATAAAGCCATTGAGTCGAGGGAGCTGGGGGCGAATGTGGGCAGAGAGACCAGTTCAGAGGCTCCTACAGAAACGGTCCAGCTGAGAGCTGATGTGGGGCTCCACTCTTGTAGCTGTGATAGAGCCAGAGAACAGATGGATTAAAAAATATTTAAGAAGTGAAGTTGGCCAGGCTTGGATAGTTGGTTTGGTCCATGTCGGAGGGCAAAATCTAATTGGTGCTATGTCTTTAAAGTTCATCCTTCTAATATGATTATTAGAATTTTAATTATTATTATTTTAGCAAATTGACAGAAATTCGAAGCCAGTGTTTATATCTTGATAATTACAAAAATGCGTCACAGGCCCCCCTCCCCCATAACTATGCCCTCTTCTGTAGCTGTTACTATTACTTGTAATTCACAATAAATGTCAGATACCATCCTAATTCTTCTTCATGGGGGTGTTTCAAGTTTAAAGTAATTGATGGAATAGAAAACTGGGAGACAACAATAGTGAATTCCTAGGTAAAAATTGAAGTGACAAGCCTGGGATGATATGTTTAGAATTGAAATAATTGCCACAAAGAGCCCTGGAGTATATTCAGCTCAGTTTTATCAGTTTTCCCTTGCAGCATCTGTTGGAGTGCTTTAAAGATATTGTATGTTTTATCATGGGCATGGGGCTACCTATTATTTGAGAAATAAGAAAAAGAAAAAGAAATGGTAGGTGCATCCTCATGCTTTTTTGCACAAAAACATAAGAATGCACTTTACAGTTTTCAGTGATGTTTTGTGAGCAATTGCCTACCCATTGACTTGGGAACTTATTTTTGCCAAATGAACCATTCAAGATGGACACTACAATTTAGAAGAACATAGACTTGAAGTTATCCGTTAAAAAGTCTTACTACACTAGAACATTAAAAAATATATATTCATTTGGGAAGCAGACTTTCACAAAATTAGAAAATCATAACTTTTCAAAGTCCTTAATACCCCAATCCTCTTACTTTTTTTTTGACCTGAGTTTCACAGACAATCAACCCCAGGCTGGCAGTGCAGTTTATCACCACTGAACTTTGCCACCTGGCTTAATTTCCCTTTCAGCTTGACTTGGTAATAACATCCGCCTAATGGAATCCCATCTCCAAAATTTCCAGTCATCTCTGCATTGCACAGTGGGTGAAGCTGATCATGTTTTAAAGAGACTAAATATTACGGTGACATAAAAAGGTTCATTATGTCTTGGTTAGGAATATTAAACATCCGTGACCTGGGAGAAGAGAAATGCAGAGATTAAGTTTGACGTTTGAGTGAAAACTAGGTGATAAAAACAATTAGGGCATTAATGGAGGAAGATTCTGGGCTTTTTAGTACCACTGACCTTTCCAAGCGCACTGCTTCTCTTTGCATCATCTCCTCGGTTGCTAAGTCTCCTGAGAGCGGAAAAGGATAATTTAGGGGATTGGATGGAAGTTCATTCAATTTCTTCAGCAAAGGAGGGCTGCCACTCCACCCCATTTCCCGAGGGCTTGTGTCTGTGCAGGCTCGTTTCCTAATCATCGAGCCTCTGAACCATCAGGATCCACACCTGTACTGCTTGATATCACGAAGATAGTAGCGTGTGGATGACCAGTCTGACTTTTAACCCCCACTAGTGCTTGCGTCTGCAGACCAAGCTTGGGGGTGGAGGAAAGAACAGATGTTGAAAGTCAGACGGAGCTGCTGTCAATCCTTCTCCAACACTGGCTGTCTGTACGAACTTCTGCAAGTGACTTAACCTCTTTGAGTCCCATTTGCTCATCTGTAAGAGAGAGGTGATGACACTGAGGTCTGTGAGATCAAATGAGACACACAAACACAGCGCCTGGAATAGCACTCGGGACCATGGGAATAGTCCAGTCTCTCTCCCTCACTTTCCAGGTTCCTGTGAAGACCTCTTTCTATATGTGGATACTCATTCACTTGTTCACTGCTCCCCGCCCCCACGTCTATGCAGTACTGGCTGTGGGCCAGGTGCTGGGCTACATGAGGTTCCAAGATCATTAAATGCATATTTTCTTTCGTAGGTTCAAGTTAAGTTGATCAGAGAATGGAGAGAATAGGATCAAGTTCATAACTTTGATCTGATAGATGAGTCAGTTTTGTTCCATGTTCTTGCTTCAAAAGTCTGCAAGAGTAACAGACATGTAGTGAGCACCTGTTACAGCCTAAACACTGTACTAAGTGTTTTAAATGTAGTTTGTTTTCATTTTATTATTTTTGATTTTATATAACAAGATACAGCATGATTATAGAAGTATAAAAGTTTGGGATATATTTGGGATATATTTGAAGACAATAATGATGGCTTAAAATTTTTCTTGCAAGAACCACTGCCAAAACATATCCACTGTTAACGTCTGGGTGTGTAACTTTCCAGAACTTTCTGAGACTTTCTCTCTGTAATTATATACATAACTTTATATTAACTTTTACATGTGTATATATGTTAGAGAATGCAAACTTTTGAAAACAAAAATAGAATCACATTGCGAATGTACAGCATCCTTTTTCTGTCAATAGTATACTATGAATCTTTTTTTATTTTATAAATTTATTTAAATTTATTTATTGGCTGCGTAGGGTCTTTGTTGCTGCACACGGGCCTTCTCTAGTTGTGGCGAGCGGGGGCTACTCTTCATTGTGATGCATGGGCTCCTCATTTTGGTGGCTTCTTTTGTTGCGGAGCATGAGCTCAATAGTTGTGGCACAAGGGCTTAGTTGCTCTGTGGCATGTGGGATATTACTGGAGCAGGGATCGAACCCGTGTCCCCTGCATTGGCAGGTGGATTCTTAACCACTGCACCACCAGGGAAGTCCCATGAATCTCTTTTCATGTTCTATAATTCTTAACTGTTTATATGTTTGCTTCCAGTTTTTACACCACAGGCAATTCAGAAACCAATGGTTTTGCACATACATCCTTTTGTGCTCAGCTGATGATTCCCTTACGATCCATTCCTAGAACTAGAATTCCTGGGCCAACTTCTTTTTTCCATTCCTTCAGATGTAATAGCTGAAGGTATTTTCTTATTTTCGTTTTTCTCTCTTCACTTGTTGGCTAGGTTGATTGTTTGTTGGCCATTTTTGTTAACCTTGCCAATTCTTTTTTTAAACCATTAAAAAAATAAAGTAGTTAATGTACAATGTTGTGTTAATTGCAGGTGTACAGCAAAGTGATTCAGTTATATATATATTCCTTTTCAGATTCTTTTCCATTATAGGTTATTACAAGATATTGAGTATAGTTCCCTGTGCTACATATGTAGTAGATCCTTGTTTATCTGTTTTATATATAATAGAGTGTATATGTTAATCCCAAACTCCTAATTTCTCTCTTCCCCTCCCACTGCTGTCCCCTTTGGTAACCATAAGCTTGTTTTCTATGTCTGTGAGTCTATTTCTGTTTTGTAAATAAGTTCATTTGTATCCATTTTTTTAGATTCTATGTGTAAGTGATATCATATGATATTTGTCTTTCTCTGATTTACTTCACTTAATATGATAATCTCTAGGTCCATCCATGTTGCTGCAAATGGCATTCTTTCATTCTTTTTTTATGGCTGAGTAATATTCCAATACACACACAACCCCACCTTCCTCACACACTCCCATACACACCCACACACCCACATCTTCTTTATTCATTCATCTCTCTTTTTTTTAAGAACTTCTATTGAGATACAGTTAACAGACAATAAACTGCATATATTTAGAGTGTACAATTTGGTATCCCAATCTCCTAATTTATTTCCTCCCAACCCTCCCCGCTTTCCCCACTTGGTGTCTGTATGTTTGTTCTCTACATCTGTGTCTCTATTTCTGCCTTGCAAACCAGTTGATTTGTACCATTTTTCTATATTCTGCGTATGTGTGTTAACATACGATATTTGTTTTTCTCTTTCTGACTCACTTCACTCTGTATGACAGTCTCTACACCCATCCATGTCTCCACAGATGTCCCAGTTTCATTCCTTTTTACAGCTGAGTAATATTCCATTGTATATATGTACCACATCTTCTTTATCCATTCATCTGTTGATGGACATTTAGGTTGCTTCCATGTCCTGGCTATTGTAAATAGTGCTGCAATGAACATTGGGGTGCATGTGTCTTTTTGAATTATGGTATTCTCTGGGTATATGCCCAGTAGTGGGATTGCTGGGTCATATGGTAACTCTATTTTTAGTTTTTCCAGGAACCTCCATACTGTTCTCCATAGTGGCTGTTTCAATTTACATTCCCACCAGCAGTGCAAGAGCATTCCCTTTTCTGCACACCCTCTCCAGCATTTACTGTTTGTCGGTTTTCTGATGATGCCCATTCTAACCGGTGTGAGGTGGTACTTCATTGTAGTTTTGATTTGCATTTCTCTAATAATTAGTGATGTTGAGCAGCTTTTCATGTGCCTCTTGGCCATCTGTATGTCTTCTTTGGAGAAATGCCTATTTAGATCTTCTGTCCATTTTTTGATTGGGTTGTTTGTTTTTTGATATTGAGCTGGAGGAACTATTTATATATGTTGGAGATTAATCCTTTGTCTGTTGATGTGTTTGCAAATATTTTCTCCCATTCTGAGGGTTGTCTTTTCGTCTTGCTGATAGTTTCATTTGCTGTGCTGAAGCTTTGACGTTTCATTAGGTCCCACTTATTTATTTTTGTTTTTATTTCCATTCCTCTAGGGGGTGGATCAAAAAAGATCTTGCTGTGATTTATGTCGAAGAGTGTTCTTCCTCTGTTTTCCTCTAGGAGTTTTATAGTGTCTGGCCTTACATTTAGGTCTTTAATCCATTTTGAGCTTATTTTTGTGTATGGTGTTAGGGAGTGTTCTAATTTCATTCTTTTACATGTAGCTGTCCAGGTTTCCCAGCACCACTTACTGAAGATGCTGCCTTTTCTCCATTGTATATCCTTGCCTCCTTTGTCATAGATTAGTTGACCATAGTTTATCTCTGTTTCTGCCAGTACCATACTGTCTTGATCACTGTAGCCTTGTAGTATAGCCTGAAGTCAGGAAGCCTCATTCCACCAACTTTATCCATTCTTTATCCATTCATCTCTTGATGTACATTTAGGTGGCTTCCATGTCTTGGGTATTATTAATAGTACTGTTATGAACATTGGAGAGCATATATCTTTTCAAATTAGAGTTTTCTCCGGATATATGCCCAGAAGTGGGATGTATGCTGGATCACATGGAAAGAAGTCTGAAGTCAGCAGTTGTTGCAGGGTCAGTATCTCTGCAGTCCTTTTGATCTTTCCCTCAGGGTTTCTAAATAGCTGTTGCAACTCCAATCTTCAGAGCTACTTTCGAGGCAGGAAGAAAAGAGATGTGTACATCTTTTTTTATTAAGAAAGCCAAATAATTTTCAGGATCAGCCCCAGAAGATGTCTGCTTCAGCCTCAAAGACCAGAACATGGCCATACTTCTGTAGGAGAGAGGCTGGGAAACAAGAGACCATGGATGTCCTGATGGCTGGGGTCAATCATGATTTATTCCTTGGGTTGGGTGTTTTGCTGCTCCAAGTCAAATTGGCTTCTTTATCAAGCAAGGAGGGGGCTAGGATTTGGATGACCAACAAGCACAGCTTGTTTCCTGCTGGCGCCCCTCTGGGCAAGTTTAGGGTTAAGACGCTTGCTTTCCATTGTCTAAAATTTAGTTGGCCCCTCTCATCGGCTGTCCGCTCCTCTCTCACCTCTCTTGTCTTTATAGGTTTTCATTTAATAAATTCCCTTACTGTCGTTCTTACAGGGTTTCAGGAAGTGGCTGCTTTTCACTGCAAAGCCAGAATATATTCTAGTCCTGCTCTGGGCCATCAAAGCACTACTTTTGTCCTCCATTGTTGACAATATATTTTTCCAGAGACGCCTTTACACCTTCCTTGGGGGCAGGAAGGCTCCCTGCTCACCCTTCCTTCCCTCCCCCTGACTGAGGGCCTGGCTCGCGGCAGGTGCAGAGAACATTGTTGCTGAGTCCAGCCACTCTCGGGAAACAAAACCTTACATCTTATTCAGGTCCTTCGGGTGACAGCTTCCGCCAGTGTCTTCTCATTTCTGGCCTCTACAGAACTGCAAAATGGCAAATCCTATTTTTCAAGAGAAAGCAAGGAAAGTAATAGAAGCTCCTGGGGGCAGAGTTTCAGAGTCCAGAGCCAGGCGCGAGGTGTATTTTTAGTTCCAAGCTTCTGAGGTGGCAGATTGGAGTCGCAGCTGCAGGGAAGGAGGGGGAGGCTCGGCCCTGCATCCCAGGAGCTCCGCGGGGCTGAAAAGCCCTCAAAGCAACTGGCCTTCCGTGGGGTGGAGGGAGCCGAGCATCAGAGCCTCACACTCACCTGCACGGGATGGGGGGTGGGGGTGGGTGGGTAGGGACCCAGAGTGGGCGTGGCTCTGTGAGCGGGTCAGCCACTGGCTGTGTGCAGGGCAGCAAAGGGGGAGAGGGATGGGACCATCATTCAGGGTTTAGGGCTCCGAAGGGGACTGCCTCACCTGGATTCATTCATTTGGGGTCTCAGAATCTCGACTTAAAAATCAGGTAGCATCCACCCAACCCAGCTCCCGTGTAGGAGTATGTAATAGTGACATTTAATAAGCTGTGCATGTTAACAGTTTTAAAGTTCTATTACACCTTTACACCCACGAAACCGTCACCACAGTCAGCACAGGGGACAGTCCATTAGAGCGCCTTCCTGTCCCCTTGTAATCCTTCCTGGCCACCTCCCTATCCACTGGCAACCACGGGTGTGCTTTACATCCCCACACACTGAACATAGTCTAGTAACTGATTTAAGTAGCTGATGGAAAGATCTAGTAAGCACATCCATGCTTCCTCATGGACACTTTCTGTTGGCTGTTTTCTCTCCTCCTGGACATTTTTCCTTGCAGGTGAAATCCTTTTTGTTGGAAACTACATTTTACACAGTATACCGTGGCTGCTCTGGGAGTGTGACTCCCCTCTCGCTAGGGTTGCTTGTTGTTACTCTTTGTTGCTGTTATTAATGCAACTTGTTTATTTTGTGACTTTTCTGGACTAATTTTCTAAACCCTGCTTTCTCTGCCATGTGCAGCCGCTGAGCTCCCTGCCCAGTTAGCTCCATGGTCTGCTGAAGATTGGACAGCGATTGCCTCAAATGCCTGGAACCAATAACTCTCTTGTGCTTTGCCAAGGAGCTGTGTGTGTGTGTGTGTGTGTGTGGCGGGGGGGGGGGGGGGGGGGTGTTTGGACACATTTTCGCTGCTCTACGGTTTGTAGCTCTGCCTTACTCATTGGTTCCTGCTTTCACAGAGTCTCAAGGGGAGCAGAAGTGGTCCTCCACGGGAACCTGTGGGAGCGCGCACACCATGCACGTGGGTGTGGCCCGTGAGATCCTGGGGATACCAGCTTTTCACAGTCCCCTGTGAACATGTGTTCCTCGGATCAGATCATTCACAGTTTTTGGCTAGTCTCCTTTATTTTCTATTTTTTCATTTTCTGGCTTCATTGGGTCTTTATTGCTGCGCACGGCCTTTTTCTAATTGCGATGAGTGGGGGCTACTCTTCCTTGCAGTGTGCGGACTTCTCTTGTTGTGGAGCACAGGCTCTAAGCTTGCGGGCTTCAGTAGTTGAAGTACTCAGGCTCAGTGGTTGCGGCACGTGGGCCCTAGAGTATGCGGGCTTCAGTAGTTTGCGGAACATGGGCTCAGAAGTTGTGGTGCACGGGCTTCGTTGCTCTGAGGCATGTGGGATCTTCCTGGACCAGGGCTCAAACCCGTGTCCCCTGCATTGGCGGGCGGATTCTTAACCACTGCGCCACCAGGGAAGTCCCAGGCTAGCCTCTTTTTTGCCCCAGATAGTATCATCACCTCAGGCTGTTACATTACAGTATTAAACAATTGCCACTCATTTTTAAAAATGTACTTTTTTTCAGAGCACTTTTAAATGCACAGTAAAACTGAGCAAAAAGCACAGAGTCCCCATATATCCCCAGCCCGCACAAACACACAACCTTCCCCATCATCACCATCCCGCCCGAGTGGTACACTGTCACGATCCACAAATCTACATTGATGTGACATCATCACCCAGAGTCCGTAGTTTACATTAGGGTCCACTCTGGGTGGCGGACAGTCCAAGGATTTTTACGAATATGTAGTGACGTGCATCTAGTGCTGTAGTAGCATACGGAATAGTTTCAGTGCCCTAAAAATCCTCAAGGCTCTGTCTATTCCTCCTTCTCTCCTCCCTAACCCCTGGCAACCATTGATCTTTTTCTGGTCTCTATATTTTGCCAATTCCAAAATGTCATATAGTTGGAACCATACAGCACGTAGCCTTTTCATATTGGCTTCTTTCACTTAGTAATAGGCATTGAAATTTCCTCCATGTCTTTTCATGGCTTCATAGCTCGTTTCTTTTTAGCGCTGAATAATATTCCATTGTCTGGATGGACCATGGTTTATTTATCTGTTGACCCACTGAAGGACATCTCAGTTGCTTCCAGATTTGGGCAGTTATGAATAAAGCTGCTATAAATGTATGTGTGCAGGTTTATGTGAGAACCATAAGTGTTCAACTCCTTTAGATAAATATGAAGGAGGACAATTGCTGGATGATATGGTAAAAGTATGTTTAGTTTTCGAAGAAGCTGCTAAACTGTCTTCCAAGGTGGCAGTTGCATTGTGCTTTCCTACCAGCAATGAATGAGGGTTCCTGTTGCTCTACATCCTCACCAACATTTAGTGTTGTCAGTGTTCTGGATCTTGCCCATTCTAATAGGTGTGTAATGGCATCTCACTGTTGCTTTCCTTTACAATTCCCTAATGACATACGATGTTGAGCATCTTTTCCTATGCTTATTTTCCATCTGTATATCTTCTTTGATGAGGTGTCTGCTCAGATCTTTTGCCCATTTTTTAATTGGGTTATTCATTTTTTCTGTTGTTGACTTTTAAGTGTTCTTTGTATATTTTGATAACAGTCCTTTATCAGATATGTCTTTGGCAAATATTTTACCCTATTCTGTGGCTTGCTTTCTCATCCTCTTGCCCAGTGATTGTTTTTGACAAACACCCTGGGGACAGAACTTTTCTCATTGTGTGAGCCCTGAATCAGGTCAAATAATGGGGCTTTTCCAGGGAGTTGACAAACGAGAAATAGTGCAATGTGATGGGGATGGGACCCCTCAGTGTCTGCGAGGCTGCTTGTTTGCCCAGCGATCACGATTGCAAGGCGGCTGGTTTTCAAGGCCCCTGTGGAGCTGGGAAGGAAGCGATGGAAATAGGGCAAGTTAAAACATCGCAAAGCTCCTGATTCTTACCAAGATTCAGCTATTTTTTCTTGAATAAATGCTCTTTGGATTATTGCAAGATATTTGTTGATTTCCAGAATTTTGAAAAAAGTGATTAGACTTTTTTTTTTTTCCCCCTGGTGCTGTTGTTACCTCTGTGGAGGAGTAGATCTTCAGAGGTTCTTTCTCTGCTCTTCTGGAAGTCTGTCCTTATTGGTTCTTTTCTGCATAATGGCCTGAGTATTTTCCGAATCGTGTGTGATGTTAAAAGCTGTTTCATAAAGCAAGGATTCTATGCTCAAAAAAATTTGGGACATAATACATAAGCAGATTAAAAAACATCTCCTGTGTTATGTTCTCTTCTCCACCTTTGATTTCAGCACAGCCTTGGTACCCAGTTCCTACCTTCTGACCCTGCAGCAGCATCCCAGGCCACTGCTTGGGGGTTTTGTCTCATGCTTTCCTCTAAGCTGCAGCAGATCCCTTGGCCTGTGTGAAGGTCTCCAGGGGCATAAGAAGGTTCATGCTCTTGGGGCCAACCCTCAACCAATAGAGGATCACAGGTGGTGGTTAAATGCAAGCTTCCTGAAGTTGGAGGGAAAATTCTGAGGGCATTTCCCTCCATTCCCTGTAGGCACCGTCCTGAGACCAACCCACAGGTAAGCAAAGCGGTAACCACCTCCAAAGCGTAGCATTGTTAGCACTTCCTCCTTCCCTGCCTCACCGTTCCTTCTATCCCAATTCCTGTGATCACCTTTCTAACTCTTTGTGCAAATCTGTGTCTCAGACTTTGCCTGAAGGGAAATCAAAATGAAGATATATGGTTTCAGGAAAAGCTAAATAGTTCCTCTTTATTACAGTTCTCAGAGTTTTATCTACTATTTCAGATTATCCTTATCTAAGAGAAGGTTATGGTATGCTTTTAGCCACTGAACCTTTTAAAATTTATCAGCTGAGGGCAGGTGCCCCATGGACTGTGAACATGCTTTCAGAAGTGCTGGTTTAATGTATACAAATACCTATGCGAGCTTAGGATATCCTTCTAGATGCCAGTTAATGTGAGTTAAGAAACATCCAGCATTAAAGGCGTATAGTCTTCTCAGGATAGGGGCACAGTCCTCTGGGGGTTATGCAAAAATATCATCACATCAAGATGCCTCAGTATTTCACACACTTTATAATATCCAAGCTCACATAACAAGCCAAGGCATTGGCAAGGCTCAATCTGATGTAGAGGTGATAGATCTCTCCGTGAGATAAAGTTAATACTTTATATTTTATTTGACTTCTCATTTGATGAAAAATTTATGATGTCTGTTCTACAACAAAACAATGTGATTGTGATTTAGCTGATTTTATCTGTTGTCCTATATTCAAATGTTCCATGTTTTATCACTTAGAATATTCAATCTTGGGGATATTAGAATTATGTTGTAATGCTGGCTTGTGCGAATGTGTGTGTTAGGGAGGTAGTGACAACTTCTCGTCAACATCTCATGGGTTGGGGTACTGCTCCCCCCAAGTGATTTTGGGGATGCCTCCAACTTCCAAGTCTAGTAATTTTCAGCCAGTTAGGGACCTTCCTGGCATTCTCCATGGGGGCAATAGTTGAGAAGTTGTCTTTTTCTTTTAAATCAAGGGCGGTAAACATGTAGGCGTGGGGCTGGTGATGGCTGTTTCAACTGCTGTGTGGAGAAAGCTTGACTATAGGACGAACATAAAGCCAGTTAACAAAGTGGACAGAGATGGAGATGGGTGTGAGTGGACAGAATGATGGAGAGCCACTGTCATTACTGAGCCCTTAACCAGAGCTGTGCCTGGAGGCAGCTTTGTCTCAGGACTTGCCAGTTGCATAAGTCAGTAAATTCTCTTTGTTGCAACCCGCTGAGCTAGTTGGTCTTAGAATTCTGTCACTCGTCACCAGAATTCTTGACTTCTGTGCATGGTAAATATCTGTGCTTGGTTCTGACTTCCTGCCTCCCCCCCGCCCCGCCCCCATCCTCCTGCCTCTTTTAGTGGAGAAGGTGTTTGCTATTGAGTCAGGCAGACCTGGGTTTATAGTCCAGTTTTAGCAAATGTTACTGTCACTGAGAGTCTGTGAGAGAAGTAAGACAATGTCAGAGCAAAAGGTATGTTTGGGGCCAACCACATCTGGGGTTGAAATCCTGGATATGTCACTTTTAATCTTTCGTGCTATTGGGCAAATTTCATAAGCTCTTTGAACTGTGTCTTCTCAGTGTAATGTATGAATTATACCCCCTAACTTTTGTAGTTACTTTGATCATAATAAGAAATAATTTTCTTTACAAGCTTGATAAATAATTGTCACATATTTTGAATACCTCGTTAATTTTTCTTATTGCATAAAAGCAGTCTCTTGATGAAAACAAAAACAAATGAAACAAAAATGAAAACATTCAGCCTCAGAATCCTCTTTCCCAGCTGAACGGAGATCTAGCAAACTCAGGCTCCAGGAAAAATGCCTGGGACACACAATACTGTTTCTATTTTCGCTCTGCCAACAAAAGGACTAAACAGGGGATGTTTGTCCATTGACCTGTAAATTTATGATCTTAGCAAATAAAAGAAATATTTGTTCTGTGGGACAGTAGTATTTTTCCTCGTGAAATAATAATAGAAGGGAGAGAAAAAAATCTTTCTGTGCCCCTTACATCCCCACATTCCATTGCTAATCCTCCCCAAGCATTGAAAGCAGATATAATTACTCACTAAGACAGGGACATGAGGGTGCTTGTGCATGGACTGTGTGCCAGGTATTTTATTTTCCCTTTTTCTTCAGCTCATCTCTGAACAACCCTGGGAGGTGCCGAGAAGCCCCCAGCTGCAGGAGCCTGCTGAGGAGTTATTTCGTCCTGCACGGTCTCTTCAGCACCCTCTGTTGGCAAAGTTCACGATGGAAAAAAAAAAAGGGGGGCCCAGCTCCATTATTTATTTATTTATTTATTTATTTTTTGTGCAGAACTGGCATTGAAGGATTAATTTGCAGTCGAGGCAATAAGTTGATAACAGATATTCTTATAAACCATCACAGGAGGCACTCAGTAAGGCAGAATAATTGATACCAAGAAAAAGACACCCGAGGAGAATTTTCTACTTTTAAAAGAAGAAAATGTCATAGTAAGTGGTATAGAGAAAAGGCTTTTGATATTTTAATTTAGAAACATAAAATTCAAAATTTTGGAAGTAAGTGCATTTTACGTATAGTGATTCAGTTATGTTATAATTAAAATTATGGTCAACCTTTGTTTGCGTTAGTTCTCGCATCTGAAAAAAAATAAGGTTAAATTATGGTCAACCTTTGTTTGCGTTAGTTCTCGCATCTAAAAAAAAATAAGGAACTTACTTCTCAGGGTTATTGTGAGAAACTTAATGGCATATTACACATAATGGGTTTAGAACAAACAGTACCTGATATATATTAAACGATCAACAACATGAGCCACTATTTTTAATTTTTAGAATGCACAAAATTGGTTAAATATTTATTTTGCTTTTCAAAATCATGTTATAATAAATACATTGAATGATTTCATTTAATAGGTATTTGTTGATCACCTACATGCATTTCTCTATGTATTTAGATCAGTGGTGAAATTAGGAAAAAATCTCTAGTAGAGCTGATATTCTAGCAGGGGCTGTGTAAGCGCTAATAACCTTGTGAGGTATGTGCTGCCTTGTCTCTCTCTTTCCTCTCTACCTTTTGAATAAAGAGGAGGATGAAGGTCTAGGACAGAAACTGGCAAACCAGAGCCAGTAGGCCGTCACCGGCCCACTGCTTATTTCTGTAAATGTTGTTTTGTTGGAATACAGCCAAGCCTGTTCATTTATGTGTTGTCTGTGGCTGTTTTTGTGCTACAGTGGCAGAGTTAAGCAGTCGTGACAGAGACCAGGTGACCTGCGAGCTGAAAAGATTTACTATCTAGTTTTTACAGGAAAAGACTGCCAGTCTCTGGTCTAGAAGATGGCAGACCTGCATGGATGGAAGGAGTCTGATTAGAGAACTTCCCTCCCATCCATCCCACCCCAGTCCACCCACATCAGATCACGTCTTGAGTAGGAAACGTACTTGCATTTGTGTGAAGCCTCTGAGAATTTTGAGGTTGTTTGCTACCATAGTTAGCTTTCCTTTATGAATTTAAAGTGTCCAGTGTTCTGAGGGATTCACCAGTTTTACCAATGGCTGCTTTTAATCCTATAATACTCATATAAATTTCTTGTGAACTGCCTGTTCAGGTGGCAGATTATATCTTTTTTTTTTTAGTTGAAGTATAGTTGATTTACAATATTGTGTTCATTTTGAGTATACAGTAAAGTGATTCAGTTATATTTATATATGTATATATTAACTGTGATATATATATCACAGTTTATATATATATATTCTTTTTCAGATTCTTTCGCATTATAGGTTATTACACAGTAAATCCCTGTTGCTTATTTACAGATTTTATCTTTTTTACTTGACAACTGTCTCTCAGTTAGACTGTCACGTGTCAGTGGGTATCCTATGCTTTGAGTAGTTCTCCAGTATCACTTTTATCAAGTTCATGGAATTCTATATCTACATCAGAATTACAATTTAATTTTCCAAACAGTTTCCATAGTATTCGTACAACATTTGAAACCTTTGCCAGGCATGGCATAATCAACAGGAACACAGAGCTGATGGTAGGAGTAGAGCCGAGTGTTGTGACAAGAACTGTTTTCTTTTAAACTGTTGTTCATGATTATTTTTGTGTGAAGCTCGTTGTGCGTCTCTGTTCAGCTTTGTTACTGTGGGGAATAGTATCAAGTACTCAGAGGAGGCGCTTTCTTGTATGAGTAAAGAGGTCACTGGGAGGGTCCAGAGGAGGAAGCATCTGACCTCCGCTGGCAGAGCTGAGGGACGTTGGACAGAGGACAAGGCATTTGAGCCGGGTGTTAAAGGGTGCCTGTGAGTGTCCCGGGGAGGATGGAGTTAGTGTGCACGGTGGGTGTATGTTAGCAGGTGTTCCTCCATGCGTCTGGGCAAGTGCTTTTAAGATACAGAGTTGTTTGTGGCAGCATTAAGTGCATACGTAGGGCATGGGTTGGGTCAGTGAGGAAATAGCAGTGAGGTTGGGAAGGTCTTGAGTGATCTTCAATGAGTTTTGTTGACTTTTTTTTTTAACAGTAAACTACTGGTTTTAAACTGCAAACCTGCCATTTCAGGGTCCATATCTGCTGACCCTCCGTTTTACTCCCTCAAAAAAGTCACTCATAGGCTGACTGAGGAATTTCTAAGACTCAGTGGAGCCCATTTTGAAAACCATTGCAGCAGAGGACAGGATGCCGTTGAGGGCTTTGGAACTGAGGAGTGACCTGAGAAGTCTGCGTGTCCCCAAGACCATGCAGGTGTCACATGAGGCTGGACTGCAGAAAGGAGCTGGGGAGCGTATAGGAGAATTGCATCGTGTTTACTGCAACTGCATTCAGAACTGAAAACAATATGAGTCCCTTGTAAATATATGGAAATATACATGGGTTGAAAAAATCCATGACTGTTTTAGGAGTTGGTGGATCACCTGTTATGTGTCTCATATGAAGAGCCTTCCATCACTGTTTGTTAATTATCAAGGTTATCAAGATAAAAGTTCAAGGTGAGTCCTGGTGTCTTCTTTTAGAGCCAAGAGTGTTTGGTTGAAAGGAGGGATGTCTGCCCTGCTTGGGGCCATCTTGATGGGAGAATAAAAATCTGAGCCGACTCTTGGCTGTAAAGAGTAGACTATGAGCAAAAGCAATGGCCTTGCCAGTTCAGCCAAGTTCTAGGAACTAATGCTGAGCTCAGACCAGGAGCTCAGTATCCTCCATGACTGTGCAAAAGCTGTTAACATGCTGACTTCCTTGTTGGTAAGACGTACCAGTTTCTAACTCATACAGCCTGAGACTCCAGTCAGGATAAGCTGTAAAAGAAATAAAATGGAAGCGCTAACAACCTGCACACCCATTGGAGACCAACTAGAGTATCATTTGCATCACCATTATTATTATTAGCTGCCATTTATTTAGCCCTCACTGTGGACCTGGTGTTTTACGTATGCTGCCTTCGATTCTTGCAAGTGCCCTGCTTGGCTTAATTGCTTTAGTCTCCAGACATCCTTGAAGGTTTGGTTCACGTGCCACTTCCTCCATGAAGCCTACCCTGACCGCACCCTACCCCTCTTCCCCAGCGGTAGCTACTGTCTAGTCCCTGCTTCTGAAGGCTTCCTCTCATCACGTTTATCGCTTTGCTTAAGATTTCTGTTAACATTATTATGTAACTACTTCCCCTCCTAGACTCTTCGTTGATGGCACAATCTGTGTTTAACTCATCCTTTCTTCATTTGCCCGTGTGTTCGTCAAGAAACAGCTATTATTCATCTACTTTTCTCAAGGAAATTGATAGGTGCAGGAAGTAAAAAGTGAATAAGGCCTGGTGTCTTAGTGGAGTTAGTTCCCATTATTATGGAAGAAGCAGACTTTTAAACATAATTTCAGTGTGTACAGACTGATCTCAGATGTTTAGGCTGGGCATTGAAGGACAAGATGTAAAGACATAGGCAAAGGTTTGGAGATGTTATGGTCAATGCCATGTTTGCATCTGGAGTCCAGATTGCACTCTGGACGGTTGGAGTATAGGGCAGATGGGGAGAGCGATGGGCCATGAGTCTAGAAAGGTAGTTTGAAAGTCATATTTTGTGACTCTGCTGGTGCAGTGCGATATAGTTCCTCACACGTCTGTTGACTGTTTTGCTTTCACTCACAACATGGTGTCTCTTATAAAGCCTTTTGATACCTCCTGTGTGATATTTTGACTCAAAACTTTGTAGAGTGTGCAGAGAGAATAAGAAAGTAAGGTTTTGAAGACCTGGGTTTGGAATTTGATTTTCTAGCCCTCTTTTGGCCTCTTCTGCTTTTGTTCCAACCCAGGAACCCTCCTTGAAGTCAGCAGAAAGTTTGGGTTCTTGGCACGACATAAGTTCAGGCCCTTAGACATTCTATTTTTAATAGACAGGCATGGTTGAGTTTTTGTAAATGAAAAAAAAATCAATAAGGCTTTGATATGAAGACTTTGCTTTTCACTTTTTTTCATTTTTTTTTTTTTTTTAGACAGGAGTGAAAGTCACTCTGTACCAAAGAAAAATGATGTCCACAGATGAAATATGTTTTCCCTGATGTTTTTTGATCAACTCAGTGCATACCAAGTGCTTTCAAGGACTCAGGGTCTCGCTGGAGTTGGGGCAGGCCTGTGGAAACTGAATTTGTGCATCTCCTGGCAATTTTGTGGACTCTGATTATTTTAACATGTCTATTGGAAGTCAAAGTTTTCACGGTTTATTAAATTTAGAAAGAGAGCTCACCAGATAAATGGAGACTCCCATCTGGAGGGCAGGAACTCTTCTCCCAGTCCTGGCCCTTGCCAATTTTTACACACTGTTGGTGTCCAGCCTTGATGGGCGATTCATCATATCACTTCTGGAAAATCTTTGATAAGTCTGCATTGTCTGCAGGACAACACCTGGGTGCCTTCATGGTACAGTACAATTTGGCAGCAACCAAAAGCTCTGGGCTAGTAATTGAAGGACCCAGGATCAGGTGTAGGGAGGCTGCTGACCTGTCATGCTCCTCTGGAAGGATGTCCATGCCTCCCTGGGATTCAGAGCCTTTGTAAAGCACATCTGTTGGGGAAAATAATCTCTAAATTCTATTTAAAAAATAGATTTGTTAATTAAATTTAATATTTATTATTTATTTGGTTGCATCGGGTCTTAGTTGTAGCAGGTGGGCTTCTTAGTTGCAGCTCGAGAGCTCCTTAGTTGCGGCTTACCAGCTCCTTAGTTGAGGCACATGGGCTCCTTGATTGCAGCAGGTCGGCTTCTTTTAGTTGTGGCTCACCGGCTCCTTAGTTGTTGCATGTGAACTCTCAATGGCAGTGTGCATGTGGGACCTACTTCCCTGACCAGGGATCGAACCCAGGCCCCCTGCATTGGGAGCACGGAGTTTTAACCACTGTGCTACCAGGGAAGTCCCTCTAAATTCTATTTTAATTCTTTATTTTTGTTTGAACATTCTTTATCTCTGTCTAAAATTTTCGAACTTATCTGCTACCAATATGTGCTGGATGTCTACTATATGCCAGAAAATTACAATGCATTATCCTTTTTGCTTTTCATATAATTACAAGAAATATTTATGTGTTAGAGGAAAGGAAGCAGGGGTCCAAGGTCACACAACTGGTACAGGACAGAACTGTGACCGATTAAGGGTTCAGGAGATCTTGGTGCCCTCTTTTGCTCTGCCAGTGGCCAATATTATGAGTCTTAGTAAGTTGAGACCACTTAAGCAAAAGGGGGCTGAAAGACCTCATTGCCATAATGAGGTGAAAATTGACTCTAGTCTTTGTTAAAGAAGTCCAGGAAATTTGCTGTTTTATTTTTTTGAAGAGACATAAAAATAAACACGTAAGGACAGGTTGGGTTCATGGAAATCATCTTGTATTGGCCACAGGGACAGAGGTTTTGTCTGAGTTTCGTGTGGTCAGCACATGTTGAACGAGTGAATGGACTATTTTCATTTATTTATTTGTTTCTTGGCTGCACCACGTGGCTTGTGGGATCTCAATTCCCCGACCAGGGACTGAACCCAGGCCATGGCAGTGACAGCCCAGAATCCCAGCCTCTAGGTCACCAGGGAACTCCCTGAATGGACTGTTTTTAAACTTGAATTCATCAGCCTGGGGGTCAGTTTTGTTTCCATCACCAGTTTATTACAGCATTTGTTATCACCTTGGTCAAGTGGAACAAAGTTCTGGGATGACAGTTTCTTTTTTTCCCCCTAAGGATAACTTGTTTTTTCCTGTAAGAACTTTTATTGAGATACAATTGACATACAATACACTGCATATATATATAAAGTGTACGATTTGATATTTTTTTATTAGTAATGTATATATGGCAATCCCAATCTCCCTCCAACCCTCCCCGCTTTCCCCACTTGGTGTCCATATGTTTGTTCTCTCCATCTGTGTCTCTATTTCTGCCTTGCAAACTGGTTGATTTGTACCATTTTTCTATATTCTGCATACGTGTGTTAATATACAATATTTGTTTTTCTCTTTCTGAGTCTGCTCTGTATGACAGTCTCTAGGTCCATCCATGTTTCTACAAATGTCCCAATTTCGTTCCTTTTTACAGCTGAGTAATATTCCATTGTATATATGTACCACGTCTTCTTTATCCATTCAAGGATGACAGTTTTCTCTGTAGTAAAATGAGATGGTTAGACACCAGGTAATCCTAATCCTCAGATCCTATGAAATAATGGGGAATACTGTATTAGTACAACTTACAAATGTTGGATCTGAAAGACTCAGAAATCATACTTGATTATTTAGAATAACTCCTTTGAGTAGGCTGGGGGCCAAAGGAAGCTACCAGTTAACTCCAAAGCTAAGATTACCCAGCTTCCAGCTATCAGGGCAGAAGGCTTATACTCTCCCTGTTTGGTAGGTTTTTATGCCACCCATTAAGGGAAGCTCTTACATCTTCTTTCCTTTTTCAAAATTAATTTTTATTGGAGTATAGTTGCTTTACAATGTTGCGTTCGTTTCTTGCTGTACAGCAAAGTGAGGGCTGCTCTTATATTTTCAAATTTTCTTTCCATTGGCCCCTTCCCTTCAGCCTCTTAATATGTTAAGTCTCTGCATCTTTTTTTTTAAATTAGTTACTTAATTCATTTATTGGCTGCATTGGGTCTTTGTTGCTGTGCAGGGGCTTTCTTTAGTTGCAGTGAGCAGGGGCTACTCTTCGTTGCAGTGTGCAGACTTCTCATTGCCGTGGCTTCTCTCGTTGTAGAGCACCAACTCTAGGCATGTGGGCTCCAGTAGTTGCGGCACATGGGCTCAATGGTTGTGGCTCGAGGGCTCTAGAGCGCAGGCTCAGTAGTTGTGGCGCACGGGCTTAGTTGCTTGGCAGCCTGTGGGATCTTCCTGGAGCAGGGCTCGACCCCATGCTCCCTGCATTGGCAGGCAGATTCTTAACTACCGTGCCACCAGGGAGGTCCAAGTCTCTGCATCTTTGAAAGAGAGTATTTATTTGAGCCCACGCTTCCTCTGATTACCTCCCTTTCCCTCATCTGTCTCCATCAGCCATTCTCTTTTCTCCCTCACGTGTCACTCACGACCTGGGACGTGCAGACTTTGGCCCTCACCAGTCCACTGACATTGCGTTTCCGAAGGTCTCCAATATTGTCCTCCTTGGTAATTCCAATGGACGCTCTCTGGACTTCCTCCTGGCAGTCGGCAGTGTTACGATGAAAATTTTTCTAAAACAAAAGTTTAAAAGACACAACGTTTCAAGTCACTTGTACCTCTGGACTTGGGTGGGTGGTGGAGGCAAGGGACTGGGATGAGAAGAGTCTTAGGTTAAGTCTTAGATGGTAATCTTCTTATTCATGGGTTAGGTGATGAGTATGTAGACGCTCTTTACCTATCAGGTATGATTTTATCAAAATCCTAGGAAATAATAGAAGGCGTAGACCATTGGTGATAGTGTTTCTTGAGCCAAGAATTATAACTTTTGTGTGCTTTGGGTTCATAAAGTAAACAACACAAATATAAAGTGTTGATTTACATCTTCCTGTAAGCGACATGACAGTGTGTTTTATTTTCCCCTGATTCACATCAAGATAAGTGCTGAGATTTAGGAGGGGATGTAAGGAATCAAAATGATGCGTAGGATATTTCAGAAGGAAAACATTTTCCTTCCCTCTCCCCTACCTCCTTCCCTCCCTCCCTTCTTCCCTTCCTTTCTTCCTCCTTTTTTCTGTCTCTCTATCTATCCACCCATCCATCAAGCCAACAAGTACCATTCTGCCTTTTATTCTTAGGTAACTGATGGATTTAAAACTTACTTACAAGCTACTTGAGGGCAGGGGCCACACCTGTATCTTTGCACTCTCCAGAGTCTTGCCTTTGTGGTAGCTACAGAAGTGTTTGTTCTACACAGGTATGGAACCTGGACCATTTTCTCCCTAACCAGGACATCAGGACTGACGTTCATCCCACGTATTTCACAGATGAGAAAACCGAGGTCTGGAAAACGTAATGAATGTACCCACGCTCACGTCAGGAATTAAGGGCAGCTTTTGGAAGCAGCGTTCACTTCTGTAGCCCAGCAGTGTTCCAGCGTGGCTGCCTATCGTACTCATATAAGGAGCTTTTAAAACTTACTTAATGTTGGGGCCTCGCTGCCTGGTAGTGCGATTTAATTGGTCTGGAGGGGCACTTGGGAACAAGTGTCTTTAATGAGCTTCCCAGGTGACTCAGCTGTGTGCACCTACTGACTCTCAAGCCCCTGTTTTCCCTGTCAGGCCTCCTGCGGGTTGGATTATCCACAGGTGGAACTAACGTTCAAGGCAGGGTTGTCTCAGGCTCCTGTGTGAGTCCCCAGCGTGGAGTCTCCCAAGCTTTCCACGACAGGGCAGGAACCGGAAGAGGGTAAGAGTTCCTGAAGGTGCAGGAGGAAGAGAGTGGAACTATAGATCCAAGAAGAGAAGCTGGAATCTACTCACACATCACGGTGCTTTTTTGTTTGTTTGTTTGTTTTTGGACATACAATAAACTGCATATATTTAAAGTGTACAATTTGGTAATTTTTTTTTCTTATTAGTAATATATATATGGCTATCCCAATCTCCCAATTCATTCTCCCCCAACCCTCCCCACTTTCCCCACTTGGTGTCCATATGTTTGTTCTCTACATCTGTGTCTCTATTTCTGCCTTGCAAACCAGTTGCTTTGTACCATTTTTCTATATTCTGCATATGTGTGTTAACATACGATATTTGTTTTTCTCTTTCTGAGTCACTTCACTCTGTATGACAGTCTCTAGGTCCATCCATATCTCTACAAATGTCCCAATTTCTTTCCTTTTTACAGCTGAGTAATATTCCATTGTATATATGTACCACATCTTTTTTATCCATTCACCTGTTGATGGACATTTAGGTTGCTTCCATGTCCTGGCTATTGTAGATAGTGCTGCAGTGAACATTGGGGTGCATGTGTCTTTTTGAATTATGGTGTTCTCTGCGTATGTGCCCAGTAGTGGGATTGCTGGGTCATATGGTAACTCTATTTTTAGTTTTAGTTTTTCCAGGAGCCTCCATACTGTTCTCCATAGTGGCTGTATCAGTTTACATTCCCACCAACAGTTGCACATTATGGTGTTTTGAAGAATGTAACTTACTCTTGACCTTTATGCTGTGCTCTGGTTAATTTAGAGAGATTCTTCAAAAATCTTCTATGCTTCAGTTAAGTGAACTTCCTGTGACGAGAAACTCAAAAGATTCTGGTGCTTAGAGAATAAACCAAGGCACGTTCCTCCCTCCCTCCCTCCCTCTCTTCCTCCCTCTCTCCCTCACTCCTTTCCTTCCTTCCCTCCTTCCTTCCTTCCATCCTTCCTTCCAATTTATCATCAATCAGCCATTGATTGAGTGCCTACTGTATATTATGATGTTGCTCAGATAAAAATAGTGGTTCCCGAAGAGAGCAGTGGATACAGAGAGCTGAAAAAAATGTATGGTTCTTACCTCCAGAAGCTGTGAAACTTGAGTAAATTGGAAACACTTCTGTGAGAGTGTCTTGCCAGAGAACACAGAGGTGCTCAAGCAGCTTGGATATGATTTCAAAGCAGATCTCTATTTCTGCATTCACATAATTATATATATATATATATATATTTTTGTAAAATGCACACAATTAAGATTTTTCTGTATTTTTCTTAAAGTTGGTTTCCCACAATTGCATAAGATTCTGGTTCGGCAAAGCATCACCTGTGCCTGTTCCCAGGCTCCCTGTTCCCACCATTCTTTTCCTTTCCCACGTACATGTTTCCTGCCCACACTCTGCCGGAGGCGCTTTGACACGGGTAGTGCAGGTGCCTGGGCCCGCACGCAGGGCCGGCAGCACGGGGCTGCTGCAGCCAGAGAAGACAGGCGGGGACCTTTTTCTCAGTGTGTCCCCGTCCTGGAAGTCACCGCACACCTCGGTAGTTTTAAGTGCTCTGAGAAGTAAAGACACCCGGACAGTTTTGTTAAAACCTGAGTTTCTGAACGTATTTCATCCACATTCAAGAAAACTTTTTTTTTCTTTCTTCTGGCATAAAACCTGGAGCTAGTGTGATTTTTTGTTTGTTTTCTTTTTGTGTTATTGTTTTTTTTGTTGGTGTTGGTGGTGGGTTTTTTTTTTTAAAGATGTTTTTGATGTGGACCATTTTTAAAGTCTGTATTGAATTTGTTACAATATTGCTTCTGTGTTTTTTTTTTTTTTTAATGTGTTATTTTGGTTTTTTTGGCTGAGAGCCATGTAGGATCTTAGCTCCCTGACCAGGGATTGAACCTGTACCCCCTGCATTGGAAAGCAAAGTCCCAGCCACTGGATCGGCAGGGGAGTCCCTGGAGCGGGTGTTTTGTGGAGCACACTCAGTGCACTGCGAGGAGCCCTCAGCTGGGAATGCATCTGTCTGGCTCAGCAGCCCACCCTGGTGTTGGGGAAAACAGCAGTGTTTTCACTGTTCATCACACAGCGATTGTTGTGAGCCTGGTTATGGGTCGAACCCTAAACCAGATGCTGAGGCTTCTATGGCGAGCGGAAAGCAGAGCTGGGTCCTACTTTCAAGGAGCTCATAGAAAAGATAGACGTGTCAAATAGATGCATGGTTACCAACTATGATAAATGATATAAAATAAAAGCATGGAGCACCAGGGAGACCTTCATAAAGAGGGGGTAGGATTTGCTCTTGAAAGTCTAGGAAAACATCCTTAAAGGAGTGACGAAATGTTTGCGATCTGGAGAGTAAATTATGAGTAGATCAGACTGGGGAGCCGCAAGAGTGGGAACAGAGTACACAGCATCGCCATGGTGGAGAAACCAGGCCATAGCTGAGGAAATAAAGAAGCAGGTGGGAGCTGTTCTCATCCCACCCTTTGCTTGGTTCTAGAGTCTTCTGGATAGTTTGTTTTTCCAGCACCATAAAGACTCTATGTTGACTCTCAGTCACCTCTGTGGACTGCGGGATTATATCCTCATGTTAATGACCTGAAGGCATTTCCGAACTTTAGAGAGATGCTGTTTCCATGCCAACGGGATTGGATTCCCAACGCAGGTACCATATGCTCCTTTGAAAGGCCTAAGAGCCTGTTCTATTCTGCACACCTTATCCAGGGGAGAAGCTTTTCTTAGCTTATTACCTACATTTCATTGGAAGAGGATAAAATGTTGCTTTCCTTATTTTTAGTTTTTAAAATATGAGATTGCCTTAAAAAGAAGATGGTAGTGAGAACTCTCATATAGAAGGAATGTCACACAGGACAGAGTGTACCTGGCACCACCGTCGGCCCATAGAAGATACTCACTACGTATCTGTGGAAGGAGGTGCTTGCAGGGCGCTTGAGTTTGAGGTGTCCGTGACCCACTCTGTTTTCACTCCCAGGGGATGCTGCTGCTTTGGTTACTACGTGTGCCTCAGTTCGATTTGACATTTCCATACATCATTCTATTACAAAGTGTCCCTTTCCTCAGCTCCTAACTCTGCACCTGAAGGCAAGAGAAACTGTCCCATGTTCATGTTATCTGTGCAGGTTACTGCTGCGGACCACGACCTCAGATCATCGGGAAGAGAGCTCTCTGGAGAGAAGCTTTGAAGTGAGACTCCCGTCCAAATCCAAGTCAGGGCAGGGGCCTGCCATCGTTGGACTCCCCCAGAAGCTGATCCTGAGATCAGAGTTTTAGTGCTGGCGATTCACTTCAAAGATGATTTGCGGACACAGTAGCCAAAGAGGGATGAAGTAAGACAGGGAAGGAAGGAAGCCAGCAAAGTGTATGTTGCCGTGAAAGTCATCGCTGTGGCTGCAGGAGCTCAGTCCTGAGGAGCTCTGGGGGCCAGGGTGGAACCTGCACTTCTGAGGTGTCTCCCTGGGGTGTGAGGGGCTGGGGTTTTAGCCACCCCCTCTGCTTCTGTCTTTGATGACAGTCCCTTTCAGGATCCCCCAGCTTGCCTGTGTGCAGGCAGAGTCGCAGGTGTGCAGGAAGAGCCTTCCCCGTGTAGCAGGGCGTAGAGCAGTTCCCAGATAGTGTCTGCCTCAGAGCTGCTTCCACAGGAGCCTAGACTTGCCAGTGGTCCCGGGACGTATAAGGGCATCCTTAGAGTGGACAGAAATGAGTGGCAATCTGGTTGTGCACGTTGGGCAGAAGTCCTTTTTGGGAAGAGGGAGGCACTTCCCCTAATGAGGCCATGACCTTTGAATACAAGGCACATCTCCACATTTAATGCACACGGTGCCAGGTGACATGCCAGGGTGTCACTTCCTTTTTATTTTCTGGGGTGATGTTACATCATTGGTTTTTTTCATGTTAATAACTATCAAGAAGTAATCAGAAGTATTCTTGTTTTATTTTTTTAATCATGCAAACATTCTTTGACTTACTCTTGCCACTCAGCAAGACCTCTCTGGACCACAGATGGCAAAATTGGTGAAGAAGGGCATACGGGGACAGGAGAGGCATTTTACAGTTTAATCAGGGAGGGGAATGCACATTTTTTCCCCCAAATGGAAAGCATTTCAATAAACTGGATGTAACACAACCATGGTGGCTGGAGGTAGAGAATTAGGTCTTGCAAATGCTGCTTTTTAGGAACAGAACTGATTTGTCCTCTCGGGGCTTGCTGCGAAAAGAATTTGGAAGCTCTGGACTATTATCATACTGACCTTAACCTGAACAGATACACTGGGGTTTTCATCTGAGACACTTGCCAGCTGGTTGCTTGAGATCACTTAGAACACTGGATTAGAAAAAAGAGACGCAGGCTAGAACTGTGAGCGAGTCAACGTGATTTTTCACTTCATCATATTAATCTTGTCTAATGTGACTTTCCTGCCAACTCGTCACTGCCACCACTAACATAAGGTTATTTCTGGACCTGAGAAAACAGGGAACAGAGGTTAGATCAATCCGTTTTCAATTTAACTAACGCTGTTAAGGTGCTTCTCTACGCCAGGGTCTGTGTAGGAAATGAAGCTGATACTGCGGGGTAACATCACCGATTCTGCCTCTGGAAATTTACAGCCCAGTGGGGAAGATGATAAGTGATGGGAAACACTTATAAGAAAGCTGGTAGTGATTGTAGGAGAGCTGTCTGCAGTGTGTGATGGACGGTGGGAGGAGTAGGAGGCCTCGGGGGAGCCTTGGTGGGAACTGCAGAAGATGTGACCCAGGGCGAGGGTGGTAAGAAGAGGCAGCCCGGAGCTTCAGAAGGATTGACTCATGGTCGCGTGGCCTGGATGACTGTGATTTCTGTTGGGGGCTTGGTTGGCAGGAGAGGATGAGCTCCGTTACATGTTGTATTTGGAGTGCGCCGGGGACATCGTTGCCGAGAGACAAGCTGGGAGCTTGGAGGAGAGATCTGGGCTGGAGACAAGGATTTAAGAGTTGGCACCATAGGTTTCCATCTCTGGCAACTGGGTGGAAAGCGATCCTTTGAATTAAAATAGGTCTCTGTTTCCCTGTCTGTGAAATGGGACTAACACTACCTGCCATCAGGGTGTTGTGGGGAAACTGAAACAGCCTACGAAAACCATGGCACCAAAGAGCATGTTAGTACCTTCCCCACCCTCACCTTAGGAAAAAATATTGATAATCAGCTCCTGTGATGTTCCTGCTCTGTTCTTCTCATCCGAGTCCCAACTTAACCAACTCAACTGCCATGGTGAACAGGTGAGATCTATGTAAGGAGAGAGCTCACGGTCCTTCTCCTCCACCATCTTGCTCCACACACCTGTCACTTAACTGTCTCCACTGTTGCTTTTGCCCTTTCAAATTCCTCTCCTAAGGAGTGGTTTCTGGAAATCAGCACACTTCCTTGGTGTGTTGTTCTTTGGTCCGTTGAGCCTCCAGCTGATGTAATTTTTGGAGTACTTTGCAAGCCTGACGGTGCCCAAACTGGGATGCTGCCAAAAGGTGTGTATGCACGCATGCATGAGTGTTCTGGAACTGTACTAATCGATTAATTAATCAAACACTTATTGAGCCCCTACTGTGTGCTAGGTATGTACAATATTGGAATAAGTGCAGGATATTAAGGAGCTACTGAGGGAGTACATTTGACCTAAACTGGGGAGGTTTCTTAGAGGAATTGATATATGAGCTTTGTTTTAAAGGGTGATTCATAGTTATCTAGGCAAAGAGGGAACACAAAGACGTTCTGGACAGAAGGACGGACACAGACGAAGTCTCAGAGGGGATGCAAAGTGTAGGGTGTTCTAGAAATTCCAGGAAGTTCAGTGTGACTGAAACAGAATGCAGGGGGGAGTGGAGCGATGGGGCCGGTGTGGAGCGGAGCGATGGGGCCGGTGTGGAGCGGGTGGGGCCGCGACCTTGGTAAGGCAGGTCATGCGTGTGTTACAGACAGCTTCTGCGCCGTGCTGTGGAGTCTGGGCTTCACCTGCACGGAGCTGAGCTTCTGAGACGGACTCCTTGCCTTACTCTCACAAGTGGCACCCCTGGAATGACACTAAACCTTAGATGAAACCTTACAGGGCCTGTCTAGACTATACTTTGGCCAGGTGTTCCAGCCTCACTTGAGGCTGCCTCCTCTGAGTCCCTCCCCCATCTTTTGTAGCTTTTTTTTTTTTTAATTTATATATTTAGGCTGCTCCAGGTCTTCATTGTGGCATGTGGGATCTTTAATTTTGGCATGCGGGATCTTTAATTTTGGCACGTGGGATCTTTAGTTGTGGCGTGTGGGATCTTTAGTTGTGGCATGTGGGATCTAGTTCCCCGACCAGGGATCGAACCCGGGCCCCCTGCATTGGGAGCGTGGAATCTTACCCACTGGGCCACCAGGGAAATCCCTTTTGGTAAATTCTTAATTCCCATCTTTCTAGATTGAGCGCTTCTTTCTGGATTTCCAAACAGATGACATAACCCAACCCTTTTCTAGAGGCAAAGAGTCATTCTGGATCACTGGTATTTTGTGTTGATGGTTAGAGCACATTCTAGAGCACCTTTTTGTCTCCTTATGTATCCATGATATACAGAACAAATATTTATATTTTAAGGAAAACAGAACTCCTCCCCCCCCATTTTTGATGGACTCAACCATTCTAATGTAAAAAAGAAATTTGGCAGGGACCTGCCACTTGAAATAAAGAAACGCAGTACAAAACAACACACATACAAGTATGTAGTGTTGAATTTGAAATCATGCAGGGCCCCTTCTCCCCAGTGTCCAGAGACATTAAAACCATTGGCGGAAAGGGGCAGAGCCGGGACCAGAAAGCAAGTCTCCTGTTGCCTGGACGTGGGCTCCTTCAACAGCCCTAGGAGATGCGACTATTGAATCTGCGGGAAAAGAATCCCCAGCTGCTCTTAGGAGTGTCCTCCCGCAGTTCCATGCACGATACCACGGAGACTTCCTGCAACCTGGGTCATTCTACCCTGAATAATGTCTAATTATATATTTCCATGGTTACTTTCGTAGATAATAATGAGTCCCGCAGCCCCCTAAAACATCACAAGGACTTTCGGAAGCGTGTCGAAGGGAGAGCAAAACAAAACCACACGATTACCATATTCAAGTAAATAATCAGAGGCGAATTGGCTACGGAGGCATATTATCTCCCACTAATTATCGCTTTAAATGATGAGAAACTCAGAATGGACGGTCTTTCCCCACCCCTGGGCTGCACAGAGCGCTCCTCTTCCCAGCTCCAGGAACGAAGGGCCTAATTATTTGCACTCAATAATTCAGCCCCGTCTCCCTGGCGTGGATTCCATTCGTTGCTGTAAATGGGGGCCACACTTCTCACAAAAAGTGCAGTTGTTAAAAATAAAACCCTCGCTCTCCCTGCCTCCCCTACCCACTCCCTAGCATGAAGAATGACTGTAATTAAAACCAGCCCAATTAGCAGCCTGAGCTCAGAGTCTGTCCATCCCTAAGCCCAGCAAGAGTACCCACTCTTTGCCTTGAGATCTGGAGTGGGTATCACTCCAGAGAGACCTGATCAGATGTGCACTGCAAATTGCTGCAGCCTTGATGGAACTTTATTTGCCACGTCCCCTGTCATGTATTTGTAGAGGGGGTTAATCAAGTACTGGCGTCCCTTGTACTAAGGACTTATTCAAGTGTAAGGTAGCCTTTGCACAAGATTCTGAGTTGCTGGTATTTACATGGAAATGAGATATGGTTTGTTTCACTCGGTCGCTGATTCCGAGTCTCACTTGCTATTAGAGCACAGGGTTAGCCTCTGTCGTGGGGCGAGCATCCTGCTAGGAGGTGGCTTCCCAGAGATGCATCTGGAATAAAGTCTCCTTTCAAGGAGTTCATGTCCAATCAGAGGGAGATGGATTCAAAAGCGATTGGGCTGTGGTGAGATCACCGCCCTAAGAACTAGGGAGCTTCTGCCATGAGCCAAATAAGGGTAATATTCGTGAACACGGCAGGATAAGTATGCTTTCTGAGGCCCACCTCTGGAAATGAGGTCTGGCTTTAACAGGGAAAAAACAGAGTTGTTATCGTTGAATGCTTAGTGGGGGATGGGACCCCGAGGCAGCATGCAGAGGATTCTCAGGGCGTCTCTTGTTCCGTCCTGAATCTCGGCCACGTTCTCCGTGTCCGTCTGCGGTCACACTTCACACTACATGTTCCCCTAATGCAATGCACCTTTGTGCCTCTGCCCGTGTTTCTTCCACTGACATCTCTGTCTTTCTAGTCTGTGTCTGTGGAATTCTGAACCATCTTCCGAGGCCAGTGTGAGGCAGTGTGCTGTCATGGAAGCAATAGAGACTTTGAGAAGCACTGTCTTCAGCATTGGCTGTGCCAGTGACCAGCCGTGGCCACGTTGTTTATTGCCCCTGAGCTCAGCTTTCTCGTGGATGAAGACAGGGATCCTGAGCCCTGCTTCAAAGAGAGGTTGCAAGGATTAAACGTAGGGGACTCACAAGATGAGGCGCGGGTTGGGTACTCCGTAGTTGCTACTCTCCGCCTGCCTTTGTGGAGTCAAATTGCATGAATTCGACAAAGGAAACATACCAGGAGCTCCATTTCTACCGGCAAGAAGATATAAACCATCTCCTGTGTCCTAAGCCCCAAGCCAGCAGCTGCGGGAAGGCAGGGTGTAAGACCTGGGAATCCATTAAGGTGCTGACTGTCCAGGTATGGAGATAAGTCCCGTCACATACATGAACCAGACCAGCCCAGGATTGTGTTACAGTGTCTACCTGAGCAGCGCTGGGGGCAGAGGTATCCATCTTTGAATATCGAGGGGCTAGCATGGTGCCGTTTACTGAATGAAAGCATGAATTGACTGAATTGAGTGAGTAAATGAATATGTAATATTTTGGCAGCCTCCACAGCAACTAGTTCAAAGTATGTGCTTAATAAATGATTTTTACATATTAAAATTAGTGAAGGAATGATTTGCATCCCATGTCATAGGCAAGTTATGATTTAGAGAGGTGAGCAGGACATTTGGGGGCAGATAGAATTGGGTTTTATTTTAGATCTGACTACCACTTACTCTCTGTGTGACCTTCAGCAAGTCAAATATTCATAACAACCCCAAGACCTGGAGTAGCAGAGATCACACAATGGACAGCTCTCTCTTTATGTGTGTGTGTGTGTGTGTGTAGAGAGATAGCTAGATGACAGATATGTCTGTCTGTCTATCTATCTATCTATCTATCTATCTATCTATCTATCTATCATCTATCTGTCTATCAATCACCTATCTGTCTGTCTGTCTGAAGGGGTTTCTGATGTACCACAGCCCCCTCTACTCCCTGTTGTTATACTTGCCACCTGCAGCTCAGATGCTTAAGTAAATTCATACATGGCCTTCACGGAGGAGGACATGCTTGAGTTGGGTTTCAGAGGATGAGTAGGAGTTGACCAAAAGGTAACGGGGGATAGGAAACCATGGTTCAGAGGTCATGGTTCACTCAGGAAATGGGGAGACGTGTGCTGGTAAAATGAAGAAGGTTGAGCTGGGGTTGGGAGGGTGGGTTGAAGATACGAGGACAGTCCAGGATGTGGGCAGAGATATAAGTGAAGCTGGAGCATGAATGGTCTTACAAGATGCTCTAGGAGGCCTTGATTCAGATCACAGAAAATAAAATTATTTAATGACACCCTGTTGTATTCCAGGCAGTGCCCTTGTCACCAGACGATGATGGATGAGAGGAAGACGTGGTCCTCACAGTCCCACTGGGAACAGGCAGACAGGAACCGAAGATTTCAGTGTAACGGGGTGGATGCTGCCAGGAAGGTAAGTACGGGGGACCTGGAAAGTACAGGAAAATTCTCACCACCGTGCTGCAATGTAGCTACCGTTATAATCACCACTTTACAGATGGAGAAACCAAGCTTTGCTGGACTCCCAAGCTTGTTCCACAGCACAAAAGATGGCAGACAAAATGCCAGCAACGGTGGCTGTGTTCCAAGCTGGGCTTTGAGTGTGGAAGCTATCTAATTGGCTTCAAGGCCACAGAGCAGACGCACCCCTCCAATTGTCCTAGCCGTTGGGGGAAGGAATGGTGGGGTGTCCTAAGTGGGTCTCTGTGTATCCTGCAGTGCCCAGGCCTTGGTGCTTTTTTACCTTCCATCTCCCTTTGCCCCCTGACATACCACCAGGCAGTTGCCTAGCAACCTCTTCAGCCAGACTGAGCATCCTGGCATAAATTGCTGTTCTGCACCAGGAGAGATTTCTCCCTCCTCTCTCTCCTGCGTTTTAAGCAGAGACATCCTAAAATAGGGCATTTTTTCTATTCGTTTCTTTCTTTCTTCTTTTTTTTTTTTTTTTGACAGACAACTTCTGTGTAAATGTTGAAATCTGTGTTGTCTGTCAGGAGCAGTCCATCTGAAAACTTTGCTGAAGAGAATGTATATTTAGTAACGGGTGACAAAGAGA
The DNA here is from genome assembly GCF_030028045.1 of Hippopotamus amphibius kiboko. Taxonomy (NCBI): domain Eukaryota; kingdom Metazoa; phylum Chordata; class Mammalia; order Artiodactyla; family Hippopotamidae; genus Hippopotamus; species Hippopotamus amphibius. The sequence continues at coordinate 168,192,255 of NC_080190.1, forward strand.
GGAAGACATTGAGATGTCAGTTATTCTGCCGAGCTGATGTGAAAGCTGGGTAGTTAAATCAAGTGGTTTAGGGAAATGAGAAGGACAAAGAGAGATGGGCCCTGTGCAGATCCCTGGATTTTAAACAGCACTGGATCTGTTTTGTTGAACCCCGTCTGTCGCTGAGCATGTCTGCAGTGTCAGCCTGACCCCGTGAGTGACTCCAGACCATTTGCTCTTTCTCTCGTGTCTTTAAGATGTGGCAAAACAGGCCCACGAGAGTCAGCATTTCCACATTTCCTATGTAGAGAGTGGAGCAGTGGCCCCTGCCCCTCAAAGGTCCATCCAAGTCCTGACCTCCCAGTAACTGTGACTGTGATCTTATTTGAAAACAGGGTCTTTGTAGATGTAGTTAGGGTAGGAATCTTGAGATAAGATCTTCCTGGATTTAGGGTGGCCCCTACGTCCAATGACATGGGGCCTAATAAGAGCAAGGTAGAGGGAAATTCGGGACACAGAGACACAGCAGAGAGAAGACAGGAGGAGAGTAGAGGCAGGGATTGGAGAGATGAGTCTGCAAGGCACGGAATGCCAAGGGTCACCAGGGGCTGCTGGGAACTAGAAGAGTTCTCCCTGTGATGGTTGACTTTGTGCGCCATATTGGTTATGGGGTCCAGATATCTGGTGAAACATTATTTCTGGGTGTGTCAGTGAGAGTGTCTCTGGAAGAGCTGACTCAGTAGAGCAGCTGGCCCTCCCCAGTGTGGGCGGGCTCCAGCCAGTCCACAGAGGGTCTGGATAGAACAAAAGGCACAGGACTGTACAAGCTGGGACAGTGGTTTCTCATCTCCCCTGGTTCTCAGGCCTTTGGGCTAGACTTGAGCTACACCGCCGGCTTTCCTGGGTCTCCAGCTTGCAGATGGAAGAGTGTGGGACTTAGCCTCCATAAGCATGAGATCCAGTTCTTCATAATAAATCTATTTATATTATGCTTATAAAAATATCACAGTTGACCTTTAGATGGCATAGGGGTGAAGGGTGTCAACCCCTGTGCAGTAGAAAATCTATATATCACTTTACAGTTGCCCTTTGGTACCCGAGGTTCTGCATTAGCAGATTTAACTAATCACAGGTGGAGTAGCGCTGTAGGACGTATTTATGGGAAAAAATCTGCATAAAAGTGGACTGACCCGTGCCATTCAAACTCCTGTTTTTCAAAGGTCAACTATACATAGAGATACATCCTCTATAGATGTATCATCTATCTATTTTATTTTGTTTTAAATTATTTATTTATTTTTGGTCACACTGCATGGCTTGTGGGATATTAGTTCCTGACCAGGGATAGAACCTGGGCCCTCGGGAGTGAGAGCATGGAGTCCTAACCACTGGACCACCAGGGAACTCCCTCATGTATCTATTTTACACACACACACACACACACACACACACACACAGTGTCTCTCTTTCCTATTCTATTCTATTCTATTCTATTCTATTCTATTCTATTCTATTCTATTCTATTAATTCTACTGTGCTCTCCTTCTGTTCTATGCTAGGCTATGCTGTGCTATGCTATGCTATGCTATGCTATTCTATTTATCCAATTGGTTCTGTTTCTCTGGAGAACCCTAATACACCCCCTCAGAGCCTTCAGAGAACCAACCCTGATGACAACTTGATATCACACTTCTGACCTCCAGAATTATGCAAGAATAAGCTTCTGTTGTGTTAAGCCACCTAATTGGTGGTAATTTGTTACAGCAGCCCTGGGAAGCTAGTACACATGCATCCCCTCATGCTCCTGGGTCCCGTATCCTTAGATGGCATCACTGACCTGACAGTTGTTCAAGCCTGAGTCACATCCTGACTCCTCACTGCCATTGGACCCGTGGCATCCAGCCACCTGATGTTTTCTGCCAAACACATCCCCTTCGTAGCTCTCTACTCTTTCCCCTCCACCTACTCCACGTTGCCACTGTCCCGTTTGAGGTCTCAGTAATGACCACCTGGTTCACTGTAGAGGCTTGACCACGTCCTGCATCCTCTCTCCACGCCCGGCCAGTCTACCCCTGATCCTGCTACTCTGAACTGCAAACCTGACCAGATCATCCTCAAAAGTGCATCACTTCCTCCTCACAGTCATGACCCATTCGAAAGCTTTAGCCTTCCCGTCTTTCCTGATCATCCTTTTATTAATTCTAGTTTTCTATTCACTGTTATGATTAATAAAGACCATTTAATTAAACTCCTACCATGTGGTCCCTTGTGCTTAGCCCTGGGCATAGACAAATGAACAAAACCAAGCTTGTGCCTGAGCTGGGAGAAAAGACACAGATAGGGATTCCGTTTCAATAGAGAGAAGGGAAGGATGAGAAGTGATCCGTGTTAGGAGAGTGACCGACGGGGGTGGGATTACTCAGTTGCTGACTTAGTTTAGGAACAGAAAAAGCTTCCCCTGAGAAAGCAGTGCCTTTGCCAACAGCTGGGGGATGAGCTAACAGAGGAGAGAAGGGAGGAGGGGTGGACCAGGAACCACGTGGCCTGGGATGCCGGTGTGTGGGGAGCCTGGGGGGAGGTGAGCGAGCCATTAGGACAGAGACCCTGCGAGGCAGGCAGGAGGAGCTGGCCACACAGGCTGCTGGGGGTCACGATAAGGGACCTGGATTTTATTCTTTTTATTTATACTTTTTTTTTTAAGGACTCTTATTGAGATATCATTGGCATACAATAACTGCATATATTTAAAGTGTACAGTTTGATATATTTTTTTCTAATTAGTAATGTATATGTGGCAATCCCAATGGATTTTATTCTAAATGAAAAGAGAAGCTGAACTCTACTCAATACTCTGTAATGGGCTATATGGGAAAAGAAGCTTAAACAAAACAAAGCGTGGATATATGCAGATGTATAACTGATTCACTTTGCCGTACACCTGAAACACAACATTGTTAATCAACTATACTCCAATAAAAATTAAGAAGAAAAAAAGAAAAGAGAAGCTATTGGAGGATTTTATGTGGGGAGTGACTTGATCAGATGTGTCTTTAAAATAGCACGTAGGCTGCTCTGTGGACGCGGACTGGAAAAGGGCCAGGGTTGGCCTGGGGACACCCAGGTAGGAGGCCCCTGACGTCATGGGAGAGGATGGCAGTTGGACCCAGAGTGGGTCGGAAGTGCAACTGACCGGACCTGGACCGGCGGTGGAGGGGAGAGGCTACGAGAGACGTCAGGGTGACTGCTGACCGAGAAACGGGGTGGTCAGCCCCGCTTACTGAGATGGAGGAGACGGGAGAAGGGCCGGGTGCTGGGGAGAGGAACCCACCGCGTTTAGTGAGAGCTCCCTCATCTCCCAGGCCTCTCTTCCTGCTTTTCCTCATTTTCCCCAGCTCTCCCTCCGGAAGCCCCCAGCTCTCTCCTCTGCAGGCCTCCCCACCTGCTGGCCCTTCTGTGCAGCATCCTTGGTGTGTGCTTCCTTCCCTGACTTGGCCTCAGAGAAGCCTTGCCTGACTGCCCTTCTGCCTAGAACAGCAGGAGTGCCTCCCCACCCCCGCCCACCACCCCAGCATCCTCTCCCCCCCCGGACCCTTCCCTCCTCTCCTTGGGCAGGTGCTGTGTGCTCACTGTAAGGGCCCTTCTCAAGGGTGAGTGCACCCCACACACCAGTGCAGGGAGCTAGGTAAGAGGAGGGATGCCTACCTGTTCACAGTAGCACATCTGTGCCCAGCTCATAGCCAACCTGGACCCCAGGTGCACATTTTTGAGCAGGAATGACACTGTGCTACCTACTGGCACGCGGCTGCTGTGAGCGCCCAGTGAAATAATGGATGTGAAAATGTTTTATAAACTCGAGGCACTAATGATTTGTGAGGTGTCGCAGGAAACAACATAGAATTCTAGCAGTCTTGACTCTGTTATTGCTGGAATGTGGAATTCAGTTAGGGAAGTTGAAAGACACCTTTTATTACCTAAATGCATTACCTAAATATATCCTCTAAATCATGAAAACCAGAAACAGCGATATGGTAAAACTCTAGACATATATTTTCAGGGCAAAGTTTCCCAAATACTGGTCTGTGGACCAAGACTAGTACGTAATGAAGTTTTCACCTGTTCACAGTATATCTGCCAGTGTAATATTGAGGAAAACAATACTTTTTTAAAAATTCATTTTAGCTTTTATTCTTAATGATCTGTACTAGCAAAATCATAAGTTAAGTTGCTTTACCTTGATCAATTTTTATTATTTTTTAGAAATCTAAAATATACAATAGTTGTATCCATTGTTTTAGGGTACTCTTCATTTTGGAGATTTTTTTTTAACCCATTGAATTTTTGGTAAGTGCTGAAGAAACACTGAGGGAAATAAATTGATCTGGAAGCCTTGGTATATTTGCTCAAGCTCTTTGTGGGCTGGGAGTAGAGAAAGAAACTGCTATTTATTGGGCTCTGGCTGGAACGGACCTTATAAGTTATCTAATTCCACATCCTCTCTTAAGAGATGCTTTCAGTGCTCAATTATGTGCTCAATTATGTCCCTAAACAGTGTGGTCCGCTTCCAGTGGCCAAATACTCACTAACTCCTGAGAGGACTATGCCACCTTTGAGCAGTTACAGCTCTTAGAATGATCTTCCTTAAACTGAGCCCAAATCCATCTCTACCTCATTCCACATATGGATTCAAGATACCGCTAGGGAATCCCAGAGAACATTTCATATTTCTTTTTCATGGCTGTTATATCAGAAGTTGGTTATCCTGCTTCTTTCCTTTACTAAGGTAATCAGCTTGGATTCCAGAAAATACATTTGAATGAGTCAAGTTGATGACCTTCTCCACTTCGGTGGTTCTTTCTGTCATTGCCCGTTTCCTACCACGGGGTCCTGGTGGCCCTGCAATGTACCAGTTCCCTGTGATGACGTGTTAGCTCCTCAGGCCACAAATCCTTGGTGACAAACCCATTTGGACTGTCACGTGTCCGTTCTTCCTGTCTGGCATATCTCCCCTGATTTCTACCTCTCTGTCCACCCACATCCACCTGCAGCCTCTGATGCATTATCTGTTTACCTGGCTGAGGCATGGCCCTTGGATGCAGACTTAGTTCAGGTCCCCCAGGCTCTCTGAGATGAAGATTTGTGCAACGGTGATTTAAGAAGGAAGTGCTTTAGGGGGGACCTGCATAGAAGCAGAGTAACAAGATGGGGAGAGAAGAAGCCAAACAACAGGGCAGCTTCTGTGCATCCCTGACCTGGGCTGGATCCTGAGGGGAGCTCTGGAGAGTAAATGGCACTGCACAAAGCTTGGCCCTCCTTGAGGCAGGGGACCCTCCGTGCTCCCGCACCAGTCAGTCATTGGTGGTGGACGGCTCCAGGCTCATAAGCTTTGGCTCTCAGTTTGCCCGAAGGAAGTAGCTGTAGGACCACAAGGATAGTCTTCAATGAGGTTTCAGGGTGAGTTGTTTGGAGGGAAGCACATAGAAGCTGGGGGCCGGGGCAGGAGGGGCTGGGCAGAGCACTGCCAGCCTCCGCTACTGCTCCTCTGTGGAACGTGCCTCAGTTTCCTAATCTGCAGTCTTGCCCGTCTCACTGCTGAGCAAAGGAATCCAGTCTGAGTCTGGCCCCTGGTCCCCTCTCGTCCGCTGAGCAGGGTGCTCTGAGCCCGCTGCAGTTTGCTGATGGCTTTTCCTAAACACATGCTTCCTAGGGCTGAAGTGGGCTCTAGGGGCCCTTTGATCAGGTGAGCTCAGGGCAGAATAACCCCACTTCCTCTCCATCCATCAGTGCAACTGAAACGGAATTGCGGGATTTTTTTTTTTTTGAAAAAGATGTTTTGATTGTCTGCTCTTCACACCATTGGGGAGGGATGGATTTCCTGCCCTGAATAGTACCTGGTGGTCAAACACGGGACACTGGACAAATGAGATTGACAGCAATTTATGAGTCACACGTACTCAGAGCCCAGGGGAGGCGCACACCTGGAGCCATGCAGGGCCACACCGAGGTTGTCCTTAGGAACAGAGTGAACTGGCAGGGGCAGTGGCAGGCAGGCTCTGTAGCAACAAGGGGGGGGGGTGGCCCCCGGTTCCTGTAGGAGGATGCGGCCGGCTTGTTGGAATGATTCCATGGAGTGGCAGGGAGGGGAAAGCTGTTAGGTAGAGGACTGGGTGGAGTGCAGCTGGTCTGGCCAATAAGGGGAACTAGCTGGGTGGGGAGCCTTCCTAGTGGGTGGAGGCATATCTGGGGAGGGCAGGGGAGCTCGTAGTTAGGTTTGTGGGGCTCTGTGGGGCTCAAAGATGTCAAGGGAGCTGCACGTGGAATTTTAGACCTTACAGTTGTGAGCTTCCTGTTGACTGGAACATCTGAATGTTTGACCAGGTATGCTGTGGCTACACTGTATCCCCATCCAGCCCCCCCGCCCCCTAGGCTGGCCACGTGCCCGGGGCGGGGGTTGGGGCATCTTTGCACTTGCTCACCCATTGCAGGCCTCAGAGAAGTGCAAGTAAATGCATGTCTTGCGGCACGTGGACTCTGAGGAAAGGCACAGGCAGAGAGAACAGAGAAAGACATGGCTGGAGCCAGATGACTTTCTTGCTGGACCTGAGAGCATCACCGGCTGCCTCTGTCCTCTCCTGCTATCATGGTCACTCACGGCTGGCCTTTTCCGTGGGCCCAGGAAGAGAACAAGAGGCCCCACACGCACCAAGGCAGAGGAACCAGCTGCTCAATCATCTGGGTACAAAAGTCCATTTATATCAATAAAACAGTCCTGTAAGCACAATGCAAATTTCATTATTGGTACACCAAGCTGGCGGCAACGCCTGGGTGAATCCTTAAGGAGAACACTGTTATTATGCCTGATTTGTGATTTCACAGCCGTGGAGGAGAGGGGCAGGGAGTCAGATTGGTTTTCTCAACATTAGCCTGATGAAAAAAAAAAAAGTCTCACAAAAGACATCATCGTCTTGTGTATTTTTTTAAGTGCAAAATATAATATGTAAAGAAAGCCTCAGTCTGCGGGAGACAGGAAACCGAAGCGAAATAAATTACGCTCCGTGCCAGGAGTGCTCATCTCCAGGCGCGGTTAATGAGCTCTGCCCTGCAGATGTGTTAGGGATGCCGGGATGCTGACATGGAGGGAAGGTGTGGGTTCCCAGCGGTTGACTTCATTGTTTTCCCTGCTGCTGTTCTCCCAGGTTTGCTTCCTTCTTTTTGTTATTTATTTTTTTAAACGTTATTGAGGTATAAAATGGACAGATAAAATTAGAAGCTATTTAAAGTGTACCTCATGATGACTTGTTATATTTGTACATTGTGAAAGGATTCCCTCCACTTAGTTAATTTTCACTTCCGTCACCTCACACATTAATTTACTTATTTATCTTTCTTTTGTGAGAACATTTAAGTTGTGTTTTCCTAACGACTCTCAGTTATACCATACAGTGTTACCAACCACAGTCCCCGTGTTATGTGTTAGATCCTCAGATCTTATTCCTCTTTTAGTTGAAAGATGTCCCTTTACCAGCCTCTCCCTGTTTCCCCCACACCCCTCGGCTCCTGGCAACCAATCACTTTTCTAGTCTCTGTTTCTATCAGTTTTATTTTATTTTATTTTTTGCTTGTTATGTTTTTGCTTGCTTTCATTTGTTTGTTTGTTTGCCATGCCATACAGCATGCGGGATCTTAGTTCCCTGGCCAGGATTGAACCCGTGCCCCCTGCAGTGGATGCACAGAGCTTGTTTGTTTTTAATTTGAAGTATTCCCTTGAAATCTCTTTAGGACAGTGTTGTATGATGAGAGAGTAACCTGATTTGTAGAAACCGAAGACCCTGGTTTGTCTTGTTAAGAGAAGTGATCTGGCCTAAGGGTGAGAAGCAACCTGACCTTGAGGGTGATACACTTTACCTGTGGGCCAGTCAGCGCGTAGGGAGTCTTCTGCGGTGGAGAGAGCAGCATTTCTGCGAGACTCTCTGGCTTGGGTCCTGGCTCCCTTTCTTCTAAGCTGTTAGACAAACTGATGAACTTCTTTGATCCTCAGTTTTCCTTGTTTACACAACACGGATAAGGAGAGGAGCTCTGTCACCTGGGGGTGAGGGTGGGGTGAACGATGGATGGGAAAGTGTGTGTGAACATGCAGATGGCAAAGAACTATGTGAACTTAGCTTACTATCAACATCGCTGGGCCTCGGTCCCCTCGCTTGTCACGTGGGATACTGGACCAGTTTCTGAGGTTGCTTTCAGTTCTGAGATTGCCAGCCTAACGAGGGGACGAGGTGGCCTGCTTATTCTATAGTGCACGTGCAATGGCCCCTACAACTCGCAATGCATTAAATTGACAAGAGTGAAGAACCTAGATGAAGAAGATAGTGTCTGCCCTCAAAGCGATTCACAGCATACAGAGGACAGTGGGCATGCACAGAAGTGAACCCCAGTGGGACGTGAAGGCCGAGGGTGGGAGGTGGGGAGCCGCATAGCCATGTGTGTAGATGCAGCGACAAGACTGGACCACCTTGTCACAAGGTTGCATATTGGAATCAGTCCTAAAGCTTTTGACCTCAGCATCTCTGATTGGCACATGAGGGTTTTGGTCCAGTTTATAAATTCCCTCTCGGTGGCATTGTGAGATACAGGAGTTATATAGCAGGAAAGAAAGATGTGACTTTTAGATCCCCGTTCTAGCAGTGGACTCCTAGGGGCCATGCTTGCTAAACCTCCCAGCTGTGAGGGCAGGTTAAATGTCTTATTCCGAGTCAAAGAATCAGGAAGTGTTTTAAAGTTGGGCAGATGGATTCTTAGGGACATAGAAGCCCTGGGGATGGGAGCTCTATTATTATTATGAATCTGTCTTTTGCAAATCTTTTTCCTCCTCTGTGTTGCCTAATGCAGGTTCCCAGTCTTAGCTGTGCTCTAGAATCATGGAGAGAGTTAAAAAAATCTCCTGGTTGCACCCTTGACTAATTGAGTCAGAATCTCTGAGGACGGGACCAGAGTATCAGTATTCTTAAAACTCCCAGGTGATTCCAGCACGCAGCCAGGGTTCAGAACCCCCGGCCTAAGTCTTCCCATCAGCTCCAGCTTTGCACCACGTTGCTTCCGTCCATCCTGAAGACTCAACCCTTCCAATTCCTGAGCTGGTGTGACTAAGGCAGGCTCACCCCAGGGCGTGGGGTCCAGAGTGGGTCTCACGGCCCTGGTCCAGTACCTGGGGCCATCCAAGCCCAGCTCTTTGACTTCGTCTCCCATGACTGTCTCCACAACTCGCTCCGCTCTAGTCCAGCTGGTCTTCCTTCAGTTCATCCCACGCACCAAACCCACTCCTGCCTCAGGACCCTGGCAGCTTCTCTTGCCTTTGGCTAGAAGTTTCTTGCCTCTGGCAGTTGGAGGCAGGGTCCTTTCCACGATTGACGTCACTTTCCTGACCGGTTCTCCACTAGCCCCTCGGCGCACATACCCTCTGTGGGTCCCCTGATTTGTTTTTCCCATGGCACTGATCACTCGCTAAAATCGTTTGCTTCCTTGGTGACGGTCCCTCTCACTTCATAAGGATGTGCTCTGAGGGAGCGGGGGCTTGTTCTCTGGGTCATGCGTGAGCTCTCAGGTGAGGGCATTGCCTCTCACAGGTCTTCATAATTTTTTAATTAATTAGTTAATTTTATTGGTTGTGTTGGGTCTTTTTTGCTGTGCGTGGGCTTTCTGTAGTTGCGGTGAGTGGGGGCTACTCTTCGTTGTGGTGCGTGGGCTCCTCATTGCCGTGGCTTCTCTTATTGTGGAGCACGGGCTCTAGGCGCATGGGCATCAGTAGTTGCAGCACATGGGCTCAATAGTTGTGGTTCACGGGCTCTAAAGTGCAGGCTCAATAGTTGCAGTGCATGGGCTTAGTTGCTCCGCGGCATGTGGGATCTTCTTGGAGCAGGGATCGAACCCGTGTCCCCTGCATTGGCAGACGGATTCTTAACCACTGCACCACCTAGGAAGCCCCTTCATACATAGTTAGGATTGGTTGATTTCTTCTGTCAGGTACCCAGGCTGTCAAGCTGGCAGTGTCACTGAGCTGCCTCCCTCTTTTTCCATTCCTGTGTTTCCCATTGTGCTTTTCCCCCCATAGTGTTATGCACACAGTAGGTGGACATTTGCTGGCTTGTGGGGGTGGGGGGAGGGGAGGTGCAGACCTACAACATTTTCAGGCACCATGGGATGATGCCTGACACTGTTAAGTACATAGAATCTTGTGCTCACAGAAGCGACATAGAACCCTTAGCAACATTTTCTTTTCCTCCTGCCACATTATCACCACGTTTGGGGGAAAAAAAAATTCTGGAACAAAATGTTTCAGTTGTGAGCTGTTTGTTTGCTCCGCTACATTTCTTTCCTTGAGGGGATTTATTAACTTAAAGTGGAAATGCTCCCCCTGTGAAAAGTATTTAAATGTGTTTTCGAAACATGCAGACTGCAGAGTGTAGGTCCTTCATAACCAGACCTCCTGCCTTCTCTGCCTTTCCTTAGCCCTGGGGTGCGTGGAGGAGGTGCTCTCCAGAGCCCTCGGCCTGAGCATAAAGCTTGAGTCATCTTGGTCACAAAATAGAAAGGATTGTAAGTAAAAGGAACTGAAAGGAAAATTTTAAGCCCTAAACCTGGGCACAGCCACGGGGAACAAAGGCAGAGCCAGTTCAGCTCTGGTCCGGAGCACAGGAGATGATAACTCTTTGGAGAATCGATGCCAGCCCCTTCCTTGGACATGCTCCGCCTGCAGAAGCAGCCCAAAGTTTAACATTTTATTTTCCATCTTTTAGTTGCTTGTATAACTCCCTCTCATGGCTGTTCACTCATAAGAGAATTTGTGAGCGGGTGGAGGATGGTTTCTCGATTTGGCGTAAGAAGCGAGACTCAAAGGGCAGAGGCGACCTGCCGAAAGTCACACGGTGATGGCCCATAAGCTGTGGCTCAGCCCACATCCTTGTGCCTTTGAGTGCATTTTGGGTCCACGGGTGCCTCTGTTCTGGCAGAGGAAGCCAGCAAGGAATAAAGACTGGGGTTCACAATTCCCAGCTCTGAGACTCACCAGTGGATGGCCCTGAGCCGATCTCTTCCCCTTTCTCAGCAGCAGGTCTTTGGTCTGTAAACTGATGGGGGCTGAACTGTGGGCATCCGAGGTTCTTTCCTCTCCTCTCCTCTCGTCTCTCTGACAGTTGTGCAATCATTCTCCATAAAACTGCAGAACCTGGGGGGGTTCTCGTGGTTAGGGTGGCTTTCAGGGGTGAAGAGGACTTTAATATCATTACAGATGCTTACGTTCCAACCAGTCATGGGTAAGATTTTCCCCAGGTAAAGGAGTACTCTTTGCTGGGACTTATGCATTAAAAAAAATACAGATAACAGAGAAAGTGGGATCAGAAGCCCCCGGTACAGCTCCTGGCCTGTCTCCACCAGCTCAGCCCTTTCTCCCAGGGTTGTCAGAAGACTAAACGCAATCCTGAATGTGAATGTCTTGGACAGCGCTTGGACATCATGAGGTGGAGAGGGGCCCAGAGTGACCGGTGCCAGGGAGGGGTATCCCTGCTCCCCTGGGGCCCCCTTCCTTGGTGGGGAGCCCACTGGACATGATCCCTTTGCTTCGTTCCTTCCTCCGTGCCAGGCATGGGAGCGGCCTCTCTGACCGGAGGGCTGACCAGGTCACGCTGGGCATGCTCAGCTCAGCTTGGACCTTACTGCCCTTTAGAGAGCTGGGTGCACGAGGCTGAGGGGGCCCGTCCTGGGCTCTGTCCTGGTGTGCGGCCCGAGGGCTGCCTGGGCCACCGCTGGCTGGTCTCCTCCTGCATGTCCCCGCACAAGCCCCTTTGGCCCTTACTCCCTGACGATATGCTGATCTCCATCTGCCTCGCTGTTCATCCGATTTCTAGGTTTGCTAAGAACCTGGGTAGGAAGGAGGAGTGCAGTTTATCATCACACCCGCTCTCACACCGTGCTCCCTTCCCCCCCCCCCCCCGAGACCCCAAACCCCAGCTCCCACAGGACTGGGCCTGGACTTGTTCTTCAACATCTGACTTGGAGGAGAACCTTCCGTCTCCTTCCCCGGCATCTTCAGGGAGAGCGGCTGAAACGAGCTCATCTGTCACGCCCTCTGGTGTTCGTGATGCTCGCCGCCGCGCTCTCCTTCCGGGGGAAACCTACATTCCACCACTGCCATTTGTTCGGCCCACTCCCCCAGGCCCACAGTGCCGGAGGAAAGATGAAGAACTCGCCCCAGTCACTCCCTCCTTTGTTTCAAAGTCACCTCTCTGCCTGGTGGTGTTTGTCGTTTAGAGAGATCTCCAGACACGCGGCTTTGGTTGCGTTGTCTTTTCCAAGCACAGCGGAGTCTCAGACTCACAGGCTGCCCGTGTTAGGAAAGCGTACCAGGACCCTCATCCAGATGGGCAGGTCTCCCTGTAAGGAACCAAGAGGCCCCCGGTCAGCTTTCTCTGTTCCTTTGCCTGGCACGGCCAGGAGCACGTACCTCTGCCCCATATGTTAGAGACACACGCGATTTAGATACGCCGCAGCCCCTGTCCTTGGTAAGTAACCAGTTCTTCCCAGATCTAACCCGAACACCAACTGCATCACAGAATATTCCAGGTCTGGAAGTTCCTGGGGAGTAAGGGTCTTCGTGTGTGTTCTAGAGATATTCCACAGCCCCTTGGAAACTCTCTGGTGACCTGCTCCGAGAGCTGGCCCTGCGTGCCATTCAAGGGGAGTTTCAGCTCTCGATTTTGTTGGTTCCTCCTCTGACTAGAAGCCTTTGCTTTGAAATCGGATCATCCCTCCCTCCCTCTTATAGCTCCGTCTGTCTGTCAGGGTAGGCTGGGTCGTGTTGCCCTAACAGCAGCTCCGCAGTCTCATCGGTCAGCAGGGAGGGCCCTGCTCACTTTGGGCATCCAGGGACCAGGCTGATGGAACAGCCACCAGAATCTCAGATTCTGCCAGGTGCCATGTCAGTGGGAAAAAGAGACGGGGGTGAATTGTGTGAGTCCTTGAACCTTATGACTCGTGGTGACACGTCACTTCTGCTCACGTCTCATGGGCCAAAGCAAGTCACGTGCGTGTATCTAACTTCATCAGGGGTGGGAACAGCAATCCCTCAACTCGTCTGCAAGCAAAGCGCCGGGAATACTTGGTAGACACACTAGCGATTCTTACCACACCAGCTTTCTTTCTCTTTCCAGAGGGGAAAAATTCTGTAAACCATCTGTTAAAAAAAGGAAACTATCCAAGCCTGTCTTCTAATTTACTTAATTTAATTTAAAAGGAGCGAAAGAAAAAAAAAAATGAGCGTACTTTGACCTAATTAGGGAAAGTGGTTTTCTCGAGATCATACACTGAGACAGTGGCACGTTATTCTTACTGGAAACCAGGTCTGCTGGCATGTTTTTTGTTTTCCTTTCTGGACCATAATATCATGTAGACACGTTATTTTGTTGATTTCTCCATATAACCGTTTGGGTTTCTGAATCAGTAAGGTTGTTACTAATTTTAGTGTGACTGGCTGGGGGGTAGTGATAAGACAGTTGACTATCTGCAAGGGAACTGTTTAATTTAATGACTCCCCTGGGCTTGTAGAATAAAAAATACAGTGGTTTTCTTCATGGGAACATGCATCTCTGTCTAAACAGCAATGCTACTGCATCCTCTGTCAAAGAGCCCAGCCTCAGAGCTCAACCCACGTAAACTGGGCACCTCCTAATAGGCCAGCATAATGGTAGGACTCAAATTGGAAATGCAACCTGGCAATTACATTGGATAGTAATAGCAGTGGCATTAAAGGTCTTCTCCATGCCACGTGCTGTGCTGTTTATATTTTCATTAACTGACTTCATCCTGATGCTAATTTGCCAGGTAGGGATTGGTAGCCACGACTTACAGATGAAAACATTGATGGTCATAAAAGATTAAATAACTAGCCGAGATAGTAAAATTAGCGATTTTAGAGAATAGCCTTTATCGTTATCACCATATCCATTTATTGGGTAGAACATCCCAGGTTGCAGTTGTTGTGGTCATGTACTCCTTTGTTATTTCTGACCAGTCTTCCCCAGTGGGGGTGAGTACACCCTGTGAGCACAGGGACCGGGTACGTCTAGATACCACTGTACCCATAGCTCCTAGCACTGGGCCTGCCGTATTATAGGTATTCCATGAACGAGAAGTTTTAATTGTCATAGGTCTGGATACCTTGGGTCCCAGGCAGAGATGTGAGTTTAAGCTTCTCCCCGGTTTAGTCACTTCGCTTTAGAAGCTGGGTTTGACCCTCCGCCATCTTCTTTTCTCCATAAGCCCCATCCATTTCTTTGGAGTATCTTGGGCTTCTACACACTAAATATCTGAATTTTAATGTTTTTATCTCTCTCCCTTGTTCTCGCCCTTTTTCTTGCCCTCTCTTGCTCTCTCTCCCTTTCCATCCCCTCTTTCTCCGTGTGTGTGCTCTTTCTCGGTGCTAATGATCACAATATAGGAGTGCCGACTCCAGAACTCAGGTCTGAGGTGTGGCTCGGCTGGTCCTTTAATTCTGCAATGAGAATGCTCACCTCAGGTGCATCCAGAACAGTCTCTGATGTGGCGTCGTGCAAGCTCATTCGGTGTCTCTGCTTATTAGTGCACTGAAATTTCCTTTAATTATTTCATTCATCCAATTTTAATTTTGTAATTTAACTGTGGGATGTAGTAATTGGGTTTGGCATATCCAGGCTTGACTGAAAGTGGATGCAGCCTAGAGTATGTTTTTGGTCTGGGTTGTGCAGTGATTTAATTTAGCACCAATGCCATCCATTCATGAGTTTGTCAAATGTGTACCGATTGTCTGCTGTCTGCCAGGCATTGTGCTGCTTACGGTGATGTAATAAGCAGGACCCAGTGCCATCCAGCAAAAACCTCACACGCTATTGGGGGGGAGGAGGCACATAAACAGAAAATCATTGTGTTTATGTAGCAAAGCTAAAGATATAGGCATGCCTGAGGCAATGCGTGTGCAGAGGAGGATCCATAATTATGTCTTTTTAAAAAAATTGTGTGTGTATTTTTTTGTTTAATTTTATTTATTTTTGGCTGCGTTGGGTCTTTGTTGCTGCATGCGAGCTTTCTCTAGTTGCAGCAAGCAGGGGCTACTCTTTGTTGTGGTGTGCGGGCTTCTCATTGTAGTGGCTTCTCTTGTTGCGGAGCATGGGCTCTAGGCACGTGGACTTCAGTAGTTGTGGCTTGTGTGCTCAGTAGTTGTGGCCCACAGATGTGGTTGCTTCGAGGCATGTGGGATCTTCCTGGACCAGGGATCGAACCTGTGTCCCCTGTGTTGACAGATGGATTCTTAACCACTGTGCCACCAGGGACGTCCCCATAATTAAATGTTGTTGGCTGTAGTAGATAAACCCTGAGTGGCCCTCCTTATATCCATCTTCTGGTGCTCATGTCCTTGTGTATTTACCTCCCTCCAAAGGACCTGTGATTTCTGTCTATCCAATAGAAAACAGCAAAGGTAACTGATGACACCTGATCATGTGAAATAAGAGTATAATGTCCACCTTGCTGCCTGCCTGGCCTTTGCTGGCTCAGATGAAGGAAGTGGTGGCCATGTGAGCTGCCCTATCGAGAGACCCATGCAGTAAGGAATTTCTGCCAGCAACCACGTGAATGGCTGGGATGAGAATTCAGCCCCAACAGATACTTCAGTTGCAGCCTCATAGAAAACACAGCTAAGCTATAACTGGGCCCTGACCCATAGAAGCTGTAAAACAAGACAGTGTGTATTGGTTTAACCCCCTAAGTTTGTGGTAATACCGTTATGTAGGAATAGATAACTAACACGGTGCTTGAGGAGAACTTCCTGGAGGAAGTGATGCCTGAACTGTGCCTTGTAGGATGAGTGCTACAGGTGCTACAGATCGTCCCTGGCTGACGATGGGGTCAGGTCCCCATAAACCCATTGTACGTTGAAAGTATCGTAAGTTAAAGGGTGACTAGCTCTCTACCTCCAACGACCCCCTTAGCAGGCACATCACGCAGGCAAGATCACCTCTGAAGAAAAAGTCAGCCAGTCTGCATGTAAAGGAGAACAATGCAGGATCCAACCTTCTGCCTCAGTGATTCAATGAGATCCTTTCCTCTTTGCCCTTTAAAAGTCATCGTGGCGGGGCAGAATCTTCCCAGTTGGTCTCGGGACGTAAGTCCACCTTCTTCCCAGACTGCCAGCTCTTCTGATTAAAGCAATTTTCCTCTCTTAAAAAAAAAGGTTAAAAATGCCTTTACTGCGCCTGACCTACGCAACGTCACAGCTTAGCCCAGCCCACCTTAAACATGCTCGGAACACATACATTAGCCTATAGCACGGCATAATCATCTAACACAAAGTCTATGTTATAAGCAAATGTTGACTATTGCATATGATTGGCTACTGTACTGAAAGTGAAAAACAGAACTACTGTCTGGGTAGAGAATGGTTGCCAGTGTGTTGGTCTTTGACCCTCGGAATCGCAGGGCTGCCTGAGCTCGCTGTCCCTGCCCGGTATCACGGGAGAGGATCTCACTGCATGTAGTTAGCCTGGGGAAAGCTCAAAATTCAAAATTTGAAGTATGGTTTCTACTGAATGCTGATTGTTTTTGCACCATCATAAAGTCGAAAAATCCTACGTTGAACCGTCGTAAGTTGGGGACCGCCTGCAAAGGGAGGAGTGAGTGGGTGCTGTTGGGGAAGGACCTTCTCTTTTTGAGCCGGAGTCACTTTTCCTCCTGCACAGGGCCAGTCCCTTGCAGGTGGGCAGGACCCCAGCCCGTTCTCCATGTTCTCACCAATCACTTCCTCCCCTCGTCCTTGACCTTTTGCTTCCTCCTGACCTTTGCTTTTTAGATTGCAAAGATGGATAAGCATTTTCAATTTCAAAACAATGTTCTCTCTTGCCTCTACGTTTTCCAGGTTCTGCTTTAGTTTCTCTCTCCCGCTTGACCTTCTCAGTGGTGGTTCTTGAATGAGTGGTGAATTCTCTCTGGTTCTGTTTCCTCAACTCGCACCTCCTCTTTGGTGCATTGAGGTCTGATCAGCTGACTTCTGATCCCGCTCACCTCTGCAATTCACTGACGCCCGGGGCACGCCTTCTGTGCTGCAGGTGACATAGTTAACCACACCCACTTCTTCCTACAGCTTCTTTTACCCTTGGCTTCCATATCATCGCCCTCCCCCCTTGTTCTACTCCTTTCCTCTGATTGGCTCTTCTCTCTCTCCTTTATCTGTTTGTCCTCTTTCCCCATCCTGTCTCCTAATGAAATGTCCATGTTCCTTTGGGTCTGTTCTTCCTGCCGTATGTCCTGGGTGAACACTCTCATCTTCTCTCCTGGATTTAGCCTCCATCATGAACAGATGACCGTCAGAGCTGGGTTTGCAGCCCTGATCTCTGTGGACAGACCACTCCAGCCTCGTCTCCTGACGCTCCCCCCACACACAAAGCTCTGTTTGTACAGAATTGGCTTCCCACAGACGCCAGGGTGCTGGGGTTGCCTCTACCTTCAATTCATGCCAAAGCCTAGGCTGCCTTTCCCCCAGCCTTGCTCGTCACTACTCATCCTTCAAGACTCAGGTCAGGCATTGGCTCCTCCTGGAAGCCTCCTGAGCCTCTGGCAGGGACCTCCCTCATCTGACCTCCCTCCTCCCCGCCCATACTCCCAGTCTGGTGGCATTGCTTCCTTGTGGTTACCTCTTCTTGCTTCCCATTTGTCTGTAAGCTTCCAGAAGGCACCCGCTTTCTTGTCTTTAACCTTGTACACCCAGAGTCTATCCCTGTGCCATTCGTTCATTCATTCATTCAGAAAGTAATGATATGCACCTGCCCTTTGCTAGGTGCCCTCCTGGGCCCTGGTGATCCACGGTGAGCAGTGTGGTGGGGTACACGTGAAGGTTACAACATCCTGGGATTCGTATTGTAAAGCGTATCTGGGACTTTGGTTCTAATGCAGACGACACAGTTGGGGAAGGTTTCCCAAAGCTGAGACATGATGGCGGGATTGGGGTTAGCTCACTGATGTCCTTAGGGCAGTGGGCTGAGGAGCAGGGATGTTCCAGGTAGAAGGAACACCCGTGCAGAGGTGAAAGGGGGCATGACTTGCTGGAAAAAGTGAAAGTAGCCCCAAGGCTTGACCTGATGTTTGAGGTGGGGTCTGAAGAGGGAAGAGGCAGGAGAGGACAACGGCCGAGGGCAGCATGGCGAGAGGATGGAGGGGCTGGGAAACACCCAGGGAGCCTGCGAGGATGCTCTGTGGCGACTCGGGGGAGAGGTGATGGTGCAGAGTGCTTCCTAACTCAGACTGTGTCGATATGCATTTGTCAAAGGTGTTAGCAGCTGACAAGTGGCAAAGACAAGGTCAGGATGTAGGACAAGCCAGACGTCTCCCGGCACACTTGTGTGACTGAGATACATAGGCATCAGATTCTGAGTAAAGGCAGCCTGTGGTTTTCCTTCTGAATAGAGGAAGGAACGGGGTTTTAATTCCTAATGTTGCTATCAGGGCTCCTTATGTTGGGAATTCACTTTTGGGTTGGTTTTGAGTGACCACATTGACTGCAGGTTTTTGTCGGCTTCAAGTGACAGAAAGAGAACAGATGTCCCTGCTTCGTTTTTCTCAGTTTGCCTTGATCAGAAGCAATCAAGGCGACGGGGCCGCTGCTGGGATCTGTGGGGAAATCAAGCTTCCGCTGGCCTTGGCGCTGTCTAAGCCGAGAGGCGCGAGCGTCACCGAGGGCAGCCCGCATCCCAGCTGGTCCGGATGCCGCCTTCCTAAGGCAGGTAATAAAGGCAGACTCAGCAGGACGAGTTAGAAGTAAATTCGTCTGTTTCTGGAAGCACGGAAAAGAGCCACGAGAAATGATATTTATGTGAGATGTTACCTTTCCCTGTGTTTTCTTTCAAAAGTCCTGGTGCTTTCTTTTCGTGCAGCTGCCTGGGGATGTAGTTTCCAGCCCACCTCCCGCAGCAGAACGTGGCTTTGTGGCTGGGTTGCCTGATGCAGTGGTGCAGGGAGAAGGGGCCACGAGTGGAAGACGCCTTTCCTCCGTCTCTAAAAAGAATGTCCTTCCATGTGCTTCTGCGCTGCTCACCTCTTGACATCGCCTCTCTGACCCCGTCAACCCCCAGCTGAGTTGTACGCTTTGCGTCCCCGAGGCACTTGCTGTGCCTTCTGCTCAGCATGCTTCCCCCCTAGGTTTTTGCATGGAAGGTACCTGTTCATTCTCACATCACAGCCGGAACCGACTGCTCCTCAAGGACACCCTTCTTGATTATGACAGTTAATTTCCTGTGTCAGTTTGGTGGGGCCTTGGTGCCCAGATCGTGTGGTAAACAATATCCTGGATGTTTCTGTGATGGTGTTTCTGAGAATGAGATTACCATGTAAATGGGTGAACTTGGAGTAAAGCAGATTGCCCTCTGTGATGTGGGTGGGCTGCATCTAATTAGTTGAAGGTCTTAATAGAACAAAGACTGACCTCCCCAAGCAAGGGGGTCTTTTGTCAGTAGATAACCTTTGGACTCTTCCCTGGATCTTCAGCCTGCTGGCCCTCCCTGCAGATTTTGGACTTGCCAACCACGACAATGGCACGAACCAATTTCATAAAATAAATCTGTCTCCCTATACACACGTCCTACTGGTCCTCTTTCTCTGGAGAACCCTGACTGATACACTCATGCTCCTGCCTAAGGTCTCACTTCTCCTTCCTCCAGCAGCTGCTCTGCTCTATCGTTGCCCTGTTTCCATTTCTTAGGACTTGTCACCATCTGCAGTTATCTTGTTTATTTGTTTGCCTCGTCATATAAGATGTACACACCCCAAGGTCGGGCACCTTGCCTGTCCTGTGGGTGGTTCTAACCCCAGAACCTAGCAACCCTCTGGCACATGACAGGTGCTGAATGAATCCTTAAGTGAAGTGAATGCAGTCTTTCCACTTAAAAAGAGGGACTGAAACAAAACCTTGTACACAGATGTTCATAGCAGCATTACTCCTAATGCCCCAAAGTGGAATCAACCCACGATGTCCGTCACCTGATGAATAGGTAAACAGCGTGTAAAATATGCACACACTGGAATGTTAAGACATAAAAAGGAATAAAGCCTTGATACATGCTGCAGTGTGAATGAACCTCAAAAACACCATGCTAAGGGAAAGAAGTCCGTCCTGTGTAAATGAAACGTCCAGAATCGGCAAACCCATAGAGACAGAAGGTGGATTAGTGGTTGCCAGGGGCTGGGATGGAGGGAGATAAAGCAATGGGAAGTGACTGGTTATGGGTGGAAGTTTCATTTTGGGGTGACGAGAATGTTCTGGAATAGATAGTGCCAACGCTTGCACGGCATTGTGAATATACTAAAAGCCACTGAATTGTATCCACTCTCTCACTTAATCCTGACCTCACTTCGGGAGTGGATCCAACAGTTCATACTGAGCAGAGAGCTGAAATGATTGTGCTAGAGTCCCACAGCTGGCAAGTGGCAGAATCACAAATGCCATCCAAGCCTCCTTGGCCATGATGGCTTTTGAATCCATCTGTGTTTGTCCACTTCCTCTGCAGTGCCTTTGATTTAATGCCCTATTGCTCGTCTTTGGACTCTTCTGAGAGGCTCCTGCTTGGTGGTCTTCTGGCCTCCAGTCAATCAGCCTTCATCCCATCTTCCACCCTCCATGACAGCGATCTTCACTGAGAAAGCATGTACCTTACCATGGTATTTTCATCCCCAAACTCCCTTATTAGATCCCTAACAGTGAAGGCCTTTCTCCTTCTATCGGCAATGATCCCTTATGTGTAAAATTTCATCACTCATTCCCATGTTCGTGGTGGGGAGAAAGGACTTAGGGCTTGAATTTTGTAGCCACAATACTCTATTTATATATAATATGCGATTACAATGAGTAAGAAAGAATTTAAAAGAAGTAAATCATTAGACAGACATGAATTAGAGTTTAATCTTGCCACTTATATGTGTCTACAGGCCATTGACATAACTATCTTCAGTGGATATTTTTTCATCTGTAATGCAGAAGGAATATTAACATTTATTGAGATGTTGGTTTGTATTATTCTGTCCATCTTCCCCCTTCATCTTCCCTCCCCCTCCTCTCCTCCCCTCCCCTCCCCTCTCCCCCTTCTCTCCCATCATGGAACTGTTAGTGAATGACATAAAAATAATAAAGGTACAACCACTACAAAAAAAAAATCTTAAATGTTCTCACCACAAAAAGACATGATAATTCTATGACATGTCCTCTGACACACAAAAATTTTAATTTTGATGAAGCATGATGTATCTGTTTTCTTTTGGTTTCTTGTGCTTTTGGTGTCATATCTAAGAATCTGTTACCTAATCTAAGATTAGGAAGATTTACACCTATATTTTCTTCTAAAATGTTTATAGTTTTTGCCATTACATTTAAATTTATGTATGTATGTATTTATTTATTTATTGGCTGTGTTGGGTCTTTGTTGCTGCACTCGGGCTTTCTCTAGTTGCTGAGAGTGGTGGCTACTCTTTGTTGCAGTGCTTGGGCTCTCAGTGCAGTGGCTTCCCTTGTTGCAGAGCACGGGCTCTAGCTGTGTGGGCTTCAGTAGTTGTGGTACTCGGGCTCAGTAGCTGTGGCTCGCGGGCTCTAGAGTGCAGGCTCAGTGGTTGTGGCACATATGGGCTTAGTTGTTCCGTGGCATGTGGGACCTTCCTGGACCAGGGCTCGAACCCATGTCCCCTGCATTGGCAGGCGGATTCTTAACCACTGCATCACCAGGGAAGTCCCAATAATTTTAGCTGTTACATTTAATTCCTTAATCCATTTTGAATTAATTTTAAAAATTATTATTTTTTTATTGAAGTATAGTTGCTTTACAATAGTGTGCAAGTTATGGGTATACAATGTGGTGATTCACAATTTTTAAAGGTTATACTCTACTTCTAGTTATTATAAAATATTGGCTATATGCCCCATGTTGTACAATATGTCCTTATAGCTTATTTTATACCTAATAATTTGTACCTCTTACTTCCCTACCCCTCTATTGCCCCCCTCCTTCCTCCCACTGGTAACCAATAGTTTGTTCTCTGTATCTGTGAGTCTGCTTCTTATTCACTAGTTTGTTGTATCTTTTGGATTCCACACATAAGTGATGTCATACAGTATTTGTCTTTCTCTGTCTGATTTATTTCACTTAGTATAATGCCCTCCAAGTCCATCCATTGCTATTGCAAATGGCAAAATGTCATTCTTTTTAATGGCTGAGTAATAGTTCATTGTATGTATGTACCACATCTTCTTCATCCAGTCATGTGTCAATAGACACTTAGGTGGCTTCCATATCTTAGCAATTGTAAATTGTGCTTCCATGAACACTGGGGTACATGAATCTTTTCAGATTAGAGTTTTGGTTTTTTGGATCTGTACCCAGGAGTGGAATTGCTGGGTCATATAGTAGTTAAGTTAATTTTCTGTGTATGGTATGAGGTAAGAGCCCACCTTCGTTTTTTGCATGTCAGTATCCAGCTATCTAAACATCATTTGCTGAAAAGTCTGTTCTTTCTCTATTGAGTGATCTTGGTGTTCTTCAACTGGGTTAGGTACTAAAAAATTGACTAAGCTAACTTTATTCTAATTCTTCCCCAAAGCATTGAAGTCATGACCATGATCTCTATTTTATAGCTGAAGAAAATGCAGATAGGAGAGGTTAAGAAACTCACCCCAAAGTTATATGGCTGGTTAGAGATAGAATTGGGTTGAAAATCCAGCTTTCCTGATTCCTACTTTGTTATTTTGTTATATGAGTTACATCCATCCAGATCAATGACTCTTTTATTATAAACCATCCTGCATTATTTAAGATGTAGACAAATTATTTTAAATGGATGGAGAAAACTCTATCAAATTTTCTACAGCCCTTGAGAGTTGAGACTACACTTTCAATTTCAAAATAATAATAAAGCTGACATATTTCTAAGACTGCTTCATATACTAACTCATCTCACCCTCACAGCAACCCCAGTGAGGGCAGTACTTCTACTGCCCCTGTTCCATCCATCAGGAAAGCAGGCTTGTTGAGGTTAGACAGCCTGCTTCAGATCCTACAGCTGGTGAATGTGGCCAAGCCGGATTCAGAGCAGACAGACGGCCTCTGAGTCCAGGTCCCCCACTTCGCTGCAGCCTGCCCTTTGGGGTCTCCTCTTCTGATGAATCTCCCTTTCTCTCTTAAAGCCTAGAGCCCCACAGAGGGCTCAGCAGTGGCTACGCCATTTCCTTTACTTTGGGCCACCCCTCAACTAACTTCCCACTCCCTCCACCAGAGAAAAAGCACCCGCCAGTAAAACCAGAATGAAAAAAAGAGAGAGAGCGAGAAATAAGTTCCCTCAAACCTACCATCCCAGAGGGCATCCCGGCGTGTGTGCACCTTCATCAGATATGAATGAAATTGGTCCCTGGGCCCTGGTTGGCGTTGGATGAGGCTCATGAGAAAAGGGTGGCCCCTGAGGAGCTCAGAGACTAATGGGGACTGGCTTCAGGAGGATCGCTGCACAGAATTGAGTTCCACGGACTATTCATTTCCCCGATGGGCACAGGACCATCCTGGAGAACATGCATGTCTGCTTGGGCTCAGAGGATCCTCCCGAACAGAGGCGGTATTGAAGCTGAGGCTGAAGGACGAGGGGGACTTGGCTCAGGACGTACTGGGCGGGTATGTTGCTGTGTTAGGAACATGGCTGTGCAGGCAGACCTTCTGGGGTCAGATCCACTGTCACCTTTCACTACCTCTGTGGGCTTACGTTATCTGACTTCTCAGAGCCTC
This sequence comes from Hippopotamus amphibius kiboko, assembly GCF_030028045.1. Taxonomy (NCBI): domain Eukaryota; kingdom Metazoa; phylum Chordata; class Mammalia; order Artiodactyla; family Hippopotamidae; genus Hippopotamus; species Hippopotamus amphibius. The sequence goes on from NC_080190.1 coordinate 168,216,053, forward strand.
TCGTTTTTGACTGTAGAATGGGTCTCACAGCATAATGCACTTTGTTGGGGGCTGGTGAGGATTAAACAGGGTAGTGCCTGTGCAGCACTCAATGCAGACTCAGCAGCTGCTCTCAGCATGGTACCTGGTATTGTTGTTATTTCAGGAGGATGGTACTGTCTGCCGACAGCCTGGGGTGGTGGGGGGCAGACACCTGGAGGGCAACCGCAGAGGTAAGGAGGGGCCTCAGATCTGCCACCGTAGTAGACCCCCTGTGGTAGGTGATGGGGAGCCCGCCAAGGGCTTTACAGAGGGTGACGCAGGAGGGGTCCTGGCTGTGGGAGGGAAGCTGGATCAGAGCGGAGGGGAGTTCATTGGTGCAGCTGGGCAGTGAGGAGGGCCCGCCTCCATGCTTAGCCAGCTCACCCCGCAGAGATGTGGAGGTCTGGAAACAGCCCTGGTTGCACCTGAGAGAGGAGGGTCCTGGGAGAGGTGAGGGGCTGTTAGCTCTGCAACTTGTTAGTCTCGGTGTTTAGTTGTGATTTATTGGAAATACGGAATCCAGGGGGAGGGAGGACAGTGAACCAAGATGTGTCGAGCTGTGGGTCAGTGGGATGCCTGGGTGGACTCGGTCAGCACGTCTGTGTTGCAGCCCACTGGTGGGATTTCTCTGAGCTGGGAACAGGGCCTCTCACTTGTCTGTTTCCACCATCGATGCACGGGTGCGGAGCACACAAGCGGATCACCTCTGCACGAGGCTCAGAGTCACAGAACATGAGAACCACACAGCTTCTCAGATCCCGGAGCTGAGCCTTGCTGGTGGTGTGGTGGGCAGGAGCCCGGCTCTGGGGCCAGCCTGATATCACTCTGTGAGCGTGTGCCCTGGCGCTAGTTCCTGAGCCATCTCGGGCCTTGACTTCCCCATTTGTGAAATAGGCACACTCATTGCACCCACGTCAGAAGATGGAAAAAGATAATGTATACGAGACCCTTTGGGAAGTGCCTGGCCCGCAGTACACGCTCAGCAAGTGCCCTGTTTCACGCGCTGTTCTCCATCCTCAGAACTTGGTCTGGCCAGCACAGACATTTTATACAGGCTTATTCGAAAAAAGGGATTTAGTTCAGTTCTTCCAATGTGCAGGCCAGGAAGCAAAGGCTTAACACATTTAGGAGACCGATGTACTGTCTTCCTTCTGCAAAGTAACAGAACCAATGTGCCACCGCCAGACTGACAGCTCAGACCCCTGTGTGGGCCCCTACTGCCTTTCGATGAGACTCTGTCATCTTCCTGCCATTTCTCCCTTTGCTCCCAGACCATCGCTTACATGGTTTTCTGCTGGCCTAGGAATTTCCAGCTGGGGATTACAGTAGCGAGAAAGGTGCACGGTGTAGTCACTCAGGCTCAAAAGTTGGTGGCCGCCAGCACAGAGCCGAGCATCACTGCCCAGTCTCCTGCCCAGGTGTGGGACCAGGTCTGCAGCGAGCATCTTCCTTGTGTCTTGGAGGAGGTCAGAGCTACCAGTCTCAAGTCAGTGTCCCTGATAGCTTTGAAGGAAAGGGCACATGGGAAATTCAGAGATCGGTCTTGAGTCAGGATGGCCCCCCACGGCCCTGAGATTAGTGCAGAGATGGGACCATCAGCTTAACCTGCCAGCAGAGTGTAGGCAGTCAGTATGTGGACTTTGGAGCCAGAATGCGGGGTTTGAATCCCAGCACTACCTCTTACTAACTGTGCAGCTTGATCAAGTTATTTAACCTTTCTGTGTCTCCAAAGTGAAATGAGGGTTAATTATAATATCTATTTCATAGGATTGTTGCAAGAAATAAAAACATGTAAAGTGCTTAGAACAGCACTTGACATGCAGTGAGTACCCAATAAACATTAATTGTTGTTGTTTTTTACTTTTTATTTTATATTGGAGTATAATTGATTCACAATGTTGTGTTAGTTTCAGGTGTGTAGCAAGGTGGTTCAGTTACACACATACACGTATCTATTCTTTTTCAAATTCTTTTCCCATTTAGCTTATTACAGAACATTTAATTGTTATTATTATTGCTGTTGTTATTATTTGCCAGTATGGAAAGAAATGGTCAGGAAAGTCATCTTGTGCTGTTATGTAAGCCCTGGATGGAGAGCTGGGCCACCTGGTTTCAATCCCAGCTCTGCCATCCAGGGTGGGGTGACCCTGGCCCTCTGTATGTACAGGGACTGAGTTCTTTTAGGACACAGGCTTGACCTCCAGGCCCTTTATGCTCTGGTCCAGCCACGTGCCCCATGTTTTCTCCTCTCACCTGCAATGCTCCAGCCGCCCCTCCACCAGCAACTTGTGCTCCGTGCACCTGCCACTTAGCCCCTCACACTTGCTCTCTTCCGGTTGCTGTAGGCTCACATGTTCAGCTCTTCCTGAGCACCTGGGGCTTGGTGCATGGTAGGTGCTCAGTAAATATCTCCTGCTTCACTGACTGCTACTGCTCACTAGCAAGGATGGACGCCTCTTCCAGGAAGCCTGCCAAGAGCACGACAGGCTGGCGCGTGCCCCCTGGCGTCACTGCCTTTGACCTGGTTGATGCTTAGTCCTGTGCCAACCGTCCACTCAGGCACCATCTGCCCCCAAGAAAGTCCCTGCCCTCCAAGGGCCTCCCGCACAGCGGTCCTGGCTGAGCTGGGAATTTACACCTCTGTATCACAGTACAGGACGCTGGCGGCTGCTCCCGCGAGGGCACTTCTTGGGGGAAGCAGTGATGAAAACAGATCTTGAGGGAGAGCGGTTTGGGGTGAGGGGGGCATGGAACAAAGACCCGGGAGTGAAAAGATTGAAACAAGAAAAAAAGGCTCTGTTTGGTTGATTTCTTTCTTAAACTGAAAAAGCAAAGCGTTGGAGGGGATTCGAGCCACTGAAGTGAGTGCGTCTTCTTGCTTGGCTGGCTTTTATTCTGCATACAGGGAGGCAGTGCCGTCTTACAATTCTTTTGATTTCTGTTATGAGCCCATGAGCCACTTCAAAAAGCCCGAGCCTGTCTCCCTGGGCACACCCCTGCTTTCATCCTCAGAAGGAGTGAGTACAAGCCTCGTGCAACAAGAACTCACGTTTAAAACCCCTGCTGCATACCAGCGCCTGTTTTCATGGTTTTGTCTGAATTATCAGTTATACTCATGACCACTGTTCCTGCTTTGCAAACTGAGGCTTAGAAAAGTTAGTGACTTGTTCTAAGTTACCAGCTAGTAAGTGGAAAATTCAAGCCTCCATCAGGTTAGGGTGGCTCAGGGCTCCCTTTTACTATATTCCCCTATACTCTCTTGCCTCTTTCTTGCACAATAAAGGAAAGAACTTTTCCAGGCTCCTGCCCCCATATGAAACGTGGGAAGGATGGGGAGATCTGAGGGCTCGGAGGGTCTTGCAGAGAGGGGCCTTGGCCTGGGCTTGTTTTTTTTTTCATATTTCAGATTTTTTGTTTATTTTAAAATATTTATTTTATGTTGGAGTAGAGTTGATTAACAATGTTATGTTAGTTTCAGGTGTACAGCAAGGTGATTCCGTTATAAATATACATGTATGTATTTTTTTTTATTTCTGTTTTATTTATTTATTTATTTATATGTATGTATTCTTTTTCAAATTCTTTTCCCATTTAGATTATTACAGAATATTGTGCTATGAGGTCGGTCCTTGTTGGTTATCTATTTTAAATATAACTCGGCAAAAGGCCTTCCTGGTTCTGGTAGTTTCACTTTCCCAGTCTTAGGTGGGGGCAGTTTCTTCACCTTTTGTTCAGCAAACAAACATTATGGTTTTTTGTTTTTTTTTAACTTCAGCTTTTGCCTCACATGCCCCTTAAACACACAAAATAGAGACGGTGCTGCCCGGAGGAGAACATGCAGCCTTAGGTAAAAGGGAGAGGAAAGATGGATGCAAAGAACAGGACAGACCCGGGAAGGGGCCTCAGCAGCACTGGACGTGCAGACTGTGGTCAACGTGGACAAAGGCCTTTCGGGGCCTTGGCTGACCTGCTCTGGGTCAGGGGGCGTGTATACTCACTCCACTGCCGCAGCCCTTAGCACCTTCCTCCCGGGAACTGCTTCCTTTCTCCGAACCCCCGGGACTCTGACGACTCCAAGGCAGGACCTGGGATCTTTCTTGTTCCCTATTGTATTTCTAAGGCTTACAGCACGTGCACGACTCATGTATGTTACTAAGGGCTGGGCTGCACCAAGTGCATATAGTGGCCACGGACGGGACTGGGTAGGTGGGTCATGCCTGTGTGCTGGGGGGGGTGTGAATTGCAGAGAGGTGTGGAAACATGGTGTTATCTGTCACAGCCAGAGAAGCCCAACCAAAGTGGCAAAGCAGATACTTTCCAAGCCCAGACGTTAGTGTTAGCCCACTTGCTCACAGATACAAGCCACATTGTCTATTAAGAGCTTTTATTTACATCAAATGAGGGTGACATTGCAACCTCTATCCATTTTATTGCTTCTTTTTTAAAAAAAAAATATTGTAATATAGTTGATTTACAATGTTGTTAGTTTCCAGTGTACAGTAAAGTAAATCTGTTATACATGTATGTGTATCCATTCTTTTTAAGATTAATTTCCCATATAGGCCATTACAGAGTATTGAGTAGAGTTCCCTGTGCTGCACAGCAGGTGCTTATTAGTCAGGACATGGAAGCAACCTACATGTCCATCAACAGAGGGATGGATGAAGAAGATGTGGTGCACACATACAGTGGACTGTTAGCCATAAAAAAGAGTGAAATAATGCCATTTGCAGCGACATGGGTGGACCTGGAGATTATCACACTGAGTGAAGTAAGTCAGACACAGAAAGACAAATACTCACGTGATATCACTTATATGTGGAATTTGTTGCTTACCTCTTAATTTGTCCTTAAATGGGGGGGAGGGTTGAAGAGCTATTTATTAGCTCTTTAAATTTTAACATCAACTTGCTTTTTAATAATAATAGTAAATATTATTGTTACCGTTCTTATTATTTCACATCTCAGTGTTTCTCAAAGGCTGATCCTCTGAACACCTGCACTAGCATCGCGTATGGGGGTAAGAGATGCTTACAGATTCCTGGGCATTTTTCTAGGCTTAGTGAGAATTTCCGGGGGAAAAGGAGAGTGGCCCAGGATTTTTCATTTTTAACAATCCCTTTGCTAATTCTTGGGCAAAGTAGAGTTTGAGAGCCACTGCCTTTTCTTATTTAACTCCCACTAAAGTCACACTAGGGAGATTTTATATTTGTCGTTTTACAGGTGAGGGACCTCAGACTTAGAGAAGAAGCTGAATAACTAACTGTCCAAAGCCACACAGATACTAAGCAGCGAGGTCATGACCTCTGCGTGTCCTCCTGAAGCAGCTACCCTGCTCTTCCCACATTTGAGCTGTTCTTTGTCCTTGGCACTGGGTAAGGCTCTGAGGCTCGAAAGTAGAATGATGGTTTCTGAACTCACATTGGTTGTAATGTAATTGGGGACGTTAGAGGCACATGGATGCAAAAGGAGAAACAGTTTGAGGTGCAGGCGCACATTCAAAGATGAGGGGCAAATGCCCGAAGTTACAGGAATGTGGAGGCAGGAGAGCTGATCTTGGCTAAACTGGAGAAAATTCCAGATGGAGAAAATTCCAAGGAAAAAAGCCAGATTTCAGATCAATTCTCTAGAATGAGTCAGACTGGCAGAGGTAAGGGGGAACGAGAAGAAGGTCCACATGGGAGGAACGGCTGGGACAAAGGCACAGAGAGAGGAGGTAAAAGCCTGTTTGAGAGTCCTTCCAGTGGAGCCACATCAGTCACCCAGCTGGCAGGCTGTAATGACTTGGGCCTGGCTTATTAAGCACATTTGAAAATTGGGTGAATTGCTTGATTTGGTAAAAAATTACATGGTACATTTAATCAGGCCTCCTTTAAGGAACAAATGTCATTAAACACCACTTAATTAGCTGCCCCTGCAGCCTGACTGGGTGAAAATTATATCCTTGACAAACTACAAAACATTTTTAAGGTCAAATATGGAGAATAAAAATAGCACTGGATGCCCTCGGGTAATAGGCCCGTAAAAGCTTGCCTCATTTTCATTCATTGAAAAGATTCATTCTGGATTGCAGCTAATCAGAACTTGATGGGCTTTCTTTGGAGCAGAATCTTAAGACCCAGGGTGTGTTTGTCTTTATGCTAAAGTAGTAAAACATAAGAGAGCCAGAAAAACAGACACACACACATCCAGTAAGGCACTTGTTTATCAGCCTGCTGATTTGTTATGGGAATAAAAATGTCTGCTTGCTCTATTAACCCAGGATACTGTGGTATATTATAGCAATGCAAGCGCTGGCTATGCCCAGGACAAAGAAAGCAAGTCAGAGAGTTATTAAAAGAGATGAAGTGGGTGGGGCCATCGTTCACTGCATTTCTAAAAATACTTCCAAATAATGTATGATATTCTCGTAGAAGAGCACACGTATCGTCGGGGCCTGGCTTAATAAATTTCCATAAACTAAAATCACGCTTGCCACTAGCACCGTCAGATCAAGAAAACAAGCGTTGCCACCTGTGCACAATCCCCTTCCCGCTTTCTTTCCATCCTTCCCGCTTCTCCCCACCCGAGGGGTACCTGCGGTCCTGGCTTCTGCCCACGGAGGTTGGTGTCCCCGCTTCCTCTCAACGGCATCGTGTCGCCTGCACACTCCCGTGCCTGCCTTCTTTCACTCAGCATGCTCTGCGCGGTTCACCCGTGTTGCTGCGTGTGCTGCAGTCTGTCCACTCGTATGGCTGTGTTGTGTTCCGCTGGATGAAGATGCTCTAATTTATGTACGTGTTTTTGGGCTCACAGGTATTTGGGCAGTTTTGTATTTGGAGCTGCTATGAATCACGCTGCTATGAACGTGCCATTTGTTGAGTCTGTCCTGGAGTGTGCAGGTCTATCGAGGCATGCAATTCCTGTGGCTTAGCGCATGGACATGGCTAGCTGGAGTGTATATGACTTCATAGCCTTGTGATATTTACATTAGTGGAAAGAGCATTTACATATTACCTATAATATGTACTAATGTAATTATATTACGTATACTATTGTGCATGTGTAGATATTTTTTGACCATCTATTTTTTTGATGGTCTTTTTCTTTGGACCATCAGCTCCTTGAGTGCAGAGACTTTTGGCTTATTTATCTCTGTCCCAGAGACAAGTGAACTGCTTGGCACAGAGAAATCCCAATAAGTAATTGCTCAAGAAAGGAGTGAGCATCGAGCTGAAGTGACCTACATTCTAGTTACTTAGCCTCTCCTTGTCTCCTGTTTCTTCATCTGTCTAGTGCGGAGGATTCATTCATTGAAGGCTGCTGACCGAGAGGGTTTAACATTCTTCTCGAGGAAGTTATACAGCACTGCCCCCTCTCCCAAGCTCTTCTCTTTATAATGTGGGGGTGGTCCATTCTTATTCTTCATCAGACTTCTTATTAAAGACAGTGTGTACTTAACCTAGATTGGGATTCTGATATGCTACTCCCCAAACAGAGAAAGTGCTTTAATTGCAATCACCAAAATCAAGCCATAATTAAATGCTTGCAAATTGTTATGTTGGTGGAAAAAGCATTTTCCCCTTTCTTCTTGTCAACACCTTCCCCAGCCTGGCTCCCCCCACAGAAGTCCCTACTGGGCATTCTCCCACGTTTCGCTTCATTTTTAAGTGTTAGTTAAATATATTGTGCTACACATTTACGATAAACCTGTAATCCAGATGATGCAGACTAGCAAATACACTGTGAACACAGTTTCTCTTTAAAAAAAAACCTGAGTAGATTTCAAATAATTTTTTTGTGTAATTTGATTCTCCTGCCCTGTTTGTAAAGTGGAGAAAATAAGACTTACGTGGCAAAGCTGTGCTGTCAGCTGGATCACAGTACATGTGACACAGATGGGCTCGGAGACTTCATGGAATGATTTCAACTATCTCACCCCTTCTAAGGCTCTTTCACAATCAAGAGCTGGCATTTTCGACCAGGCACTGGACTGAGTGGGTCAATGCCTTCTCTGGGCCTCTAATTACTTATCTATGAGATGGAGTTTTTAGGTAAAATTATTTCTAGCTTTTCCCAAATTTGGAAATGATTTTTAGAAGGAATTTGGGGGCGAAATAGATGACAGAATGTGGTGGTTGCGTTGTTATTTCTGAGCTTTCTTCCCTTCCTGTGCCTTCGCCTTATGACCCTGCACTTCCATCGGCCCCACGCCGTCGGGGCTGGTCACGGCCCTGCGGCTTGCCTTGGCATCTGAGATGTGGATGGACGGGGGCCAGTTCTAAGCCTAGACCATGAGAAGCACGGAGGGTTTCCATTTATCCTTCTTATGCTTCCAGCCACCTCCCTGGGGAGAACACGCTCTTGGATAGAACTGCTACCCCTTCCATTGAGACCCCAGAGTGAACACATTTATAGCAGAGTGTTTCCAACCATTCTGCTGACCTGGGCCTGAGAGTGAAAGCTCACTGCTGCACCGCCGACAGATACATACAATGAAAGTGCATCATTCTGTCAACAAACGGAGCAATGGCAAAACCTATCTTTGCTTTGGGTGTGCGCTCTTGGTGTGTCAAGACGAGGAGGGTGAGACCCATGTAGAACAATGGAAACCTGTCACAGGTGGCAGTAAGCATCCTTAGCAATCTGTAGAGATCCCCTTGGAGCCATTTGCTTGTTGTCTCACTTATCCTTAATAACGCCTTCAGAGGGGGCGTGATCCTTGCCATTTTGCAGAGGACAGAAACGATGCTCAAAGAAGTCGAGAGGCTTGCTCGAGGATATGTAATGTACAGGTGGGGGAGATGGGCAGTAATCTCTTTGTTTCCCAGCTTACGGTTGTATTGGGGCAATACCTCTAGGTCCTCACTGGTTAGGTGAAGACGGATATATTATAAGCAACTTCAAAGGTTGGCTCTTAAACTCATTCTGCAGATCCTTCAGCCCTCTCTTTCCTCTCTGCAGTATCCTTGGAAGATATGTGCCTCAGAGGTTATAGGTACAAGATGGAAGCAGCCTGTGCCCCAATCACCGAGAAGAATGTCACCAAGAGCTACATGACCCTCATGGGACTTTGACATGAGTGAGAAAACTTTTAGTGTGTCAACACAATGAGATTTGAGAGTGTATTTGTTGCTTCGGTATAGCCTGTTCTATCTTAACTGAAAAATGTGATTTGCCTTTCCAGTGGGGTGAGGAAATCTCTTGGCTTTTCCATCTAGAGTGGATACTTAAGATTTTCTGGTGTCTTTTTGCAACAATTTAAGATGAGTGAGAACAGATATTTCTAGTATTATATAATCTCTCTGAACATCACTGCAGAGGAATATCTGTACCTTTTTCACATTTTGTATACCCTTCAGACCATAGGAGATGTACACCAAATAAATAAAATAATGAGATAGATGGATACATGAAATAAAGGAAGAAGAGCGATGGAATTTTATCTGAGAAAATAATTGGCAGGTATAATGGGAGGTGGAAGGGGACCAAACTGAATGAAGAGGACGCCACCATGGGTCTCGGCCCTTCTCTCTGACTTTAACGTCAGTTACACTGAGGCTGGAGTTGTTTTGGTGGATGATGGCGGTGGCGGCAAGGCCGTGTTTGATGGTTAGCCACCGTCTCTGAATAAACAGCTTATCAGCTCGACGAGCTCACGGCTGCCCCCACATCCAGCGGGAGCCGCCTCTGGACGATGCTCTTCTTTCATGGCTTTAATCTGAAGCATCCGTATCCTTCTGGGGACTGTCAAGAGAGTTTTTCATGGAAAAAGTTCCATTTGAAATAAGATTATCTTCTTTTTCTCAAATTTACTTTAAAGATTCATTTTTTCCCCTCTCTCATTCTGGAAAGGCAAGCTATAGAGCTATTGAGTGTTTATAATTAATTCCTTGCACCTCTTGACCTTTTGCTCACTGAACATTTATTGAGGAAACTTTGAGGAGAGCTTTTTTTTTTTTTTTTTTTTTTTTGTTCACTGGGAAGAATCATGGGATCTGAAATTTAAGCAGACTTGGCTGTGGGAGTGGGAGGAGTAGGCAGTGACCCGCGCTGTGTGATCTGAAGATGTGCTGAACGGGCCCTGGGCCAAAAATACCTTCTTTGGAAAAAACAAGTGTCAGAGAACCTGCTCTCAGCAAGTTCTGCTTTGAAGATTGCAGGCAGAGGCTAGCTGCTTCTAGGCAAATATGAGTGAGATAAACAAGCAGAGATTCTCTGTGATTTTGGCATATAGATTTATAATGACAAAACTGTATATGTGTAGTCTTATTTCTTCAAGCTCTGCAGTAGATGTGAGCTCACATCTTGTGCAAAACAAGTCTACACGTTAGGGTTCATTATGCCCATTTTACTGATGCAACTGACCTGTGATTTGTTATGTTCTGGTCGATTGGGGACGTTAAGCTGGTCCTTGTCAGGGCTGTGCAAGGATGGTTCAGAGGCTTTCCCTTTCTAACCATGACTGTAAATAAAGAGCATCAATACCACCACTGCACCCCTTACCATCCACATCCCTACCCCTCCCACTGCTGCCAGTATGACCACCACCGCTATCGGCATGACTGTCACCTTCACCCCCCCCCCCACATCACCGTCATCCCCACCACCACCAGTACCACCATTACCGCTACCCATCACCACAGTGGACACCACCGTCATCCCCACCGCCACTGGCTCCTTGCGCAGTGATGCCCACTCACCTGGGAGGAGTCTCAATGCCCACGCAGCTCCCGGGTGCTGGCATAGATGGTGCCCTTAGGAGGGGGTCTGAGCCGTCTACATACTCAGACTCGGCCCCTTTTCCCATCTGCCTCTTCCTGGATTCCATTTTCCACCAACTTCACTCGCTTGTCAATTGTCTATTTTTCTCCCCAACCCCTCTGGGGCAGGGGGAGCATCTTCTCAGCTAAGGTGAAGGGTGGGAAAACTTGATCTTTAGGGGTTTAAACCCAGCAGGAAGAGATTATGTTCTTTTCCTTCCCCCTTTCGTGCTCTGTTGCATCATCCCTTCCTAGAAGCAACACATGTGATGAGTAGTCTGGGTCCTTGTTTGGTCTTTGGGATAGTAGATTATAATCGTCAAAAAGTGTATTCGACACAGAATCTCAGACCCCGTCCCAGACCTACTGAAGCAGAATCTGCATGTTGACAAGATTCCTTGGGGAATCTTAAACACAAAATTTAAGAAGCACTTCTCTAGCTGTGTGATTGGGGGTGAGGGGGGCGGTGATAAATGGCGAGAACACAACTAAAGTATCTATAAATAAAACTGAGGTTTAAAAAATATTTGCCCCACGGACAAGAGAATTGAGGCTCAGTGGGGCCATCATGTGCTTCATTTCCTGCTGTGTGCGAGATGCTGGAGCAAAGTGAGACCCTGAACTTCTCCCCCCAAAGCTTGAGCTCTTTTCATTACAGCTTGCTGCCCCTCACCGTCCTGGTCAGAAAACAGTTCTGTGCCCAGAACCCAGGGCGTGTGCAGGCAGTGGGTGAGGGCAGAGACCACCCACAAAGCATCAGGAGCCTGGAGTCCAAGTTCTAGTGGAAGGTACAGGGCCAGGATGTTAGAACCGGAAGGATCCTTAAAGCAACCTCGCTCTCTGTATGGTGCCTCTCTTTCACATCATCCTGGCTATGTTATTCCCAGCTTGAATCACTGTCTCACATTATTTTGACTGTTTACTTATTTCTTGTGGCTTCTGCCACTAGAATGTAATTTCATGAGACGATGAACCTTAGCCACCTATTTGTGGCTGTATCCCCAGCATTGTCACATAGAAGGTGCTTCCTAATAATTTGTATAATAAATAAATGTGAGAAAATTGAGGTCCTAACAATGAACATAATTTATTAACATCATTTGTTCAAGTCAGAAAGATAGAAAGTTATCTGCCAGGCACTGCCCTGGGTACTCTATACGTACAGTCCTTTATGGTAGGAATTACCATTCCTCTGTATATATTTTTCCATGAGGATGGATGTCCCAAGTGACAGAGATTGTTAAGAACCAAGATCTTTCCACAATAACGTTTCCCTTCTAGACCGAATAATTGAATCTGAGTCTATTAACACTTATATGATTTTTTAGATGCAGGGAAATAAAAGGAAGGAGAGAAAGAATAATGTTTTCATCTATACTGAGCATAAACTCTATGCCAGCTAGAGAGGGAAGCTTTCCCCATGTGTTACCTCTTTCAATCTGCCTAACAGATTGGGTATTATCAACTCAAAGTTTTATCGAAAAGTTACTGAGACAAAGAGCTTTTGGCTAGAATGTAATTGATACATATTTTGAAATCAAAATCATTTTATTCCAAGGTCTGTTTTCTTTATCATATATGATTCTGTGTCATCATCCTTCTTATTTAAAGCAACTAGTATAGGATACATCTATATTCTTCTATAGAATACTCAGGGAAGTCTCCATTCCTTTTGGCTGAAGTTTTATCGTAAGGAAGAAAAGTTAAAACATAGGAAGCTGATTTCAGGAATTTATTTTAAAGCAATCCTCTCCATGATATTTTCTTGGCACTAGCCTGCACCTGCCCAATCTCCTGTACCTCCTCCTTCTACTCCTTCTTCTCATCCTGCAAAGAGGGCTGCCTACATTCTCCGTTCTTTCTCGGCAGGGGGTTGTTTGATGTCCTGAAGCAAGGTTTCCAATGAGGACTGAAGTTAAACTGGGTTTCTGAGGGACACCCAGTGAGTTAAATCTCTCTCCTCATGGTGTCTAGGTTCAGATGGACTTGGGTTTGAATCTCAACTCAGTCAGGCATGAGCTGTGACATCTTGAGAAACTGGGTCATTATTGCAATTCTCAGTTACTCATCTGACAAGTGGCGGAAATACCTGGCTCAGAGGGTTGTTATGAGGTAAACGTGTTGTGATGCACTGGCTTCCTCCGCTGTACCCATGCTCTGGGCTGGTTCACTGAGATTTGCCCCATCGTTTGAGGGTTGCACAATCTTCACGAGGGGGACCAGGTGGCTTCCTGACGCTCTTGTTATGTTTTGAATAGACATGCGGCCACCCACGTTGCAAAAGTAGAGGATAAATGGCAGATCTGTGGAGTGATCTCCCCGCTGCCTTATAACCTGTGGTGTGTTTGGATGATGAATATCGAAAGAAAAGGCAGCAGGCAGTTGCTGCTACAGTCACTTAGAAAGAGCCAGCTTCGTGTGCAGTACAAGTTGGCGAGAAGAAGGGAATCTTTTTGGATGGACGGACAATAAATACGTTTTAACAAATCCTTAGAGGAAGCAACCATGGCAGAATCTACACGGCTTCATCAAATGAGTTAGTGCAGGCCAGGGCAAAGAAAGGCAGATAGAAGAAATATGTGCTATGTGACCACGTTAATTTTAGTGTACTTATAGAATAAGAACTAATGTGGAAAAATACTAGCGTAAAGGTTACCTAAGACACAGAAGATTGTTACACAGATTATATAATGTTGAAAGCCTTTAGAAGTAAAAGAGAAGAGAAACATTTAAAGAGATTTTTAAAAATTTCCGGATTATCTGTAGTGCCATTTGTAAATAATTGTTCTGCTAATTATAAACAAAAATCTTATATTTTTATTACAACAGATCTAAGAATCTCTATGGAAAAATAATTTTTAGGTAAAAATCAATATTTGTTTCCTTTTGCTTTCATATACACACAGTGACACAAATAAAAGTTTTGTGAATCTACTTGCAATTACCTGGTGTTCTCGGAAACACAAGCAACACATTTCCTGGAATATAAATGTGAAATTTGCACTTTTCAGTAACTCAGACTGTGGTCCCCTGGGCAGTCTCAATTAATGAAGTTTTACTCGACTTGTCGCCTGGTAGCGAATTTATCCACTGGAAAATTAACAGAAAGACAACCTGGGGCCTTTTAGGAGTAATTAATGTGTTTGGAATTGCGGTGGTACTCTAATTGCTGGTTATAAAAATCTACAGTCTTGTTACTTTTGTTGCTGGGCTGATGCGGTTTTGGCCTGGGAGCCGGGGGAAGGGCAGAGTGGCGAGTTACCACTTATTAATAATTCTGTTTCACAGACGGACTCTTTCATGCCAGGCCCCATTGATTTATCTTCCCAATGCCACGTTGAAGTCGGCTGCGGATTTATGGCTGATTTATTTTGGCTGAGTTAATGCGAGCAATGTCACTGGGCCTAATGATGAAGCGTTCATGGCTGGCTGTAAATTACTCTCTTTCTTTACTCCCGATAATGACGGATTATTTTTCACCACTTCTGAGTGTGAATCATGAAGGACAGCTACCTCTTTAATCTCCAGCACATCTAGCCATGAAAAGGTTTGCGCATCCAATTCTCCCATTTCAGAAGAAAGCAAGCTGCTGCTGCTACTTAAAACAACAGCAAAACCCACGAGTGAATGCATTGAGGTTCCTGACAGTGTGTCTAGGCACTGCTTTCTGGTGGGGAGAAAAAAACTGGGTTGTGTGACAGTAAATTGGGAAGTTTGCCAGAGTCCTGCTTCCAACCAGCTGTGGATATAGCTAGAAATTCAGTTTTGTCAGGCCTCAGTTTCCTAATCTTTCAGTCAAGAAGGACAGTATATTTGCCTCTACTGTCAAGTTACTGTGAGCTTCAGTGAGGACAGTAGTAAGACCTCATACCAGAAAAATTGGAGGATCATTACATATACGTGTGAATGTGTGTGTGTATTGTTAGATATGTAATGTATGTGTAGGCATGTGTATATGTGCATATATATATTCACACATATATGACAGAGTGTGTATATATTATTAGATATGTAATGCATGTGTAGGCATGTGTGTATGTGTATATATATAGTATATACATATATGACATAGAGTGTATATGTATGTGTAGGTATGTGTATATGTGTATATATAGTATATACATATATGACGGAGTGTATATGTGTGTATGTATAGATAGATTTGCTCTGAAGTATCATTCGCAGATAGGATTTTTTTCTGGAATCTCTACTTGAGGAAAGCATGAAATAATTTTAGAATTTATATCGATCATTTGCTGAGAATAACTACCATTAATTAGCACTAACTATATTCTGAGTAGTGTATAAATGCTTTTCAAAGACTAGGTCACTTCGTCCTCAGGATGACTAAGTTGCTGGTTTTTATTATTTCCGTTTCACACATGAGGAAGACGATGCTCAGGTACATTAGGAACTTGTATAAGGTCACAGAGCTAGACTGTGACACAGTGGGCTGGAGTCCCGAGTGTGGGGCTGCCATCTGAGCTCTCACCCTGCGTGTTAGACGCCACCTCTCACGTGGGTGCTAACGGCACCCAGAGCTGCCTGCAGATCCCTGTACCTAGGTTTCTAATGACCACCACGTTTTTGAACAGATGAGGAAATGGGTCTTGAGAAAAATGAACGTAAACTGCTTAAGCAAATCAGTGCGGAGTTAGGACGTTTGAGAGCTAGGCGGAACAGAGCATCACACGCGTAACGGTGCAAGGAGACGTTCGTGATGCCCTGGTCTCGGAGAGCTCAGTGCAGTGACTGACATAAGTGGAAGGTTCAGGCCTGTATCTTCTTCGCGCATGGCTGGAGCTGGGGAAACCAGTGGCATCCCCGGGACACTTCCTCATCCCTCTCTGGGCCCCACCTTCTCATGCACTTAGAGCTGGTGGTCCCAGTCACAGGAGTAAAATGCCCTCTCCTCCAACCCTGCATTGTCCCTTCCCGAAGACCTTGGCCCATCTGGCTTTGCCACCCTCCCATCCTTTAAACTATCCAAACCACCTCCTCTTCGGTAGAGGGGGGCTGGTCTATGGACTCTAGATTTGAAAGCATTAAGGTCCAAGGTGATATAATAATGGGGGAAAATGTTTTTCTAACAAGTAAAGATAACGAATGTCCTAGAAGAAGGTTGAGAATGAAAAGGAGAGAAGACTGTGGGCAAGAAAAAGATAATTCTGAGGGCTCTCGAGGGTCTAATGTCGTATTTCAATGAGAGATTTCTGCAAGTGAGTTTCACTTGCTTTTTTGTTAACATCTGTGTTAACAACATCCACTCATCTGATGGATGGGACACAGCTGAAGGTATCAGCTTGAAGAACTTTGATCTAAACTAGGATGTATTTTTTTCCTTGTGCAAAGGAAGTGAACTGCTAAGTGCATGTGACTCCATTCCTCAGCTCTGATGACTAGAAGATTCATGCCACCAAAGGATATCATGGATGGGCCTGAAACAGATTCGGGGATTAAGACAAAGGCATAAAAAAGGACAAATCTGAAAGTGGTTTCTTAAAATGTTAAAGCACTTTTCAAATATGAGAGATTTTGTTGGCTGAGGCCAGTGGCTGGGGTCACTGAGAGTTGGGGAGAGTCAGCCTCCAAAGGTGATGGGACAGGTAACCAGGGAGCCCTCCCAGACGGGGGCGTCCAGTGACTTGCATGAGCTGGGGCTGACCTCCAACCGACAGCCCGTCCCCCTTATCATGAGTGCAGCCTGCTGGCCATTTGGGATTCTCAGGCTAAGTTTGTACGTGGAAAGTTTGCATATCCTACCATTCCTTCCACTTTTACAGCCATTACCTTATATGCAGGTGTATAAGGTAATATCGATTTTTTATGTATATAGTATAATATATACTAGGCTTCCTGCCCTGTCTTGTTCCAGGACTGAAAGTCAAGGGTGTCTCAAAAAGGGATGCCTGAAGATGGGAGGACAACAGTTGAAAGACAGGCCAGGTGGATGTCCCTCTCGTAAGCTGATTTGGGGCAGGTTAAAGTTAGATTTGCACGTAGGACATACAGACAGAATCTTCCAGAAGCCATGATAAGCCATCATAGCTAGAGGTTTGCAGCTTCGAGACTGAAGGGGGCCATTTAAAGGCAATGGGCATTGAGATGGCAGTGAGGTGAACCGCATTTGTGGAATGGTCAGGAAGTCCGAGCAAAGTGTAAAAGAAGATCCAGAATGGACTCTGGCCAAATACCCATTATTGGGGCAGTTGGGGCAAGAGCCGAAAAGGAGCAGTTGGGGACCGGAAGGAGAGCTACAGAAGAGAGAGCCTTCCCAGAACCCAAGAGGGAGATGATTTCTGGAAGGAGGATGTAGCTACCAGTTTCCAGTGCTCCAGAAGCCTGGCCTGGGACTTAGCAAGTAGAAACATCAACCATCCCCAGCCTCAGTGGAAGCAATTCCCCACAGCGGGTGAGGGAAATAGCTACACCTCCCCAGTCAGACTGAGACTTACTGAAATCCCGTACTCTGCCGTGGTGTCAGGGAACAGGCAGAGAAAGAGACACAGGGGGCAGGGCCTGGGGTGACCCATCCTTTCTAAAGGTACAATCTATCTAAAAAAGTGGTACAGATGAACCCAGTGACAGGGCAAGAATAAAGATGTAGATGTAGAGAACTGACTTGAGGACATGGGGGGAGGGGCGAAGGGGAAGCTGGGACGAAGTGAGACAGTAGCATTGACATATATACACTACCAAATGTAAAATAGCTAGTGGGAAGCTGCTGCATAACACAAGGAGATCAACTCGATGATGGGTGATGACTTAGAGGGCTGGGATGGGGAGGGTGGGAAGGAGTCGCGGGAGGGAGGGGATGTGGGGATATATGTATAAATACAGCTGACTCACTTTGTTGTACAGCAGAAACTGGCACAACAATGTAAAGCAATTATATTCCAATAAGGAGCTTAAAAGAAAAAGCTACAACCTTGCTGGGGCATGTGGCACAGCCTCTCCAGGACTATCTGTGCCCAGAAGCTCACTGCATGGCCACAGCTGACTGCAGGTGAAGTCGGACATCTTTTCTGTGGGTGGTTATGGGCCCAGCTGAAGTCAGGGATTCTTATACAAAGGGAAAGATGGGAGGATGCAGATTTAGGTACAGCCAGCAGCTCAGCCTCAAGCAGCTTCCCATAATCACACCCACCTAAAAACCTTCAGATTAATCTTGTCAATAGGTTGTCAGCCTGTAGGTCTAAATACCTGCTCCATCATTTACAAGCTGGGAGATCTCATGTAAATTACCGAATCATTCTTTTTGCCATTTAATTTTTATTTGTAGAATAAAGACGATAATTCTTTTTTACTCACCTCATTTGGGTTTGTTAACAAGGTTCAAAGGACATAAAATCCCTTAGCCCAAGGCCTAGCATAGAGTTGTTTATTATTGTTATTTTATTTGTCAATAAATACTATGATGATGAAACATTTAGCTTATACATTTGATGAATACTTTAACTTATTATTAGGGCTCTGCTCCATGTTAAGAGTTTGATTTAGCCACTGAAGAGACAGTTTTGCCTTTGCCGAATTCTCCGATTTGTAACAGGATACAGTGTGCTGGTGGAGGAGAAATATAAGCTACTAAACACAATGACGTGTTCTAAACATTCTGCCCAAAATGAATAGTTTTTCTTCTTTTTTTTTTTTTAGCAAAAAATAGGGTTCTTTTCTTTTTATATAGTCATAACGATTATGCTTAATCTCCTTAGCCAAGGTTGTGTCTTTCAGTTTAATAATTATTGTTTGTTCATGCTATTATGGGGGTAAAGAGAGAGAGAGAGAGAGAGAGAGAGAGAGAGGGAGAAAGCCAGTGTATTAACATGACATTGAGGAGAAATTTACCTATTACAGGAGAAAGTTACTTCTGTGGTTACCTATAATTTTTTTTCGTCAACACTGGAACCTTCATTTCCATTTTAATTAGAGAAAGAAATGTAAAAATTATGGTTCATTAGAATTTCAACTAAACGTCAGTTGGATGTTCCTCTTTCTCTTTAAATCCTTTCAAGTCATGGAGGAAGATTTAAGTGCCATAAACGTGAATTTTTTTTTTTTAACTTTTCATTTTCATGTTTTAAAAATAGGTGAACACTTCGTGAATTGAAACCAGCATAAGCAGAAAATAATTTTTTATTATTAACAAATAATTATTAGTTGGGTTGCTCTTCTGTTATGATGATATGCAGCTCACAAAGTTTATAAACCGTGGCTTAGAGTCTTTTTTTGTCAGTTCCTCTCCAGGCAAATATTAAGTGCCAGCTACAGTAAAAGGCTTAGCACACACACACAAAAGGTTTTACAGGAAGTCAAGCTGTTTCGAGCTCAGAGCCTTCCTGCCTCTGGATTCTGGATTCTGTGTGCTCCACCGTGCTGCCCGCAGCTTTCCTCACTTCCTGGCTGGAGTCCTTCCCTCTTGCGTATTTGAGCTGAGTCTGACTTCTTGCGCACACAGCAAGATCTTTGCACTTGATTTTATCTCCTGGCCGTGTGGCACCACTAAGTTGATGACGTTTGCATTTGAAGTTTGCAACCAGCATCCGTCCCAAGGGATTTCCTGCAAGAGGGTGAATGCAGCCCTCACTGAGAAAACTCCCAGGTCTTTGGATGGTACAGGAACCAAGTTTGGAAACACAGTCTTGGAACTTTAAAAATAAATTCCTGTCTGCCAGCTAGAGACAGCCTCCTAATCTGCCACATCCCACATGCATTTGGATTTAATATGTTTGCTTTTCCTCAGTGATTGCTCTTTAATTATTGCAATGTTGAAACAACTTGCTCCAAAAATACGCTCCAGTAGGTGGGGGAAGGACGAGGAGGTAAAGAACGGGCAGCCTGGAAGGCTTGGGTACAGCTGCCCGAGGGGGAGTCTTCCAGTGCTGCTGGAGAGGGGTGGCATTTGTTCTGGACCTTTTATTCTCATGGCTTCACCTTCCAAAGGATGGGGTGACAGTCCCAAGGAGACTTCCTGACAGTCAATTTATAGTCTTTTAAAAATCACACGATCATTTTTACCAAGATATGATGGACTAATCTGAGATCCATTATGCTGGTTAGAACATGTCTGCAGCAGCAGGAAGATACAAATTCCACTTCATCAAAAATCCCAACAGCAAAGCTCAACGCATGGCATCTCCCAGTCCTGCTTTTACTCTCCGTGTCCACTCTCTCGAGGTGAAATGGTGAAACCCTGAGCTCCTGTCAGACTTTGAGGTTCTTTGTTAATCCTCTGAGATGAAAGACGAGACTGACAACAATGAGGCAGGGCGAGAATAACAGCTGACGGTGTGATCACACGTTCGTGTGAGTGACTTGTTCCTACCCGTTTTTGTTGAGGGTCTGGAGGCTCAGACAAGTTCAGTCATGTCCGCAAAGTTATAAGACTTGGAGTTAGTTTCACCCTAGACCTAGTTCCAAAGCCTGACTTTTCTTCCACTAAAACATACGACATGATAGGTTGGGTTTCAGGCACTGTGAGATTCGTGTGTGGGAAGTTTGTTGGGAAATGTTCTTGAGAATCACTTCTCTAAGGAGGGGGAGGAGAGCAGGACTGAGCAGAGGACAGGTTGCATCGTGATGCAGCTGCAACACCAGTCCCACAGGGTGTCCTGGAGGTAGGATGACCCTTAGACCTGCCCAGAATTGAGGCAGAAGGATTGAATTTTTGACCAGTTTTTTGGTTGTAGGCGGTTTTCTTTGTCAAGGGCAATTCATTCTTAGAGAAGTGCTCAGCTGTGAGAGCTCAGCAGACAGTACTTCCTGCAGCTGGAAGAGTGAGTGTTCTGGTGCTGATGGGGGTGGGGGTAGGATTTGGGCCACACCAGCCAGTATAGCCCATCTTTTGCAGCGCTCAGGTCCATTTGCTTTGTACAGTAGTCGACCCCCTTGGGGAACAGCTCCTCCAAGATTCTTGTTGGTCTCTCTGCCTTGGGAAAGTTATAGTAGGAATGTTACTAGTACAAACTATTCTCTCCTAAGACTCACTCCATCTAGTCTTGAGGATACAACTGATACCCATTGTCTGCTTTCTCCACCGCTGACCCCAGAGTCCTTCACTCTTAGCACATCTGCGGGTCTAAGGGACTTACCTGGTGGTGTGTCCCAGCTTCTCATCCCTGATGCCTTTGGTTAGCAGCCTTTTGGGGGAATGTGAATGCTGTACTTGTCCATTTACATTTGGCGTGGGAGTACCAAGGGGCACCCTAGGGGATCACTTAGGTGCCAAACCTTTTTTCCCCTCCTTCCATGTCTTAGACAAGCCCTCTGTCTTCCGGACGATCAAGGTCAGTGGCCCCTGTCAGGATGGTGACTCATTCCCTTGCCTGCTGGCCTCTTGGCACAGGGCACCTGCAGTGATTGGTCTACAGCCTTGGCTTATGATTGGGTGGGAATCTCGTTGCATTCCTGATGCAAGCATTTCTCCTGTGTGACCTAGACCCTCTAGACTACAGAGCCTTTATGTTTTGGAGACAGGAAACAGTGTATCAGTGAGCATTATGGTTAAGAGGGGCTGTCCTGTTTCTACCCTTTGGTTCCTAGACTCTGTATTCTACAAATTGGGGACATTACAGTATACAGTGGTCACATTAGTTTTCTTTTGCTGCATGCCAAATTATCACATATTTGGTGGCATAAAACAACACGCATCTATTATCTCACAGTGCTGGGGTTCAGAAGTCTGGGTGGACTCAGCTGGGTTCTGCTTAGGGTCTCACAAGGCTGGAATCCAGGTGTTCGCAGGCTGGGCTCTTATCTGGAAATTCTAAGGAGGAGTCTGCTTCCAAGTTCATTCAGACTGTTGACAGAATTCAGTTCCTCATACTTGTGGGCCTGTCTTATCCTTTAACCATCTCCATAACTCTCTGCTGGTGGGGCCACCCTGCCTGCTATTCTGACATCATCCTGCCTTACAGTCATTGTGCCCTTCTTGTTTCAAAGAGTCAAGTGCCTCCATTTGGCATCTGTGACATCAGGACCCTGATGTACGTACCCATTGCCATCATTTGTAATGGGATGTCCTGTCATCGAGCCTGGGATACAGAGGGTGGCAACCGCTGAGCATCCCAGCGATGCTGATGCATTTGTGATCACTCTGGGAAGTGGGGTCTCTCCACTGGAACAGGGAGCACAGAGCTAGCAGTGGGCTTCTTGTCCTTGTGCGGCATATTAGTTGTGGAAGCCTCACTCCGCTGAGTCTTTTGATCCTTCTCTTCACCATCGATCACAGCAGTTCTGGCATTTCTACTTCGTGTGGTGTGAGCCATTTATCTCCACATTTCCAAGAGCCATTTTATCAGTGTGTGAGTGTTATCTCCTTGCCAGTTTATTGGCATATTGAACCACAGTGTTTCACGTATGTCTGGACATTACCCAACTTTATGGTCTGCCCCCGCCCACTTGATCCGGCACCTCCAGGACCCAGTCCCTGGATGTATCTGTACTCTCCCAGATGTGACCTAGTCTTGCTTCTCCTTCAACACATGGGGCCTTTGCTCTGTCAGCTCCCCCACACATCCCCCGCCAGATTATATCGTTACTTGACTTGCTATTGTTCCATTGACCAAGAGAAGAGGTGGGGCAGATCATTTTTTTTTTTTTTTTTTTTTTTACAAATCAAAGGCCTATCTTGTTCAAGAAAGAGGAAGGTACTAGCCACAAAGTTCAACAGAATCTAGGAATTCAAGACTTTGAAGATCATCGACTGAGACTCCAATGCCAAATCTCAAAATCCCTTAACTTCCCAGTTAGGAACCTGACCTTGGCATAGCAGGCTCCCTGGGTTTAAGAATTCAAACTTCTCTGGAGCTCCTGAGGCTTCCTAATTAAGTCCTCTGTCTGGAGGGAGTGGAATTCCCTGGATAGACTGCCAAGATGATGCTGTAACTTCCACACTTAAAAAATTGGTGATCAGTCATCCTCAGCCTCTTGCTGTCCTATTTCAATGCATCAATAAATATTCCTCAGCCACAGTCATCACCTGCTGTACTCCTTACAATGCCTGCTTTCTCTGGAAACTCTCAAACACCTGAACAACCGTACCATCCAGCACACTCCTGTCCACAGGTATCCCACCCCAGTTCCACTGGAGAAATTTGAACAGTTACACTGTTAACAGAATGCACACAGTGACCTGTGTGCAGGAAGTTTACTGAGAAGTGCTCTGCTCTCAAGAATGAAACTGGGACGGGAGTGGGAATCAGATGGAGGAAGAGGTTGGGCTGTGATGCTGTCGCCCCCAGGATGCAGCGGATTCTGCAGGGGAGGGGTTTCTGGAGCTGGGATCTGAGGCGAGGGGGCCAGGACTTTGTGGCCACTCATCCAACAGTCACTGGATGCTGGTCACCCCCAAGGAGGGCACTTGGCCTTGGGCAGGGAGGCTCCTGTCGGTCATCAGCCATTAGAGGTCAGCATTCGGCACTCCCAAGGCAGGACCCAGGGGCCTGGGCCTGGACGTGGGGTCAGGGCAGCACATCACAGTAACTATTCCACGCCGTGAATCCTGTCTCTTCAGCCATAAAGGAGAAGCCGTATGTTTGTGGACGTCGGACTAGATGTTATCTACGGAACTCCCTCCTCCTGAAAATATGACTATTTTCTTTTATGAATGAGCTTCTTTGGATGAAACGTGATGGAATGGAGACAGTTGACAAATGTCTGTTAAGCCTGTTTTGACACTCTTTTCTGTCACTTAAAACATTTGGGACTTTGACCAAGGTTTACAAACTTCTGTGTGTCTCAGTGTTTCCAGCAATAAAATAGGGATGCTGATATTAAGTTCATGGAGTTACTGTGAATCTTAAGTGAAATTAATTTCTCTTGCTGTTTCATATAAACTGATCCTAAGAGAAGACTTTGGTTTGAAAGACTTGGCTTTATTTGGATCTAGAAGTTTATTTGCACCAGATTCATCAGACTACATAGCCAACACGTGGAGTAAATATCTAGTCACTTTCCTGCAGGTGATCAGCTGTGTCTGAGAAAATCCACCTGATTACAGAGAGGAGGCTTTATCAGTGCTGAGACAGTGGGTATCAGGACTTCTCCAGGAGATCGCAGTACAGGTCACATGTATGAGGTAGGTTGTCTTCCATTGTGCCTCCCTCTTGGTGATGGGTTGCCTTGATACCATCTCCACGGGAACATTCTCCCGATAGCATGTCACTCCTTTATTCTGCTTGGATGGTTTGTTTGATGAAACACAGTCCGGGGGGTGTCTTCAGAGAGAAGCACTCAGCTGGGACCAGGACTTGCCTTCCGCAGAACGGGGAGGGCAGAAAGTCAAGGGGGGAGGGGAGGTGGGCTGAAGGACAAGGTTATGCTCTTTGTGGGGATAAGGAAAGCACATTTGTAGTGACGTTTGCTCAGTTAATTTTGTTTAAAGGAAGAAGCCTGTGCAGGGCCAGAATGGAAGGAAGGAAGAAGGAAGGGGGGGTGGGGAGGAAAAGACGGAAGAGAGGGAGGGAGGGACGGAGGAAGAGAGGGATCTCAAAAGGGAATTCCAGACCCAGAAAAGCTCTTGATTTCAGTTCTTGCCCATGGCTGTGACCATTACACCCCCCCCCCCCAATCTGAGGTCACAGATGTGCCCCCAGAACTCTCTAGACCAAGAAATGAGGCTCTGAATACCTTGAATGTAATTTATAGCATCAGTGATAAAGTGGGAAGAGCACTTCCTTTGGCATCAAATAGAAGTGACTTTGAATTTCCAGCTCTCATTTACTTGCTGACAAGTAAGTTTCATATAATTCAGGAGAAATTGTTTACCTGCTCTGAACCTCATTATTTTGCCTGTTGGAGATCATCATACCTAGCGAAAAGAGATGATGTCAGAAATAAATTGAATCACACTGTAAGACACCTGGAAAATAACAGGTGGTCAATAAAATGTATCTTTCAATATTAAGTCACTTCAGTCCCTTCCTCCCAATCCTCATTGTTGGAGATCCTTTCTCTTTATAGTAGGGCTATTCCCTTGGTCTCCTTCCCAGCTCATTGCCTATGATTCCTGTCAATGCAGTCCCGAGCAGCTGTGGCCTCCCCTGTCTCCCAGAGCTGCATCTCTGAACATTCAAGCTGATGTCTCTCCTGGACATTGCCTACCTGCTGGGGCTTGATCCTAACCCAGTACAGATGCTCCCTGGAGATTGGAAACCTTGCTTCATTTGGTTCCCTGTGCTCCGTTGCACACTTTATGTATTTTCTATAGAATATAAATATATGTTTTATTGTAAATATATCTGTGGTGGTGGTACCATGCCTTTCCTGTGGCCCCAGGCTGCATCTTAGGAGATCGGCTTAGTTCCTCCCAGCTCCTTTTCCATCCGTCTCAGTGAGCAAATGCAATTCCAGGCACCTCTCTGTCTTCTCTTCCAGCTTGGGAAGATGGATCAACATAGTCTGTAGAATCAGGAGACCTCTATATCCAGATCTAGATTTTTCTAATTGGCCCTGGTGAGTCACTTTTCACCTGCTAGGGTTCTTGGAAGGGTTAAACGTGGTAGAAATAATGATAGATCACTTCTTGAGCTCTTACTATGTGGCAATCATGATGATAAGCTCATCACACAAATTATTTAATTTAATCCTCATAAAATCCTAGTAACCTCAATAGGCAAAAATCTCAATTATTCCCATTTTCCAAATGAGAATGAGAGTCAGAGTGAGGACAGGAAGACGGTAAGATGTGAGGAAGAGGAGAGGAGAAAAGAAAAAAGTAAGAAAAAGTCTCAAGACAAGGAGACCCAGTGGTACATTGAAGCAAGTAGAACTTTTTATTTAAGCTCTCTGTGCCCTCTGCTTTGTAAGTGATAACCCTTTCTAAAATCAGGAAGTCAAAAAAAAAAAAAAATGAAATGGAGTCAGAATTTGAACAGGATAAAGGATTCACATGTGCTTTGTCTGAATCCTCAGATGCCAACACTTAGCAGCACCCTTAGAATGCCAAGGCGGTGAGTATTTTGCCTGTTTCTTCTAGTCTCTAGTCCAAGATCGCAGAATTGATACCTGATGGACTGGTGGCCAGAGCACGCCTATTGGTAGAATTATTTCAAGGTTCAGCCAATGCCTCATTCATTCAGCCAGTGTTGACTGGAGGTCTTGTGTGGATCAGCTGCAGACCAGGCCCTGGGGATAAAACGGAGGGTTAAACAATCACAGGGATGTCTTAAAATGGCCGTCTCTTTCCCAGGTGACAGAATAGGAAACTGAGATTCAGAGAGAGAAGCAGTTGGAGCTAGCTGACAGTTTCCTCAAACGTAAGTCTTGGAAATTCTTCATAGTTCATAGGTGTTTTATGAAAATATTATGGACCACGCTGAAAAAAAAAAAAACTTGCTATTTTTTACGTGTTATCAGAAGAAAGGGTGAAGGAAGCCAGCATAATCTGGGCACCTAGCCTGAGCCAGGCACCACGTGATTAACCCTACATCTCTGTGAAACAGAGATTGTAGTCTCTGTATTACAGATGATGACACAGAGACTCATGTATTTATTTCTAGTCCAAGGTCACTTAGCTGGTACATCAGAGGGTGTGATTGGAGCCCCTGTGCACAATTTAGCAATGTGGCTTCCTCCTTGTGATCCCCGATAGGTTCTCAGTGAAACACAGTCTTCATCTCTGAACTCTTTTCATGATGTGCTGCATTTGCTGATCAGAAATGCCCAGTGGGAATAGACATCGGGAGACAATTTAGCCAAATATCCTTTTTAGCAAAATGACTTATTTACTGCTGCCAGGACAGCATTTTCTCTTGTTCTTTCTCTGGCCCTCTTTGTTGCTTCTAGTCGTCTTTGCCTATTTCTCGCCAAGAAGCCTCTTATCTTTGCTGATTTGGGGCCAGTACATCTTCTCTCCACAGTAAATCTGAGGCTAATGGGTGCCCAGAAGAAAAGCAAAGCTTAGAGCCACTCAGAACACAACTCTCTTCTCTTGCAACACACAAGTTATTTTTTCCTTAAATTCCATCAGCCTCCTGATGACCTCTCTTCCCTTCACACGATCTGCTTTTTCTCATAAATCCATCTTTCTCCATGGATAACTGAATAAATTTGGATTATTTGGGGAATAGGAAGTAGTTTTTTTTTATAGTAACTTTATTTTTTTACATTATTGTTTTTTAATTTTTTTGCATCTTTATTGGAGTATAATTGCTTCACAATGC
Source organism: Hippopotamus amphibius kiboko (assembly GCF_030028045.1). Classification (NCBI taxonomy): domain Eukaryota; kingdom Metazoa; phylum Chordata; class Mammalia; order Artiodactyla; family Hippopotamidae; genus Hippopotamus; species Hippopotamus amphibius. Next base: position 168,242,976 of record NC_080190.1, read on the forward strand.
TGTATTAGTTTCTGTTGTACAACAAAGTGAATCAGCTATATGTATACATATATCCCCATATCTCCCCCCTCTGGAGCCTCCCTCCCACCCTCCCCATCCCACCCCACTAGTTCATCACAGAGCACCAAGCTGACCTCCCTGTGCTATGCAGCAGCTTCCCACTAACTACCTATTTTACATTTGGTAGTGTATATATGTCAGTGCTACTCCCTCACTACATCCCAGCCTCCCCTTCCCCTCCATGTCCTCAAGTCTGCTCTCTATGTCTGCGTCTTTATTCCTGCCCTGTTGCTAGGTTAATCAGTACCATTTTTCTAGATTCCATATATATGCATTAGCATATGGTATTTGTTTTTCTATTTCTAACTTACTTCACTCTGTATGACAGACTGTAGGTCCATCCACCTCACTACAAATAACTCAATTTCGTTCCTTTTTATGGCTGAATAATATTCACTACTGGGCACATACCCTGGGAAAACCATAATTCAAAAAGATACATGTACCACAATGTTCGTTGCAGCTCTATTTACAATAGCATGGAAGCAACCTAAGTGCCCATCAATAGATGAATAGATAAAGAAGATGTGGCACATATATACAGAGGAAGTAGTTTTGATAAAAATTAATGTGCCCTTGATCTTTGCATAATTTTTAATATCTGAGAAGATGCATTTAAGAGAAGGGAGGCTATATTAGAGACTCATGGGAAAGGAAAGAAGATGGTAGAAGACTGGATGCTTCCTCTCTGTGATCAGGGTAAAGACAACAAGCATGTCTGCTTTCACCACTTCTATTCAACACCTACTGGAGGTTCTAGCCAGGGAAATTAGGCAAGAAAAGGAAACAAAACGCATCCAGGTTGGAAAGGAAGAAGTAAATCTCTATTCACAGCTGACAGGATCTTGTATATAGAAAATTCTAATGAAGCAGCTAAAAACTATTAGGATTAGTGAGTTCAGTAAGGTTGTGGGATGCAAAATCAACATACAAAAGTCAATTGTATTTTTATACACTCACAATGAACGATACAAAAACAAAACTAAGGAAACAATTTCATTCATAATAGCATATAACAAGAACAACAAAAAAAAAGTGAAAAACCAACAGTGTGAAAACTATTAAAAAATTGCTGAAAGAATTACGGAAGCTCTAAATAAATGGAAAAACAATCCCACACTCATGGTTTGGAGGACTTAATGTTGCTAAGATGGCAGTGTTCCCCAAACTAAACTGCAGAGTCAATGTAATTCCTGTCAGAATCCCAGATGCCTTCTTTGTAGAAATCAATAAGCTGATTAAAATATTCATATGGGATTGCAAAGGACTCAGAATAATCAAAACGGTCCTGGAAAAGAAGAATAAACTAGGAAGACCCATACCTTATGATTTCAAAACCTGCTACAAAGCAATGGTAATCAAGGCAGCATGGTACTGACACAAGGACAGATGTATAGATCAATGGGGATAGAATTGAAAGTTCAGAAAGTAAACCTGTACATCTTTGGTCAACTGATTTTCAGCAAGAGTGCCAAACCATTCAATGAGGAAAAAATAGATTTCAACAAATAGTTCACCACATATATAAAAGTTAAGTCAAAGTGAATAAAAGACCTAAACATGAATTAAAACAATAAAACTATAAAAGGAAAAAAATAACATTTGTATTTACTTATATATATACATATGCCAGGTGCTCTTTATTCTTTTTGATAGATCTCAGTTTCCAGCTGGTATCATTTCTTTTTAGCTTAAATAACTTCCTGTAATATTTTTTGCAGTGTAGGTCAGTTGTCCACAATTTTTTTTTCCAGATTTTGTTTCTCTGTAAAAGTCTTAACTTTTGTCCTTATTTTTGAAGGATATTTTAGATGTATATACAATTTTAGGTTGACTTTTGTTTTATTCAGAATTTTAAAGATGTCATTCTTTACTGTCAACTGACTTCTGTTGTTTCCATTAAACAATCTTCCTGACTCTGTTGTTCCTCTCAGTGTATAGATTTTGGGATTTTTTTCCTGTTTTTTTTGTTTTGTTTTGCTTTTAAGATTTTCTCTTCATCTTAGGTTTTTAGAAGTTTAATTATGATGTGTCTATGTTTGTGTCTCATTTTACTTATTTTACTCAGCAAATTTACTGAGTAAATTCCTGGATCTTTACGTTAAAGTCATCATTATTTTTATTAACCAAATCTGGGGAAATTTTGGCCATGATTTAATTTCCATATATATTTTTATGCCTCATTCATTTTCTTCTATTTTCTAAGGAGTCTGATTTCACAGATGGTAGACTGTTTGAAATTATCCTAAATCTCATCAGGGACCTGATCATTAAAAAATATTTTCCACTTTGTCCATCAGATTCAACATCATATTGATTTGTCTTCAAGTTACTGATTCTTCTGTTCTCTCCAATCTGCTATTAAGCCCATCCAGTGAAATTTCTATTTCTAAAATATTTTACTTTTTCACTTACAGACTTCCCATTTTTTTTGTAGTTTGCATTGCATTGTTGAGATCTCCCATCTAGTCACTCATTATACCCATATTTTCTTTTAAATCCTTACACATACTGTATAGCTCTTTTAGAGCTCTTCTCTGCTATTTTCTCCTTCTGTGTTATTTCATGGTTGTTACTATTAACTTCTTTTTCTTAAATGATTTCCTGCATTTCCTTCTTCCTCACACATCTAAAAGTTTTTGTTATATGCTGGCTCTTGTGGATGATAGGTTGTAGGAATTATGGAGCATGTGGTCTTCCTTTAGTGAGAAGACAGTTAAATTATTGGTTGTATCCTCTCTATCTTGTCATATTGGTTTTTATACCTTTTCTGACGAGAGTGCCTGTTATTTTTCCCTATTAATAAAAAATTGTTCTCACTACAGAAGATCTTATTCTTAAAGTGAGGTCTTTCCGGGGTCTCAGCTGAATGCAAGAATGCTCAGTACAGTCTCTCCATTCTGCTGACTTGGAACTGCAGTGTCTCCCAGCACTGGGTCATCTCTACGTTGCCCTTCAGCCTTCAGCCCTGCAGCAGCCACTGTTTATCAAGCATGCTGAGTGTGCCCTGTGAATGTCCATCCTAACTTTATGCCAAGAGCTGCAGTGACTCTCACAAATTTCTGGGGCCACCTCTGTGCCAAATTTCCTCCTCTCTGTTTGTCTTCCCCACAGATTCCAGCAGCTACAGACACCATTACATGCCCCACTCAGTTCAGCTGAACTCAGGCATTCTGCTTGGGCGCACCTCCGTGGTTAGGAACATGCACTCAGGAGGTGGCGGCTGTCATAGTCTCACATCAGATGTTTCTCTTCTTAAGACTACAGTCTTCCTCTGGTTCTTCTCCAGTTCCTAAAAACATGCCTCCTTGCTGTTGATGATGATGGTGGTGTATTTTATCATTGCTTAGGGTAGTAGGATAAGTCTGGAAATAATCTCTCTCACATGGCCATTGATGAAGTCACTACCTGTTGAATTTTTATTTTCTATAAATATATTGCTTTCTTTTTCCTTTTTAAAAGATCTTTCTCTTTTCTTTTTCTTCCTTTTTTTTAAATTTTTATTTTATATTGGACTATAGTTGATTTACAATGCTGTGTTAATTTTAGGTGTATAGCAAAGTGATTCAGTTATACATACACATATGTCTATTCTTTTTCAAGTTTTTTTCCCACTTAAGTTGTTACAGAATACTTAAATATATTTCATTTCTATAAATGGGAGTATTTCATATCTGCCCCTTAATTTCTGATAATGTCCTGTTCTGCTCATGTTTGTGGTGATGTCTTTATTTCTTTAAACATTTTACACATGGTGACTTAATATTCTGTATCTCCCAATTCCAACAACTGCAACCCTTAAAGACTTAAATGTGTTCTTTCTACTTCCTGCGGACTCTCATCCATGGTGGTTTGGTATGCAGGGGACTTCCTGATCTTTGATTTTGAGATCATTGCTTGATCTTAATTTGTCAGAATCTATAAGAGCATCACTGGGGAGACTTTCCTTTAAAGTTCAGTTCCTTCTGGCTTTCGGGGGTTTCGGTCAGCCAGAGACCATGTTCATGCTCCTCAAAAGTCTCAGCTCAGTGCTGGAGCCCAAGGCGTTCATCTCCCATCTCAACTCCCAGTTATTAGCATCAGCCTTAGGGTACCCCCCCAATTTCCTGCCAAAAATGCCTTCGCTTTGATTCTTTTTTCCTCTTTCCTACTTGGGATGGGAAAATAATTGAAAATATCCATTATCTTTTGTAAGATGGATAATGCTTTGAGAGGTATGTGCTCTTCAGGATGGTTTATGGTAGCGGCAGGGTTGAGGGTCTGTTAAAGCCCTTAGCCTATGAAAGTGACAAAAAACGGACACTGATTTACTGTCTACAATTATCTGCTTTTTAGTAGGATGAGGAGTCACATGTCATAGTATTCCAATTTCTATCAGATTTTGCAATTATATAATAAGATAGAGTGGCATCCAAGATTCTGTTTTTGGTATTTAACCACATAGGAAATTCATCTAACAAGAGAGAGAAAAAGGAATGCATTTCGGCGAATCATAGAAGGAATGAGAGCAACAGCTAGAAGGAGGATGGAAGAAGCACGTATTTGGTCTGTCTTACTGTGAGCGAGAAAGATACCTGGAGACTGAACTACTGCTTCACCAATTTGGACTTCACATTTAGCGTATCAGTAAATGCAGGTTTACTTGATCCAAAATTATGTCCTTGTGTAAAGTGGATACGGAAGTAAATCTGCATGTACCACATGTAATAGAGGTCCAGTTGGGAGAGATTAATCTAGTTAAACTAGACTGAGTCTTGAAACAAAAAAAAAAAAGAACATTGACAGACAAATGCCTGCTTAAGAGAAGGCCTGCAGTAAATATTATCTTTTTTTTTTTTTTGGCACACGGGCTTAGTTGCTCTGTGGCATGTGGGATCTTCCTGGAGCAGGGATTGAACCTGTGTCCCCTGCATTGGCAAGCGGACTCTCAACCACTGCGCCACTTAGGAAGCCCGGCCTGCAGTAAATAAATGCATTTTTTGAATGAACTGAATGGCTACAGCCAGATTCTGACAATTACCAAAACTAAGCCTCTAGAGTTTAAATGCTTCACAGGTCACCTGAAGTTCCAAGTGATTTTGTCACAAATAGTTGATTCTCTTTGTTATGCTGAGTGAAGGAGCAGGGGGTCTGACTGGATATAACTGATGCACCTGTGAGTACCTGTCTCCACACTATTCTCACACCCTAGGAAGCTGTGACTGCCAAGAGGAGATGGGGTTTCCAGCGCTGAAACTGCAGAGGAAGTCTCCACGAGGAAGCAGAAAGCACAGGACTAGGATCAGACACCTGGGTGGTCTCCGGGAGCTTGGGAAGTCTCGATCACACAGAACTTCAGTTTCCTTCACCTGTTGAATGTGATTAGAAACAGCTCCTTGACAATAGAGTGGTGGTGACAAATGAGAAAATACACATGAAAGTGCTATGAAACCATTTTCCAACCATACAAAGAAAATGTGAATAGAAGAGGCTGCTGAATACATTTTGAGCGCAGATAGGGCAGCATTAAGACCTACCAGGTCAGTCTTCTCAGGATTCCTAGTTATCAGGAAAATAGGGAACAATTTTCAGAGCAGAGAACAATTTTGAGTTTAACTTCCAAAGTAACTTAGCAGTGAGTCTGAACCAGAAAAATCTTTAAAATGGTTAAGGGAATTCATTCTCTATAAATTAGGTTAAACACTCAAAGAAAAAATAATTTTCCATTCTGCTACTTTCTGGAGGATATTTAACCATTGGGAGTTACGATTCCAAGAAGCCTCAGGCTCACAAAAAATGAGGCCATTTGCACATGGGACCACGGAGACTTCTCTCTCCACAGCCGCGGCTCAGCTCGTACCCTCAGGGTTGGAAAAGCTGAGTAGTTCTGGGCCAAGCAAGTTGTGTTTGCGAAAAACAAGAAAATAAGTCAAAGCTATAAAGTAACATTGGGTTGAAATTCAGGTGATGTAGATGCTTGTCTCAGCTCCACCTGCCAAAGCAGTGTGGTCCTGTGCCTGGGCTGGGGGCCAGCTGTCCAGGCTGGTGGGCCCTTTCTCCACTCCCTCTCCTCTCACACCAGAGCCTGCAACACCTGACACAAAAGGTGTGGGCTGCTTCCTGCTCACCAAGCAGCTTTGCCAAGCATCACCTTCCACCTTCCACTTTGAATGTTCCCTTTTCCCTGTGGCCTGGATTCTGTCCCACTGACCTACAGACCTACCTCTGTCCCACTGACCTACAGACCTACCTCTGTCCCACTGACCTACCTCTGTCCAGACCACAACTTAGATAGATGACTTGCCTCACTTTTGGGGTCCTTTTCTCCCCAAATGCTGTCCCCCGATTGCCCTTCCTCACTTCATACCCTTCAGGCCCCCCAACTCATGTTCTGCCCCGATGCCCACACTGAACTCTTGGTGGTGGTGCCCGGTTCCATGCCTCCCAGGCACAACATTGATCTGGGAGCTGGACTGACATATTTATGGTCAAATCCTATGTGCATCTGGGAGCTTTCCCAGTAGCCTCAGCTGTTAACTGTCTCGCTCCTCTCTGAAATCTAATCAGACTTTTTCTCGCATGTGGAGCATAGCACACTATCAGGCATGTCTTATCTCCCTACTAGACTAGGAGCGAGGGAGGATGAGTATCAGTACGTGATTCATTTTTTTTTACTACTATTATTACTATTTTAACTTTTTATTTTATATTGCAGCATAGTTGATTAACAATGTTGTGATAGCTTCAGAGGCACAGCAAAGTGATTCAATTATACATATACATGTATCTATCCTTTTTCAAATTCGTTTCCCATTTAGGCTGTTACGTAATATTGAGCAGGGTTCCCTGTGCTGTACAGTAGGTCCTTGTTGGTTATCCGTTTTAAATACAGCAGTGTGTGCGTCTCTTCACTGCCAGTTCACGGGTGGCAGCCCTGAGCAGGTGCCTTTGCAGACACAGACTCCTCGCTTCTCATTTTCATACACTGGGCCCTCGAGCATGCTGGTTTGTCTCTCTGGAATGTTCTTCTCTTCCTGTATGTGGTAAGCTCCTACTCATCCTTCAGATTCCAGACCCATCATCACTTACTCAGAGATGTCGTCTACAACACCTGCAAGTTCTGCCCCCATCGCTCTCACGGGTCTGACTCTCATAGCCCTCGTCTCCCTGGTGTTTTACACGTTATTGCAAGACTCTTAGCTCCAGATGGCAGGAAGAGTAATTGACTTTGCTCACCATGTTATCCTCAGCATTTACAACAGTGCTTGGTCCATATTTTACTTTAAAAAGACTAAAATAAATGGTCCCCAAGTGAACGGCAAACTTTTATTTGATAAATGAATGAATAAATAGTCACATGGGTTTGATGTTTTCCTAAGTGACTGTGGCAGTCTTTCCATCTTGGTCACCCAAAGAGCTTTGGTTCACGTTGGAAAATACAACTAAGGCTCACAGTTTCCCGGCGCCCACAAACCTCCCGATGTCAGGAAATTGCCCTCCCTGCAATGAAAACAGCAGGCATCAAGTCTACAAGCCTGAATGTAAAAAGATCCATTATGCCGGGAGCCAAATGTCACTGCTGGAATGGCTTCCAAACACTGCCCAAAAGAACATCATTAATAACAGTAATGATACTAATCGAGATCATAATAACACGTATTAAACTTTAATTTATGTGGCTCCCAAGCTCGGCAGCTCTGGGAGGGAGTCACTCTCACAGCAGAGGGGATGGAATAAAGCAAAACTCCAATTGAAAGGAAATATGATACAATTCGGGCCCAGAGCCAGGCTTTAAACGTCTGTGTGGAGCTTGAAAAAAGAAAAAAAAGCTCACCAGGCTTCAGACTAAATCAGACAATGTGAAAGTTTCGAATTTCAGGGATACAACAGGGAGAGGTGAAAGCATATGTTTTAGTCTCGTTTCAGGATAAGTCCCCTTCATCATTTCAACTCAAAGCATAGAACGTGTTACCCAGAGATGCCCTAAAGGATGCATGGAGGAAAACAGTCCAGAGGCTGTCTGAGTCTACATCTACACTGTTGGTAACATGTACTTATGGTAACATGATTGGATGGGTTGAAAGATCAGCGGGCCACGCACTATTTACAGGTAATGGTCAAACATGTAAGGAGTGAAAAAAAATAAAGGAGTTGTTTCAGTGGTTGTTAGGACACTTAAAACATTTTTCACAGATATGAGATAATTCGAAGACTCTAAAAATGGTTAAGAGCTAAAAACAGGAATAACTTTTACTTCTGGGGGCAGCGTTGTGTAATGTTGAGCTACGGGCCTTGGAGATCAGTCAGATTGGGTTTGGGTCTTGCCTTTTCTGCTCACTGTGTGACTTTGAATGTGTCATCCTAAACTCCCATTTTGGATTATTAGATTGAGAGCAATAATAGGATTTAACTTCATAGGTTAAAAAATATCCAGTAAATGTCAGTATCTCTTATTCAGTAAAAGTTTATTGATAAACCAATACCTTCCAGAGGAGCCCTGTGTCCTTTAAATTTATGTGTGCTAATAATACTTAATGTGAGATATACCCTCTTAACCTCTGAGTACATTTTGAAGGGCAAAACACCGTATTTTAAACTATAGGAACTGTCTATTACCTCGATTGTGGTGATGATATCATGGGTATTTGCCCATGTCCAGACTCATCAAATTGTACACTTTTAATATGTGCAATTCACTGTATATCAATTAAGCCTTCATAAAGCTCTTACAAATTTGGAACATAAAACATAGATAAAAGTTTATTGAGTATGATGAAGCAGTTCATATTTGAAGTAAAATAAGGAAGTAATTCAACAAAACTTCCTATGTACAAAGGACTAAGATTTAATGAACACTTGCAAAGCAGAAGTTCAGTGTAACCATTTTTAGCTTGAGTGGATCTGTGGGCAAATTTGAGACTGAGGACTTGGAAGACAGGATTCCTGCCTGCCTGATATGGGGATACGTGTGGGACTTAGGGGCAGAGGTGGAAACAGAGGATGAATTACTTTAAGGTTAATCATTGTGTGACCTTTCTTCCCAGGCCACAACCTCCCCCAACCTAAATGATAATTCACTGTGTCATCCTTTTCTACTGAGACCATTAGAGCTAAAACTTGAATCTATATTCTGATGTTAATCTATAGCAGATTGAGAACATTACAGTTTTAAAATAAAAGCATATGTGCGTATGCTAAAAAATTAAAACTATCGGGATATGTGGTTAAATTAAGCCTGCCTTCCTCAGCAAACCTCTAATATCCTTTTTCACTAGCAGTTTCTTGCTTATCTTTCCATAATTTTTCTTCTTTGTTATTATTTTGAAACTTGATTTAATGGACATGACTGCATATGGCTTGCAAACTGTCAAGTTTTGCCTATTATGTTCTGTATAATATTAATATCCACAATTTTTGAATGCATGCTGTTTGCCTAGTCATTTTTGTAAGCATTTTATATAAACACATGTAATTTTCGCAACAACACCTGGTTTACACACTGTGTGGCTTGAGTCAAGTTTCTTAACTTCTCTGAAGACCAGTATCCTTCTTGGTGAAATGGGCATAGCATGGCCGTCCTAGCAGGGCTGGTCCCTGTACAATGTGTCGTGTGATGTCTGGTACCTAGGAGGTCGGCCATAGTGACCACAGTCTCTTACCCGTGTCTTTTTCTCCACCCTGATGATGTATAAGTTGAGGCCTGATTCTGGTTCACTTCGATTGTGTTGTATGGAAAGGAAGATTCATGCTGTTTGAATCTTTTGGGTTTGTTTCCGCTAGATAAACAAGACTGGCATGTATCAGACGAGTATAATTATTTTGTGTTTCCTGAACACACAGCAGTTCAAGTTCATTATTATTCCAAGCACTAGGTATAAGAGCTTACTTTTTTACTTTTATTATTTTACTTCTGTTTTTTAAAATCCCTTTAATGTTTCCAGACACTACTAGGGAAAGGTAATCTAGGTTTCTGATTTGTTCATTGACTCACCAAATTTAGTTTGAGAAAAAGCTGGTTGGATAATCCTTTCATCCAGGCTGGTACATTAAATTATGTGGTCATGGGCAAAACTCCAGTAGCAAAATCAGAGTCCTTGAGGTTTCGATTTGAAATAAACAATCCAGAACTCCCTGCCTGTTCCTCTAGAGCTTAAATAATTGCCCCATGGCTCCCAGAAAGATCTCAAACCCACCATTCACCAGGTTATGCAAACCCCACATTGAGATGTGGGATTTGCCAGCCAATTACTTTCTGATTTGTGGATCCTTTTATAATAAAAGTCACAAAAATATAAACTTATGAGACATTTAATTGTTTTTTAAAACTGTGTTGATTGAATATTTTGCAATAAGAAAAATACAAATCAGTAGGAAAGATACACTGAGAAGTACAGTATTTGTATTGTCACTTTTGTCATTTTATCTATAGGTAGGTGATCTCCAGATAAGTGAGGGAAAAGCCTTTTAGGTAGAGTGAGAACTACCTGCAAAGGCATGGAAACATGAAGCAACAAACGCTCTTTAAAAAACTGAAGAGTGATTCTCTTTGGCTCCGGTGATCCTGTTGGGAGGCCACATGCATCATTCCCAGGGGCTTGGGTTCATTTGGTAGCAATGGAGAATGGCTGATATATTTGAAGTAAGAGAGGTGATGTGATTAAATTCACATTCCACTACGAGAAGTCTTTCTAGACCTACTGAATAGGTAAAGTAGGTAAATATTATTGGGTTAAGTTATGAAAAATGTTAAATGAACTAACATTATTATGGAAAACGTTATAATTATTTGGAAAAAGTAAATTGAATTTGTGGGAGATTGGGAGGGCAGCAGCTGAAGGCATAAGGGACTTTCTAAAAGGATGTTGGAGGAGTTGGTATGACGAATCATGAGTGATTCAAAGCGGCCAGTAACAGTGAGGGCAAAGCAGAGGGGGAATGGATCAGTAAATATCTTTGATGTGAGGCCCCTGACCTCCAATAGTTAAAGTGGTCTTGAACGAGGAGATAGTTTAAGGAAATGGAATGGTCAGGACTGAGAGGTCCCTCAGGAGGGAATGGTGAGGGCGTGGCAAAACTTTATGGTCCCCCGTGTGGTCATCTGGGGGAAAATGAACATCATCAGTATCAAGAGAGTAGCTGGAATGAGTAGAAACTAGCACAACATTGTAAATCTATTATACGTCAATAATCTTTTTTAAAGTGCCCAAGGTTGCATGTAATGAAAATAAAGTGGGTCATGGTACCCTGGGAGCATGGGCATTTATCATAATAAAGGGTAACACCTAACAGGTAATGACCATGAGTCCCAACGTGGTGTGAATGTATTACTATATTAATTCATTTAACTCTCACGATGAACTTTTGAAGTGGATACTATTATTTTTTTATTGAAGTATTTACTGTGCTAATTTCTGCTGTACAGCAAAGTCAGTTACACATATATACATTTTATGTATTTATTTAGTTATTTATTTATTTTATTGGCTGTGTTTGGTCTTCCTTGCTGCACACGGGGTTTCACTTGCGGTGAGCGGGAGCTACTCTTTGTTGTGGTGCGTGGGCTTCTCATTGTGGTGGCTTCTTTTGCTGCACAGCATGGGCTCTAGGCACATGGGCTTCAGTAGTTGTGGCACATGGGCTCAATAGTTGTGGCTCACGGGCTCTAGAGCACAGTCTCAGTAGTTTGTGGCTCACGGGCTTAGTTGCTCCGTGGCATGTGGGATCTTCCCGGCCCAGGGATGGAACCCATGTCCACTGCACTGGCAGGCGGATTCTTAACCACTGCGCCACCAGGGAAGCCCTACGTATTCTTATTATGATTTATCTCAGTTGAATACTGTGCTATACAGTACAACTTTGCTGTTTATCCATTCTGTATGTCATCATTTGCATCTACAACCCCCAAACTCCCAGTCCATCCCTCCCTGAAACTGATACTATTATTAAACCCATTTTATAGGTGAGGAAAGTAAGTCAAAGGAAGTTAATTTACTCATTTGATGTCTGTGAGAAAATAAAAAATACGTATTTTGGTCTTTGTGCCCAGTGCCTGACACAGGGCTCCTAAAACCTTTGTAAATTCCCAAGAGCGGTGGGAGCGTCTTTTGTTTTCTAATGAGGTGACTGTGGGTGGGTTCCTGGATGGCTTCTGGATGGGCGGCTCATCACCAGAAAGACTAAGCCATGATCAGAAGTCTGGCATCTTCAACTCCGGCTCCCCTCACCCCATCCTCCAGGGAGGGGGGAGGGGCTAGAAATGCTGTTAATTATTGACCATACCTGCGCGAGGAAGCCTCCGTAATATCTGATCCCAAGGGCAGCTGTAACAACGTACCACAACTGGGTGGCTTAAAGCAACAGAGAGTGTATCCTCTCACAGCTCTGGAGGCTGGAAATCTGCAGCGAAGCCGTCAGGTCAGCATGACCATGCTCCCTCTGACGGCTCTAAGGAAGAATCCTTCCTGGCCCCTTCCAGCTTCTGCTGGTGGCTGGCCATACTTGGAGTTCCTGGGCTTGCTAACACACCCCTCCAGTTTCCGGCTGCATCTTCACACACCTCTCCCTGTGTGTGTCTCTGTGGGTGCTCTTCTCTTCTTACAAGGATACCAGTCATTAGACTGAGGCCTCATTCTAATTCCATATGACCTCGTGTTAACTTACCTCGTTATATGTGCAAAGACCCTATTTCCGAATAAGGTCACATTCTGGGATTCTGAGTGGACGTGAATTCTGGGGTACACTGTTCAACCCACTACAGGTTTATTTGTATTTGATATTAAGTATTTGTCTTTTTGTTTGTTTACTATGAATTCATCCTTCTAAAATATTAATTCCATAAAGATAAGGCATTATCTGTCCTATTCATTGGTGTCTCCACAGCGCCTTGTGGATGGAGCGTCAGTATCTGCTGAAACAAGCGTTTCTGTTTAGTTGTGAAGAAGTGTAAACAACATATTTTTAAAATAAAATCTGAGAATCTAATATTTATTGTGATTAGGCAGATATTTGGGTTTATTGCTACATCTCATTCTGCATTTTATATTTAACTTTTCAAGTTTTGTTTCCCTCTTTTCCACCTTCTGCTAAAGATTGAGTTTTATCTAAATCTATTTCCCTTTTCTTATTTGGAAGTTAAACAGAATCATTGCAGTTATTTCATGGCTCTCTGCAATTGTATTAGGCATTCTTACAAAGTCTAAAGTTAATCAACACTTTTATCCTCCCTCAGAATACAATCAACTACATAAGTTTCGCTTTGTTTTTAAATCAGTCCAAATTATCATCCTCCTAATTTTTATTCTTACAATTAATTCTTTTTTAAATTTACTTTATCTGAAATGGGACCGTGGGGTTTTAAAAGATTATAACTGTCTGGAAAACAAAACACGGCTAGGCCAACAAATTCAAATCAAGACTCAAATACTTTCCTAAAATTAGTGATAAATTTGGAGTACGTCCCATTAAAGTAAGGAAGAATGTGTGGTAGCCTAGTCCAAAGCAATTCTTTTAAAGCCCACAAACTTACAGATTTAATTTGTTCACCTGTACCTATTGAACTTCATGCTTTAGTTTTTCCTGTCCTCAAATTCCTTTATTCTGAAATGCATTTTTAATGTGCCATTTTTGAGTAAGAGCCTCTGAGAACTGATCTAAAAATGTCTTTATGTTGTCCTCACTTTTGAATATTGATTTATCTGGCTCTAGAATTCTGAGCTGACAGCTCTTTTCCTCAGTCCTTTGAAGATGTTATTTCATTGTTTTCTGGCATATATTGTTGCCGATGAAAAGCCTGCTGACAGTCTATTTGTTGTCCCTGGAGTTACTCCGTATTTTTTTCCAGTTGTTTCCCATTGATGTTCTGCAGTTTTGTTTTGTTTTTCATAGTAAAACTCGAATTTGTTTGTGTTTATCTTGCTGAGAACTTATCAAGCCGGAGACTCATCTTTCTTCAGTGCTGAGAAGCTTCTCACTGTGTTTCCTCAAATATGAGCCCGCTCTCATTCTCTCTATACTTTTAACTCCTCTTAGGTATGTGTTGGACTTTCTTAATCTCCACCTCTATCTCTCTGTGCTGCTGATTTTCCATCTCTCTCTCACATTCATGATGTTTCCATCAGATCTGTCAGTTTACTAAATGCTATTTCAGTCGTATCTAATTTTAAAGTTATTCTACTTACACAAATCTTTGTTTATTAGTAAAAGTCTTATTTTGGACATTTTCAAATTTGCTTGCTTTTTTCACACTGTATTTCTATTTAATGTATTTTTTACATTTATGCTTTAATCTCCTTTATGTCTTTAATATAGTTAACACATTTTTTTCATTGTTGTTGCTGTTATAGCCAGTTCTTTTTTTTTACATTTCTATTTTTATTTATTTTTCTAAATTTTTATTTTATATTGGAGTATAGTTGATTTACAATGTTGTGCTAGTTACAGGTGTACAGCAAAATGAATCAGTTATACATATATATATACATATATATATACATCTATTCTTTTTCAGATTCTTTTTCTATATAGGTTATTACAGAGTATTGAGTAGGAGTTTCTTGGGCTATATAATAGGTTCTTGTTGATTATTTTATACATAGTGGTATTTGTATGTTAATCTCAACCTCTTAATTTATTCCTCCCCCCCCTTCCCCATAAGTTTGTTTTCTAAGAATAGCAGTTTTTGAGGCATTTATTCTCATATTCATTATGCATGATAATCAGTCATGGTAGCTTGTTTCTTGATGTGGTTGTTAATTTCTCTGAATTTATTTCACTGCTTGTTTTTTTGTTTTTTTTTTCTTCCCTGTGGGAGGACTGTGTGGAGTTTCCTAATTGATTCTGGAAGGGCCTTGGGTTTTTAATGGGCCAGATTAGGTTTTATTTGTTTGTTTGTTTTGTTTTGTTTTGGAACAGTTTTGGGTTTCACAGCAAAATTGAGAGGAAGGTACAGAGATTTCCCATATACCCCTGCCCCACACAGGCACAGCCTCCTCATTATCAACATCCTCCACCAGAGTGGTACCTTTGTTACAGCTGATGAACCTGTATTGACACATTATAATCACTTAAATACCATAGTTTACATTAGGGTTCTGTGAGTTTGGACAAATGTATAATGACATGTATCCATCATCATTATCAGACTAGTTTTATCTTTAATTTTTTATTTATTTATTGGCTGCATTGGGTCTTTGTTGCTGCACATGGACTTTCTCTAGTTGCGGCAAGCAGGGGCTACTCTTCATTGTGGTGCACAGGCTCCTCATTGCCGTGGCTTCTCTTGCTGGGGAGCACAGGCTCTAGGTACATAGGCTTAGTAGTTGTGGCACACAGGCTCAGTAGTTGTGGCTTACAGGCTCTAGAGCACAGGCTCAATAGTTGTGGCGCACGGGCTTAGTTGCTCTGTGGCATGTGGGATCTTCCTGGGGCGGGGATCGAACCCGTGTCCCCTGCATTGGCAGGCAGACTCTTAACCACTGTGCCACCTAGGAAGTCCCAAACTAGTTTTTAATGTTTATTTATTATCTTAATGACACAGGCCTGGGTTTTGTTTTCTTGTTAGTGTTTTCCACATCTAATATCCTTGATAGACTCATTTCCCAGAGTGGTCAGCAGAGTTTCCATGGAAGCAAAAACTCTTTAGGAATCTGAAACTTATGCAGGGACTTAGCTCCAATTCATAGTTTTCATGAATTTAAAGCCACATCTTTTCTATCTTCCTGAGCAGCAGAACATTAATTCTCATCATCTATGACACAGATCTTGATCCAAAACCCGGAGGGCCCTCCTAGCATCAGTCCAGGCTAATCATGCTGGTTTTACTTCTCTTTTATTACTGAAACCCTGTAATTCCCTTTCCTTCTTTTGAGTTAATTTCTGTGTCAGTGTTATAATTTTTCAGCATGTGTATGATTTTGTAACAAGAGGGGTCTTATCTCTATCTTCTTAGACTGTCCAGGTTGTTGGATGTATCCTTTATACTGAGTATAGTTCCAGGGATTACACACCATTACACACCATGTAGACCTTAGAATATTTGGCTTTTAAGAACAGTAGGAAATGATTCCAGTCTGCAAATCCCACCTGAAAAGTAATGGAAAATATTTCTTGGTGGTCAGAAAGGCCCCATAGAGGGTCATTTAATGAGAACCTTCCATAATGATAGGGAATTTTAACTTCTTCACTTGTATTTTTCTTATCGCTGTATTTTCCATATCATCTGAAATGGATAAGGATTGTTTTTGAAATGATAAAATCTGATTTAGCATAATAAACACAAACATAGGGCAAAGCGCGATACCTGTGAGATCCGGAGATGCAGTATCTCCACCTTTGATTTCTGACTCTTGCACCAGCCCTTAACAGCACCTGGGTTTTTAGCTTTAAACAAAGCCACACTTGACCCTGATCTCCCCCCTTATTTCCACCCCATGAATCTGAGATGAGATTTGACATTGCGTGGTTGCCTTTTTCCTTCTCTCAAGAATATGTATTTGAAGAATTTATAAGAACAAAGGATGGACCTTCTGTAAAAAGAGGAGCAGTTTCGTCTGAGCAGCAGGGATGAACGGGCACCGGATCTTGGGTGGTTTCCCAGACGCTGGATTTCTGGCCTGCCTGGATTTCCTCTCCTGGCAAATGCCTGGTGTTTTTGCCACCGACAGTAACTTCTTTTTTTCTCGCCTGTCCACAGCCTGCCAGTGTCATTTGAAGGAAGGTGAATAACTGCGCCAGGCATGTCTCTTCATGAGATGAAAGTGAATGTATGTGTATGAAAATTCCATCTGAAATGTGAAATGATTTAAACTCCTTCTCATTGAACAAGGGAAGATTTCACCAGCTAGTGTGGAGGGGGAGGGAGGCAGAATCTCTCTCACAGATGTGCAAACAGCGTTTGTGCTTCTCTTTTTCAGCAAGAGGAATGGAAATAAGGTTAGAGGACCCCGTGACGTCCGAGAAAGCAGTTAATGTGTTCTAGAAGCACTAAGGCTTTCTGTGCCCAGCACGTGCTCAAGCTAGTTTTCCTCCAGTCCTTAGGAATGAGTGTTCCTCTTGGGCTAAGAAATTGGGCCACTTCCTGGCCCCACTAGAGACTGATTTTTGACTCCAGATCTTTATTTTTTAAGTCTTTATTTGTAAACATCTCCAACCAGCAAATTTAACTGAATGTGTGCTTGCCCTGAATAGAACTACACTTTCTATTTCCCATACAGTCCAGTATTGAAATGAGCATGTTCTTAAATCATCATGTGTGATTTAGAGAAAATGTTTCCAAAGGGAGGATATATTTGTTCACCCTCTTCTTTCCTGCTGGGAGATGTGATGGCTGGTACTTATGCAGCCATCCTGGACTCTGAGGTAGAAGCTGTGTGCTGAGGATGCCAGAACAGCAAGATAGAAGAAACTTTGGCCCTGACAAATTCAAGAAGCTCCCCTGCCCTATATTGCCAGTATTCATACCTCTTTTATGGGTGAGAGAAATATATTTGTATCTTACTTAAAGTGTTAGTTTTGATGCCCCATTGTTCTCAAATGGACCTTATCTTAACAGATGTAACTTCTTCTAACTGCAGTTTTCATCTTGATCCATTTCACCATATAACAGCTTTCAGGACAAAGTTCACAATCCTATCTCCTGTTTCCCTTCTAAGAAATCCAGGATACTAATCTGTAGACTGATCCTCCAGTAGAGAAAAGCCAGCACTCTTGGATTTTGGAGTGCTGGAGTTGTTTAAATATGAAGGTTCCAATGTGATCATTAAGCAGTTATTGAACATAGACATTGTGTATTTTCCATCCCCTGCCTTCCCGATTACCTTTTTTTTTTTGAGTAGCAAATAGCTAATTAAGCTAGAGTAACACAAATTTAAAATATACACTCTATTAATGGGGAGCCGATTGCAATGTAAATTTTACAAGTAATTTAGAAAGAATGCCATTTTGAGAACAATTTGCCAAAGTTTTACCCCCCGAAGTTTTCTTACTTGACTTCAGACTGGGGAAAACTAGTGCTTTAATTACAAGCCAGACAAATACAGTCTGTGAAATCTTGTTTAGTGAGCTCAGATATAATGAGCTTTCCGAAAGCGGTAAGAAGGAAAACGATCATTTATTTATGTGGGTTTTGCTTCTTGGCATTTGATTGCATTTGTTTGGTGTACTTCACTACTGAGGTTTAAAAAACACTGTTTCCAGTGTAAGGCAGAAAGATGCCACAAGTCAGTTTTTAGGAACAGGATCCCTGCTCGTGGACCAGCACCAGGGAGCCAGAGGAATGCGGAAGGCAGTGCCCACTTTTCTTTCCTGTTACTCACTCCAGTGTCTTGCCTGTTGAACTTGCAGCCAGAAGGGAGGCTTGTCTGTATCCCACACC
This sequence comes from Hippopotamus amphibius kiboko, assembly GCF_030028045.1. Classification (NCBI taxonomy): domain Eukaryota; kingdom Metazoa; phylum Chordata; class Mammalia; order Artiodactyla; family Hippopotamidae; genus Hippopotamus; species Hippopotamus amphibius. Next base: position 168,261,385 of record NC_080190.1, read on the forward strand.
CTGTTAGGTCCTCAGTCTGATCTGCCTGTGTTATCAGTGTCTTCTGTTTTCCGGGACATTTGTGATTCCCCAGGAACAGAAGACAGGACCAAGACCACTGGCGGGTCGGTGGTGGCATAAAGGGATGGCCTTCAGATATCACGGGGTGGCCAGCTTAGGGTCCCTCATCCGGCAGGGGCCGTGCTACACACTCACCGCATGCACCGTCCATTGTCCGTCTTTTCCTCTGGGCTGTAAGTTCCCAGAAGACAGAACTGCCTCTGTCTTAATCATCATTGTTACCTGTAGCTCCTATCGCTATGACCTGCGTGTAACAGGTGTTCAATGCATATTTTTCAAAATAACCAGTGGCCCCTTTATCTTCAGTATAAAGTTTAGGTTCCTTTGCATATTATTCAAGACACTTCAAAATCTGGCTTTAACCTTTTAGTTAATTAATTAATTAATTTTTAGAAATCCGCTTCATATCCTACTTTCCCCTGACAGTTACTGAACCACCACATTGCAGCCACCAGAGTTTCCCAGACAGGTTTGCATTCTTATGCTCTGTGTGTTTTTTGAGAGTATCCCTGGCAAACTTTTAAGTTCCAGCTTAAATGTCATCTCTGTGCAGCATCTCTCAAACCCAGCAACTGCTTGTGAAATGAACTTACTAACAAACCTGTGCAGGTTGGCTATTCTGTTCTGAGGCGGCTCTTACCAGTGCTTGAAGGTGGGTGGGTACTGAGCTGGAACAAAGGAAGTGAGGGCTGAGAATCATGGCCAAGGGTTGGCCAAGTCCACATTAGAAATCCCGCCTCCTGTCTCCTTCAAGAAGAAAGGTGAGCTTGTGGAATGGAGAACCAACAGATCTCATAGGTGCTCTGTTCAGTAAGACTTCACCTGGCAGACTTTCTCTTACTATCTCTAATCCCCTTGGTGTCCACCAACACCAGATGCTAACCGCCTTGTCTTTGTGGTGTCCACCAACCCTAGGTAACTCGCCTTGTCTTTGTGGCATTGCCTGTGCTCTCCCCTGTGGCTTCTGTCCTCCCCTATTTCATGCCTGCCTGGCCAACTTCTGTTTCACCTTAAAGAGTTAGATCAGTAGTCTTTCTCCAGGAAGCCCCCACTGATAACTCCTTCAGTCTGCGTTATGTGTATCTCTGCTTTTCCTATTTATACCAATAATTAACTGTTTATATGTCAAACCCATCTCTGGAGAGCCACCTGGAAATCTTGTTGAAAACACCAGTGATATAGAATCAGACCTTTCAGGAGTGAGGTCTGAGAGTTTGAATTTTAGTATCTTCCCCGGATGATGTCATGTGTGTTCAAAACCACCTCTCAGTGCGCTGGCTTCTCATTGCGGTGGCTTGTTGCAGAGCATGGGCTCTAGGCCAGTGGGCTTCAGTAGTTGCGGCACGTGGGCTCGATAGTTGTGGCTCCCAGGCTTCGTTGCTCCGTGGCATGTGGGATCTTCCTCAGCCAGGGATCAAACCCATGTCCCCTGCGTTGGCAGGTGGATTCTTAACCACTGTGCCACCAGGGAAGTCCCTGCAACTGTCCTTTCCTACCTGTTGGCTCATTTCTGCCTGGCAGTCCTCCCACAGTTTTGTCTGCCTGCCAGCCTCCTTGCCGGACACCAGAGTTCTTGGGCTCTGTCCATCATTTCAGCCATACCTGGGACTGGCCCCCTAAGAACTTCAAAGTGTCACTGGCCATTCCTAATCTTGAGTGATCAAGGAAGCGTCCCTAGCTATAAAATAGCACCATTTTCATGAACGCCGAAGTCTCAGCTGCTGTCTGATTTATTCCAAGGCTGGGCCAGGAAACCTCTTTTTCCTACTTGGAATGCACAGAGCTTCCCCTGGGATATCAAGATGACACCAGTTAGATTCATCACCGCAGATGGCACCCTTCACCGCATCCTCCTAAATGAGTCCACATTTGGGCAAGCCAGTTGGGGCAGAATGGCTGGCTTCAAAGGCTTTGAGCCTTGATAATGAGCTACTTGGCTGAATCTTTTTACCTTGAGGTCACTGGTTTGCAAACAGCCCAGATTCCTGGTGATGAAAAGTGCTTCTGTTGGACAGCTGGGCTGCGTGTGTCTGAGACATGATATGCTTTCAGGCCAGGCCATAGTGAGTAATCATTTCTTGTTCTTATCACAGGGGCGGACTCGACCCCAAGCCTGTCCGTTTCTTCTGTGTGGTCCTGGTCCCTGAGGCAGATGGCAGGAGGTGGCTATTTGGAGAGGAGGCCTGGGATCTTTGGTTGGTCTCCATATGTGACTGGAGACCTTGGGGAAATGCAGAAGTGGGAAGAACACCATCGGAAGGGGAAAGTGGGAGGGGGAGGTAGGCAGCGGGGTCTGCAGGAGGATGCTGTAGAGGAGAGAACACCAGGTCGGGTCTCAGACAGGCATGGCTGCAGAGTCTGATGCTCCCACTCTGTGGTCTTGAGTTAGTTAAGAGAGTGAATTTCTGACTCTACTTTCCTAATCTGCAAAATGGGAATGATAAGGTGTATCTTACGAGGTTATTACATGACCCATGTGTATACAAGTTGTATATGCACTGTAAAGTGCTGTAGAAATGGAAATCAGATTATTAACTAGCTGAGCCCCCTACCCAATGGTTAAGAAACACTAGATTCCTTTCTCTTGTTTTTTAATCCAAATCCTACCTTCAGAGACACACCAGTTATCCTCTTATTAACTCAGATGGAGTTAGAAGGTTTTATGCAGAGATCATCTAATCTAACCGGCTGTGGTGATGAGGGGCTGCCACCTAGAGATGTCAACCAACCTCTCGGCTCCGGTTTGTGTATGCATGACACGTGTGTGTATGCATGTACATGTACACATAGAACTGGCACATGCACAGCTAGTACACAAACAGCTGGTGTATGGGCTTGTATCCTAAGTCTTTTGAAGTCTAAATCTTGTGATTTCTCCTTATGTTCTGGGACCGCTGCTGGGTCAGCAACTCAGGGGAGAACAGGGAGAGAAGACGCATCCTTGGGTCAAACGTTAGGGTAAACTTAGCTGCCCTTGTTTCATACGTAGCTATTCACTTCCTAGGAACCTCAGGGAGTACGAGAACCTTCCCTGAAGGAGGCTCAGTGAAGTCACTTTCATTTCATTCGTTCACTCAGTCATTCACCAAGTATTTATTGAGTGCCAGTAAGTATTTATTTATTTACATATGCCCGATGTTGCTCTAAGTCCTGGGATACCAGGCATAAGGAGGCAGCCAGGCTGCTGCCCTCGCAGATTTATCTGGAAAAACGTAAAGAATGTCCTGGGCACAGTTGTTTTTATCGTACCTGCAGTAGTTCCCCTACTGGAGGGATTGTGCTCAGTTCCAGGTAATTTTAAAAGAGAATTCTGCTCCTGAGAATTTATTTTAAAAAAATTGCAGATTGCACAAGTATTTACTTATAAGAATGCTTCTCACAACATTGTTTATGTTAGCAGACATTAGAGATCTACCTAAATGTCCATCGAGAAGGAGACGTTTAAATACATATCGTCAGCCTATCCACTGACTGGTACTTTATATTCACCCTTTCCAGTCCACACAGTATGTTTCCAGTTTGGGGGAAAACAAAACAAAATGACACTAGGGGTATCTTTTGAGTAGAAGAAGTGCAGGGGAGATGCATTTAAATATGCTGATGTAATTCCTCTAGGTTATTGGTGGATTTCATTGTCTTTAGTGGGCTGTGGCAGATTTGTGGGTTTGAATCCTCTTTTCATGGGTGTGACCTTGAGAACATGACCTGAATCTCCTAAGCTTTCTTTCTAAAATGGGAATAAAGCTGACCTTGCAGGGATGTTGTGAATCTTTAGTGAGATCATGTATGTTCAAGTGTACGTTGCACAGTCCCTGGTTCAGAATTAGAATTTAATAATGATCTGTTTATCCATGTTATTTTCTAAGGGGTCTACAATTAATATGTATTACTTCATCAATCAGAAGAAAACCCAATCAATATTATACAGAGAAAGCAAGGGAAGGGGAGCCTGACAGACAGGTCCTCCGACAAACAAGACATTAAAGGTCCTTGCTGTGTATCTGCCACGTAGTGGGTAATGAACATTGGCTTAATCATGCAATGACCATGTCACGGGAGGAATTGCCTTAAGAAGTGATGCTTTTATGAACAGGAGTCTTTTGGAGAGATGTGAGCCTGTGTCTGAAGGTCTCTTGTGTTCAGTGGAGATAAAGATTAGAAGACAGAGCCACCACCAATGCCTAGACTTTGTCTGTTCAGTCTGGGAAAGGATGCCCTGCAGAGGATGCTTTCCGGGAGGAGCAAGCTCCTTGTTGCCATCGAGCTGGGGGAAGGAGCCCACTTGCCTGTGAACTTGCAGGGAGAATTCCTGCACTGAGTGGAGGTTGGACGAGCTCCTTTCCAGCCCTGTGGTGCTGTGAGTTCATGAACTATGAGAATGGAATTTTCTTTTCCTTTGTCACTTCCTGGAAACTGCCAGGACCACACACCTGTTTCATTCCAATATTACACATGTGATGTTGTTGCAGAAATAGATCCCACGAGAAACCAAGCACCACGCTCGGAGGGTTGGAGAACTCAGGTTTATTGAGCCGGCGGACCCAGATGAGCTAAAGCTCCAAAATTCTGGGCCTCGTTCCAGGTGAATTCTCTCCTTATATAGGTTAAGACACATAGCTACAGTTGGCATTAATTGATTGGCTACAGTTGGCATTAATTGATTGGCTACAGTTGGCATTAATTGATTGGCTACTCAGTTTCCATAGGTTACAGGCGATTACTGAGCGCCAGAGTTGCTAGGGGTTACATGCAAAGGGTTTTTAAACAAAGGGGAGCAGGGGCAGGAACAGAACATTCCATACTTATGTGATCATCTTTTAGATTCCAGCTGATTGTTAAAGTATTTTGTCCTCACTCTAGAGCAGCAAGCAGGTTTTACAGAAGCAGAGCAGGCATAAAGCTATTTTCTAGCTGTGTATGAACTCCAGATTCTCCGCATCAGTGTTTGTTTTTGGCACCTTCCATTGTGGCCCAGGCCCACCCACAGAAACTTAATAATGTCGTGGTGCCCCCAGTGACTCTGGAGGTCACCCCAGAGAGGACACTCCGGGGGTGCTTCCCTGACTGCAGTGTGGGGGCAGGGGGACAGCCTGGCTCTGTAGTGGGGAGGCTACTTATAGATCTCAGTCACTCTACTCACAAGGGAGTTACCTGGGACAAATTTGCAAACTCTTCAAGCCTCGCTTTCCTCATCTGTAAAATGAGAACTACAAGTCGTTTATTATGGCTTTTAAAAACAATTAAATGAAGAACAACTGGGAAAATACGAAAGAACCTCGTACATAGACAGTTCTTGCCCCTTCGCTTCCCTCTTCCATCTTCCCTTCCTTCTTGCCCTCTCTCCCTACTTGTATTCCTCAGTTTTTTCCCTTGTGTGGGTATGGTTTCTTTCCCCTCCACTTTCCCTAACCACAATAGGAATCTCTTAATTTTGCCTAGTTCTCTTAAATGTGTAAGTGTGTATTTCAGTGCTTCCTCAGTTAGTCCTCACCAAAACGTGAACACGTTTGCAGAGTGAGGGTAGAAAGAAAGAAAAAAAAAAAAGATTGGGGAAAAAAAAAGAAAGCTCAGACCATTCATGTGTAGGTAGTATCTCACATTACTGGTGAGGAAACCAAGGTTGAAAAATTAAGCAATGTGTCTGAAGACACAGGGCAGGAAAGACAGAAACCTGGACCATCCCACTACCCCAGGAACTAAGGAGATCCTGGCTTCTCACTTGTTTAATGCATTCACTGAATTTTAAGAGAAAAACAAAAATAAGATGAAATATTGGGTTCTACTTTTTTCCTTCTTTGCTTTTTATTTACTTTATTTTTTTAAGCTCTTTATTGAAATATAATTGCTTTACACTGCTGTGCCAGTTTCTGCTGTACAACGAAGTGAATCAGCTGTGTTTATACATATATCCCCACATCCCCTCCCTTCTGCGACTCCCTCCCACCCTCCCTGTCCTAGCCCTCTAAGTCATCACCTATCATCGAGTTGATCTCCTTCTGTTATGCAGCAGCTTCCCACTAGCTATCTATTTTACATTTGGTGTGTATATATGTCAGTGCTGCTCTCTCACTTTGTCCTAGCTTCCCCTCCCCCTCCACTTGTCTTCAAGTCCATTCTCTACATCTGCATCTTTATTCTTGCCCTGTCACTGGGTTCATCAGTACCATTCTTTTTTAGATTCCATATATATGAGTTAGCATACGGTATTTGTTTTTCTCTTTCTGGCTTACTTCACTCTGTATGACAGACTCTAGGTCCATCCACCTCACTACAAATAACTCAGTTTCATTCCTTGTTATGGCTGAGTAATATTCCATTGTATATATGTGCCACCTCTTCTTTATCTTCTTTATTCATCTGTTGATGGGCATTTAGGTTGTTTCCATGACCTGGCTATTGTAAATAGAGCTGCAGTGAACACTGTGGTACATATTTCTTTTGGGATTATGGTTTTCTCTGGGTATATGCCCAGTAGTGGGATTACTGGATCATATGGTAGTTCTATTTTTAGTTTTTTAAGGAACCTCCATACTGTTTTCCCTAGTGGCTGTACCAGCTTACATGCAGATGGCCAACAAACACATGAAAAGATGCTCAACATCACTAATCATTAGAGAAATGCAAGTCAAAGCCACAATGAGGTATCACCTCACACCAGTCAGAATGGCCGTCATCAAAAAATCTAGAAACAATAAATGCTGGAGAGGGTGCAGAGAAAAGGGAACCCTCTTGCACTGTTGGTGGGAACGTAAATGGGTCCTGCTTATTACAAATAACTACTTTAAAAACTGCTACAAAAATCCATGCAACAATTTTTATATTATCACTTGGGAAAAAAAAAGTTTAAAATCTAAATTTGAAGATCTTCTTAAATGTCAGGCTGAAGCCAAATGGCCTTTTACAACTCGCCCCCTCCCCTTCAGCAGGCTGTTTAATCGTTGCCAGCTAGCTGGGCATTTTCTGGTAGGAAAGCACATAGGCGATGGCCAGGATGCTTTGGCAAAAGGTGACGGGTAGACTTTTCAATTAAAGTAAATCGCAGGGATTGAGTTATTGGAGGAGCAGAGGTTGGGATGGCAGCACAAAGGCTGATGTGTTCTGGAAGTCTGGCATCTCCTGCATGGAGGGTGAGGAATGACGTGCCCCGGGGCCAGTCCCCCGATGGGCTCCAGAAACCCCTGGAAACACGCCATCCCCATCTGCAAGCAGGGCTGAGCCACGGACACAGCACAGCTCATTGGACTTCTGACCAGGCAGCCAATTTGATTACAATTTGGCAGACGCTAGGTCCCTGAAGTAATTTGAAACCTGCCCCAATCAGGAGTGAACATCAAGTCATAGAAGGGAAGAGCTGGAAAGGCAATCATTCCACCCCCTTCATTTTACAGATGAACAAACTGAGGCTTATGGGAGCCCAGGCAGAGCAGGGAGTCGGGGTGAGCTGACCCTTGTTGGGATTTGCAGCTGTCCGCTTGCCGGTCCTGCGCCCTTGGCTGTGTCCTTCGGTGGCCCTGGACCCCTGTCTCCTCGTGTGTAAAATGATAACGCTCTACCTCCTTCACACAGTTAAGAGAATCAGAAAGCCTAGATATAAAGTCCCGAGCAGAGGGCCTGGCCTGGAGGAAGAACATGACATATGGCAGTTAAAGCAACTTGCCCAGGACACGTGCGCAGCTTGGCAACGGCAGAACCAGGACTTGTGTTAGCGTCTTTGACGCCGCTACTTCCCTTAGCCTCACAAAGTAAAAGATTTAGGTGGCCTGGGGACAGAGAGTTGGGGAGGGGCGTGTCTGCGAGAAGGGAGGTCATCACAAAATCATTGGCTGTTGGCCTGGGGCTATTTACCCCCAGTCTGCATCGGACGCACTCAGAAAAATGACTCACTCGTCCAGTGTGTCTGTCCACCGCCTCTGCCCCCTTCTCTCTCCACTGATTCTCACCCTTTCCTGACCTGTTTTCACAGGAGTCCTGGATCAGCTGAATGATTATAACTCTGGTGTAACCTCTCTGAATGGAACTTGCTTCTTAGGTCAGTTATGACTTGAAGCTAAAAGAGTCAAATGCTAATGGCAGAATCGTAGGCTTTAACGAATCAATAGGATTGTAGTTCTGAGGACTTTGCCCTGTGTCTAGATCCATGAATGAGGTCATTCTCGTCCCTGTGGTTCTTGTGAATCTTCTGGATCCTCTAACACTCTGTTTCCATAAACCCAATAACTCACTCATTTAGCTGTACATTCAGTTTATTGAGTTAGTGAATATTAAGGTCTACAAGATTCTATGCCAGCTATATCCCTAAGAGAGGAAGAAGTATGAAATGAATCACTCCAGTTCAGCTGGGTAGTTCTGTGATGGAGAGAGCTCCAGCCTCTAGGGGCACGTGGAGGCTTTGCCTGGGGCTCAGGGGTCTCAGAGGAGGAATTACAAAAGAGGTAAGATGAGTGGAGACTCAAAAGAGGGAGTTTCCAAGTGGCCTGGGAGGAGGGGGTGGAAATGATATTCCAGATGGAGATAGCTGCCTGGATAAAGGAAGTGAGGTTGGAACCTGTATGGTATGTTTGGGAATTTTAAGTCATTTCATGAGAATGGTATATACAATAAACAAGAGTTTCAATTACTGAGTCATGAAAATTCCAAAGGCTGGCAAGGTGCCCTAGGCTGTGGGTAATACATTTGGAGTTGTTCAGTGTGGCAGCCCTAAGGCAATGTCATAAAGACCTGCATCCCGAGGAGTATGAGTTTTTTCCTGATGGCAAAGGGAAGTGAGACGTGTTATAGTACAGAGGTTAAGAACACGGCCTCGGGCACTGTGCTATCAGGGCTTGTAGACTCATTCCATCACTGTGTGTATTTGGACAAGTTATTTAACCACTCTCTGCCTTGATTTCCTCACCTGCAAAAATGGGAATACTGGAAGTATGCACTTCATAGGGTCGTTGGGAGAATTTAAGGAGTTGAATTACGTAAAACATTTAGAATTGTGCTTTTAACCTAGTGTGGCTGTATTATTATTATTCATGGGTTTTTAGAAGGAAAAAAAATTAGGCAGATGGTCTTCTCGATGTTATAATAATGAGGAAGGTGGTTTTGAAAAGGATGGGAAAGGAAGCAAGGAGAACGTGAATAAGCAGTCACAATAATCCAAGGGAGAGAAAGTGAAGATCTAAAGTTTGACAGAGAAGATAGGGATGGAAAAGAGGAAGGTATCAGTTACTGTTGGCCTTATTATGTGGGTATCAGGCTACACCTGATTAATTGAAGTATTGTATTAGTCTGGGTTCTCCAGGGAAACAGAATCAATAGAATCAATGGATGGAGGGGAGAGAGAGACAAAGAGACAGAAAAAGAAAGAGAAAAAGGAACCAGCCTTTATGATTAGGGAGGCTTCATTCTGCTTGACTAGATGACCTGACGTAAGGGAAGTATTCATTAACTGAGATGTTCAGTATGCTGACTGTTGAGGTGAATGTAAATATTTACCTATATCTTTATAATATGAGAGCATTTTTGAGATGCACAGCACTAATTAATCAGTGCTCAGCAGGGCAACGTTGAAAGAGACACGACTCTCCTCACTGGGTAGCCATGACCCAATCCCACATACTCTCTCAGTCTTATTTTTTTCTCAGTGTGAAAATTTAGAAGGTTGGGCCAAATGTTATGTAAGATTTTTCCTGACTTGCCTGATTTTTAAAATTTACATCTAAAAAAAATACAGCACCATTTCTGTAGTTGGGCTATATTTCACCTGTGCACCGTGTCATTTATCTTCCTCTATTCTTGGCAGGGGCATTAGAGCTAGCCCTGCCAGAGAGCCAAGCGCACGCCCTGGGGATGGGCTTTGGCAGGAGCAGCTGCGACTGTGAGCGGGTGGATCCCTAGCCAAGAGCGAGGAAGACGAGAAGCGATTCAGAATTGTCATAAATGCACAAGGCTGTAGCAGAGGGCTTGGTTGATGCCTCTTCATGGGCCCTGGGGCTCTGGGTAGGCGTTCCCTAGGACTTGAAATTTGTTTCAGGGAAGCACAAAGAGCTGAGGGCAGGGGCTGGGGGCACACCTCGAGTTGCAAAGACATTACAAACAATGACTTACTGAGGACCTACTATTGCCAACAGCTGACCTTGACTGGAAGGGCAGAAGGTTGCATGAGAAACACCATCTGGATTAGACCTGCTACCATCCTTTAAAGGACCTTACGGCAGAGTCAACCAAGAAGTGAACAAACTAAGGGACACGCGAAACTCTGGGTTCCAAATTGAAATACGAAAATTACTACTTGTGGCTCTTTAAAGAATCTCCTGTCACTCCTGTGCTTAGTATCAGTGTCCTGCACAGCCCATACCTGTGTGAAAATACGAGGATGAGTCAAAAATTGTCTGCACTGTGGTTATATTAAAACTTCTATAAATTCTACAGCCAGAGTACGGATAATTTTTGACTCACCCTCATAGGTTAACTTTATTTGCCACTGAATAGATTTTCATAGTAAGAAGGGAACTTTTACTCCTCTTCCCAGAAGAGGAAAATATTGAATACAAACAAGTCAAGACTAAAGCAGAAGTAACTTAGCCGATGAGTGAATTTGGGGAAAAAACACTGATCTTGTCCAACCCAGTCTCTTCTCTCCCCTCTTTCAAATCTGTCTGTCTAGACAAAGGGTGAATTTTCCATTCATCCACCAAGCAAACTCATCTGAGTATATGTTATGGGGTAGAGTTATCTTTTAGTCAGGATGGGTCAAGGTGTGCTGCAATACCAAACGACCCCAAAGCTTCAGTGGCTTACAAGTACCAACGGGCTTGTCCAGCACGAGTCAGCTGTGTCTCTCTTCCACAAGGTCTTCACTTCTGGTCCCAGACTTAGGGAGAGCCTCTTTCTGGACAATGGTTGGTTGCTGTGGCCTGAATTCTGTTCCCCCCCAAATTCATATACTGAAGCCCTAAGCCCCAGTGTATTGGTATGTGGGAGATAAGTAGGTTTAGATGAGGTCGTGTGGGTGGGGCCCTCATGATGAAATTAGTGCCCGTATAAGAAGATACATCAGAGAGCTGTTGCTGTCTCTCTCTCTGCCATGTGTGGACACAAGGAGAAAGTGGCACTCTGCAAGCCAGGAAGAGAGCTCTCAGCAGAACTCTACCATGCTGGCACCCTGATCTTGGACCTCCAGCCTCTGGAAGTGTGAGAAAATATATTTCTGTTGTTAAGTCACCTAGGCTATGGTATTTTGTGATGGCAGCTCAGGCAGCCTAATAATACTCTGGTCTCACTTGAGGCAACTCCCCTCTCGTATTAGAACTTCTACTTAGAAATTATTACTTCTGCTTACATTTTCATTATTCCCAAAAGTCATATGGCGAAGCCTGAGGTCTATAGATATGTAGATACCAGAGCATCAGCACTGAGTTGGGAAAACTATGAGTCCTGCCTCTCCCACTTTTTAAAGGGACTTCAGGCATTGAAGGACAGAATTTAAAAAATGCAGAGAACCCTGCATTTAGCTGAGGTAGCTGAGGAACTTTTCCTTACTATGTTCTTCCATGTCTGTTATCTCATTTAATTTCTGCAAGTGCCCAAAGATGTGGAAATGGACATACAGTCTCAGGATGATGGGCCTGGGAAAGAATCCTGACTCTGCAGATATGGTTAGGCCCTTTCATTAACCACTAACATGGTACACTGTTTATCACCAAGTTGCTTCCAGTCTGCAGCCTCAGGATCCTTACCTACAAAACATGACTATTAAAACCCTACCCTACATTCCCTGCTGGTATTTGCAAATAAGACTGGGAAAAGTACGTGGGCTCTGAAATCAGAGCCTGTTGAATCTCAGCTTCCCCACTTACTGCTTGGCCGACGTCAAGCAAGTGATTTAACTTCTCTGATGTCTTAGTTTCCTCATTGGTAAAACAAAGATCTTTTAAAAATAATTTGCATTTTTTTAAAAAAAATTTACTTATTTATTTGGCTGCACCAGGTCTTTAGCATGTGGGATCTTTAGTTGTGGCATGCAAACTCTTAGTTGCAGCATGCTGGATCTAGTTCCCTGACCAGGGATCAAACTTGGGCCCCCTGCATTGGGAATGTGGAGTCTTAAACACTGGACCACCAGGGAAGTCCCAACAAGGATAATATTAATCCTACAGCAGAAGGTTATTGTAAGATGTAAAGGAGTCAATTTAGGTAAAGTTTTTACTATAAGGCCAGGCACAGAATAACTCTGCCAGAATATTGCATCCTATTAGTGCTATTAAATTATTTAAATTAGTAATGCTATTATCATATTATCATCACTATTATAGCACGTGCAATAGACTTTATTAGCTACCAAGCAGCAGGAGCGGAGGTTTCCGAGCTGTCTTTGATTCAAGGAGCCATGCTCAGCACACTGAAATTGGCCCAAAAGATGTGTGGAAGCTGCAGATAGCAATCATTTGACAAACACGTCCAGAAACAATGCTAGATTGGGATCAGGAAGGTGGACTTTTTATCCCCTTGCTCTGCCACTGATTTTCTGGGAGACAGTGACAGTGACCTGCTTGCTTGGGGCCTCACATAGACCAGACATAGCTCTTCTCCTAACACAGCAGGGAGTTCATGGTCTAAGGGCTCTTGCGGGGATTAAATGAGGCAACAGAACAGGTGCTTAATAAATGCGAGTTCCTTCCTCTGTATTAGGTGTGTGCACAGGTCATTTTTTTTTGTAAACTGAGAAAGCCCCAGACGAGATGAATCCCGCAGTCTCTTTCTCGTATAACATGCTTGGCTTCTCGAGAAATCATTGGCTCAGGCAGCCGAGGCAGCTGCGGTTTTCTGAATAGCTGGAAATTTGGCCGTGGAGGCCACAGCAGGACAGATGGGATGGGGGAGCCGTGAATTAACAAAGGCATGAATGAGCTATTCAGCTGGGAGGGCGTCCGGCAGTGGAGGGTCTGGGCTCACTTGTTAACTTCACCCGGTTTTCCGGTTCCTGTTAGGGTCTTTGTAGGCCAACCGGAATAGCCAGGGCCTGAATAGCAACCACAGGCACTTTTAAAGTTTGTTGGCAAAGATGAATGAAATGATATTACTGTCACAGCCACAACGATGGCCAGTGTTCTCATGGGATTTAGAGATCGTCCAGTCCAAACGCTCAGAACAAAAAAACACCCAAAACCAAAACCAAAAAAAATCACTAGACCTGAAAGGTCCTGTGGCTCACTTCGGTCACCCTGTGTTTTTACTCTTTCTTTCTTCTACAGTTTATTGAGCACGTGCTACATCCCAGGTTTGGGACTGGGCCCTGCTGATGGGAAATTGAGCAAAAGCGCTCTTTGCTCCTCTGGAGCTGCCAGAAACCAGCAACTAAAACCAATGATTACAAGTGTGTTTAATGATCTTCGAGTGTCTCCTGCTCTGCATTGCATCCTTGTCAAGTTGGCCATGAACCACCTCTTTCCTTCCTCAATGATTTGGGTGAGGACCGGTCTGTTGGGTGATGTCATTGGTCTCCAGTCCTGCTCACTAATTTCCTTGCTGCTCCGGGAAGCTGACCTGTAGGGATTAGAGCAAATAATGCACAGTGGGGTCAGCCACTGGGAGCCCCAGTAGCACATGGGAGGAAGGAAAGTAGAGTCAAGGTATGTCTTCACTCTCTCGCTGGAGGTTCACACCTCACTTGGGCTGCACCTTTAGAAGGAAGGCCAAGGGATTCTTTTCCATAAGACTCTCCCCTTTTGAATGTTGATAATCCTTTCTTTCCCTAATCCCTGCAGGCCTGTGGGTGGTTACAAGCCCAGAGCAAAGCACTGCCCTGGTGGTCTGCCCATGCCCTGCCTTTACCGCTGTAAATAGACCTGCTGTTAAACTCCCCCCAAATTCTCCTAATTCAAATGTATCCTGTGTTACTTGCTGGGACCCTTAGGAATAAAATATGAAAAAGTGTGATGGGGATGTTGTGTGATGGTGGGAAGGAAACAGAGAGAGAAGAGAAGGAAACCAGTTTAGAACATAGTTGAAGAGAATAAATGAGGTGGTCGCATGGAAGGATTATATCATCAGCAGGATTGCCAAGACCACAAGCACTTTGGCTTCCTCTCCTCCCTCCTTCAGGCACTTTTCAGGTCGGAGTTTCATTGTAGACCTGCAAGAAGAAGCAGTTTGGGATGGTCTCCTAGGTGGTAATGCCTCAGCCCTGGGAGTTTGGAGAGGAGGGGGATGGAGGACTAAAAGCTGGAGGCCAGTCAGCCTGCACATCCCTCCAGCAACCCCTCACCCCAGCGGGTCTGGGGTGATTAGCCTGCATTTCTGCAGTCTCTTATCTGCATCCTTTGAGGGGGGTATATTTAAGAACTCAGTTTTCTGGATTTTAGAGAAGTCATGCTGTGCATATACTGGGTAATACGTATCACTGAGCAGGGTTTGGGGCAGAATCCTATAATCAAACCTATTAATATTTTTCAGTGAAACATGAGTTTTCAGGGGAAGTCAGGTTAGTAAGGCCAGTGGGTTCAAATTCTAAACAAGGGAGCCCGACTGGTCCCTAGGACAGGAGATGGGACCTAATCTTAGAGGCTGAGCCAAAAGGGCAGGGTGGAGCTGAATGGTCCCCACATCCAAGACGCACGCTCTCCATATACTCCTGCCCCTGGCTGGAGGCTGCTGCTGCACTTCCGGTGCTGTCTTGAACCGGAAGTCTTACGGTGGGACCTGCTGGTGTTGGGGGCTGGGTGGCTCCCCAGGACTGCAGAAGGCATTTCAGATTTCCCGAACGGGGATGCACGATTTGCTATGAACTTGGTTTCTGATAAATCCCTGTCCACCCCACGTGTTGGGGTGATATCGGGTCCCTCATTTTTACAGATGCGGAGAATATCTCATGGTGGGTTGTGAAGCACCTAGCGCTGGCCGGGCACATGGGAGGTGCTCAGTAAACATTCTCTGTCTTTCCTCCCCTCCTTCCCCTGTAGGCGCCCAGTGGAATTAAATTTAGTACAACTCTCTCATCTGCCTGGAAGCCTCGCTTCCTTTCTTCCCAGGAATTGCCTGACAGTTGGCGTGTATTTACTTCCATCTGGGATTTTAAATTCAACTGCATAGCAACCACCATGGGGAAGACGCAGGCCGGAGGAAACCCCTGTGTAGGAGAAATCACGGCCGTGGTCCACGCGTCCACCTCAGCTGCAGGTGAGAAGGTGGGGAAATAAAACATCTCTCTTTTCTGAAGGGTACACACAGAGGAAAAAAAATAAAGTGGTGTGCGGCCTATCTATAATAATTTTCAATTTGAAGGGGTGCTGACCTGCAGCCGGCTAATATAATGGGAAAATTTGATTGTGCTGAATCTGGAGAAATAAGAGGCCCAGAAAAGTTGTAAGTGGGTGGAGGAGGGGCGGGGTGCTGCTTCCAGGGGACAGAGGTTGCTGTCATCCGGGGCACGATGGAATGAGGGACGGGATTTGCAAGTGGGGGACACACAACATTTTCGCTGCAGATCAGTGGCGTCAGTGGGTCGGGGCTCCAGGGACAGGACGGACTCGCAAAGCATAAAGGGAAAGGCAGGAGGCCGAGACTGGCACATGGCGTCGTGCTTGGGAGTCAGACAGACCTGGCTAAAACTCCAGCCTCTTCCTCTCTGGGTGACCTTGAGCCAAGTTCCTTACCTCTCTGAACCACAAATTTTCTTAACTGGAAAAAAATAATATTCTAAAGTCTACCTTGCAGAATTAGTTTGAGGTTCAATGTGATAAAGCCGGTAAAATAGCTTATTTGTTTGGAGCATTAAAGAGTCTCGAAAAGTTGTTCACGTTAGAGTTCATTTATCAGGGGAGCCTGGACACTGCACATAGAAACAAGGAGAGAATAGGAGTAAGGTGCCAATTATGGGGAAGGAGGTGCGTCTTAAGAAAGAGCCTCTTGCCTCGCGGTTAAAGGCCAGATGGGTTTCTGGGAGGATGCTTACTCTCTACAGAGTACGGTGTTATCACTGGACTTTTGTCTACTAGAGAAAGGTGAAACAAGCTTTTTTTCAGGCAGGTGTATCATACGTACCAGTCAAAGGAGAGGAATCTTGGCTCGCCTGCCCTGTAGGCTATTTCCAAGCCCATCAGAAGCTAGATTTAATAAATTCAGCAAGGCCGTCTTATGTATTAGAAAGAGCCTGGAGGTTGAGGTCAGAAAGACAGAGGTTCGGATCTGGCTCACCATCTTTCAGCCTTTAATTTAATACATATTCACCAAGGCTGGCTCAGTTCATGGTATTGGGGGGTGGGGCAGAAGATGGGGGAAGGCATACAGAAATTAATTGAAGCAGTCAGTATTTTCAGATGATCGTGAAAGGAGAGGAAGATCTATAAACAGATGCATATGACATGCTGTGCAAGTTCAGAGATGGAGGGATGCACAGGAGATTATGGGATGTGCCAAGCTCAGCTTAAGATGCTCTATACTAGAAGGTTTCCTGAAAGAGATAATACCTGGAAATAGTCTTAAGAGATGAAGAGGATTTGGGATTGGGGTTGGACAATTTAAACAGTCAGAGGCTTTATCTTCTTGGAGCCTCATTTCCCTGAATATGAAGTGGAGATCACATCTGTGTAGGGTCATTGAGGGTACTGAGGCATTAGTGCTTTGGAGATTGTGTTTTGCTGAATGTCAACAGCTGGGAACTTTCACTTAAAAAAACTTTGATAAGTGAAAGAAAAAATGGTATTTTCGTGTTATTGTATGAGTGCAGTTAAATATTTTTTATATAATTTTATCCATTTGTATTTTTGCCTTGTTAACTTCCTGCTCTTGCCCTCATCACCTAAAAGTTCAGGCTTTAGAAGGCATTGCCATGCCTAGGAGAGTGATAGAGAACATGAAATAAATGGGACAGAAAGAAGGAAGCATCAGGTCATACCTTTAGGTGATGAGGAGGCTTATATACATGGGACCAAGACACAGAACTGAGTTTCTGTGAAGTATCGTGAGTTCCTAAACTAAAGAAGAATTTTGGGCTCGTTTCCCCCTCACTCCGAAGACAATCTTTTAACTGCAGTCGTCGCACACTCACACTTGAATGACCTGCTGGGTCTCCAAATGCAAATGCTGCTGTGGCGCTGGAGACACGAATGGCAGCGGACAAGCCACTGCCTCTGCCTTGAGGATCATACTGTGATGGAGAAGACACACATATGGGCAGATCTTTTTAATATAGTGTCATGTCTGCCAAGGCAGGGCTGGGCCAGGGGCTGAGGGAGGACTTCTTAGTGCCCACCATGGGGGTTCAGGGAGGTCTTTTTGGAGAAGGGGCCAGCCTGGGTTTGCACCTCAGACTTGCAGAAGTTACTACCAGAAATGTATGGTGGCAAATGCTTTCCCCCAAGGTGGGACAGAACTCTGGTGAAATATTCTCCCCTGGAGGGTTGGGCTCTGTTGTGAATAAGGGGCTGGGGGTATTTCACAAGGATTACTCTTCTTTTCCACCTGCCAGGGCCCCAGGGTACCCTTTCTCAGCTCTACAGTGTGAGAACCCAATGGTGTTGTTGGAGGTAAAAGCTGCAAAGGTGTGGGGGTCTCCCTAAGACACTTAGGTTACTCCCTCTCAGCCTCCACCAATTTGTCAAAGTTATCATTTAAGTATCCCCACCCGTTGGTGGCTTCAGATGCTTCTGTTCTCAGGTAGGACTCTGCATTCACCCGTCTCTCCAGGTTTTAGGGCTGTAGTTTCCCAGTCATCCAGGTTCTCCGATCAGAGAAATCACTGATTTTCATGGTTCAGTTTTTTTCTTGTAAAGATGGGAGTGACAGCTTCTAAGTTCCTTACAAGTTGAGCTGAAACCCGGTTGTGCTGTATTTGCACGCTGGAACACTAGTCAGGAATAAAAAATAATGAACTGCTAATTCACTCAACACAGGGAGAATCTTGAAAACTTTATGCTCTGCAAAATAAGACAGATGGGAAAGAAAATATATTGTATGATTCCACTTGTGTGAAGTGTGCAAATAGGCAAAACTAATCTAGGAGAGCAGAAGTCAGACGAGTGGCTGTCTCTGGGAGAGGAGCAAGAATGAACTGGAAGAGATCATAAAAGAAGTTTCTGGTGTGATGGACATGTTTTGTGTCTTGTTTGGGATTTGGAGATATCAGTTATGCAAGCCCATGTATTTGTCAAAAATCATCTAACCGTACACTTAAGATATGTGCATTTCACTTTACGGCACTTTAATTTAAAAAAAACTTGGAAAATAGATGTCATTTGAAGTCATGGGAGTATCGGAGGTCAGCTAACGAGTGAGGGTGATGAGAGGTGAGTGGGTCGGAGGGTAGAGCCCAGGGGCATCCCAAGGCTGAGAGGTGAGGAGGAGCAGAAAGACTCAAGCAGAGAGCCCGAGAAGGAGAAGCAGCCCAGTTGCTTCCCCCGCAAAGTGATGCCAAGGCTTCTTCCAGATCCCTTATTCTCAGGTTCGATGAAACAACTACAGTAAAACTTGGAGCGGACCCTGCTCTAACGCAGTCCTGTGTCCACATCAAATCCCGCTGGTTTGTAGGTTCCCCAGGAAACGGAGCATCTGTGGACTGAGCTCTGTGAGCCTCCCTGGTGTTGTCTCAGCCAGTGTCTCCCGGTGCGGGTTACATGGAGCCCTGGAGCATGACCACACGTTGCTGGGGTTACGTGAGGAGGAAGATGCCGGGAAGAGAGAAACTAAGCTCTAACCCACGGCCCGCAGGGCTTGGGGGAGGAGGTGTGTGAATGCACCTGTCTTACTGCCAGCTCTGAGTTCGTGATCAGACCCAGTTCAGCCCCGACCCCGTGCAAGAGCCCGCTGCCTGATACACAGGAAGGGTGTGTAAGTGACTCTGATGAATAAGCGTAAGCAGAATGTGAATTTCTGTTCATAATCATTAATGGTGAGCCTCATCTAAATGTATGTTTTGTGTTGAGATATTAAGTAATGGTAATGATAAATCTATATTATACAACTCATAAATTATAGGTAGATATGGATAGTAGATAGGTAAATAGATGATAGATAGATGATAGACAGATACATAGATAGATTGATGATAGGTAAATAGAGATTGAAGGTGAGAGAGCTTGCTGAAATATTTTTTACTGTTGGGGTGAAATCAGATATAATCATAACTTAGGAGACCGTTGCCATAGCGAACGGGTTGGAGAGAGGTTAAGACTTGAGTGAGGTGATGTGCTGTCATCCAGGTGAGGCACTTGAAACGGGAATGGAGATAATGGTGAAGTTTCAAAAACTGTTAAGGAGGTTGACTCACGAGAGCAAATTGCAGAAAAATGTGCTCCTCTTCTGCAGAAACCAGGCTGAGTCTAGATGGAAGGTACAGACTAAGGCAAAATCCTTATCTGTAAGCAGATAGAGGGTTAGTGGATCACAAATAGATCCCATGTGTTAAGACCGGTCAGCAAGGATCCTTTTGATGTTCAAGATGAGATGCTTGGACCAAGAGTCTGGGAAGGAAGAGGGGGAGTTTTGAGTGTTCACCCTGGACCACATGGAGAGAGCCTTTTCAGGGGATTGTCTACTCCCTGATGACAGCATTGATGAAGGTTATATTACATCCTTTGATTAGCTTCCAGGGGAAAAGAAAATGACAAAGTACAGTTTGGGGAAAGAAAAACTTTATTTCGTAGAGTGGGAACAAACCCAGGCTTCAATAAGAGGAGCCTGGCACAGGCAAGAAAAGAAATGGGAAAGACATAGAACAAACTTTTAGTGATGCTTGAAAAAAACAAGAGCAAATCAAAGTGTAGAATAGTTACAGGCAAAGCAAGGAACAGAATCCACGTGTGGCGCAAAGGGAATCTCAGTTGTATACATTGCAAGGGTATGAATTAGCAGAGCCTGCAGAAGGGCTGATGCCTGGAAGTACACAGGGTCATGAGCAGACAGTCTGAGGTTCGGCGATGCCCAAGATAAAGCGTTATCATGCGCTCCATTGTCTGCTCCTCTCTACACACCGTCTAAGGATGAACCTCGGCTACTGCCTTTAAACAAGGATTGACTATGAATACAATTCAATTTAGCAGCTATTTATCGATTGCCTACTGGATGCGATGCATTGTACTTAGGGCTGTGGCAACTAAGGGGATGAACAAAGCATGGATTCTGCTCTCTACGAGCCCACAGCTGAGCTGGGGGACACATGCGAACAAGCGGCTCTAACAAAAACAGAAAATAAAATGACCGCTCCACAGAGCACCCGGCAGCCCACTGTGAGGGATCCCGCAGGTGGAAATCTGTAATTCCAGTTGGGTGTGTTAAGGAAGGCTCCCAGAAGGTTGTATCTGGACAGAGGGAAGGGGTAGAATCTGGGCAGAGGAAACACTAAGCAGAGGCAGGAAGGTAGGAAACTGGGGGGTGTGCCCAGAACACATCTGTCAGTGGCTGTGCCTTGTTTCCCAGGTCATCCCCAGTGACTGTCGGGAGGAGGCTTTCCTCCTTTTGCCTCCAACAGCACTTTCTCCCGTAAGGCGTCTCTCCCGTGGGGGCACCTATAGCCTGATAGTAACGTGCTCTGTTGACTGGTCTTCTGCATCTCCTCACTCAGAATTTTTGCTTCTGGACACAAGGACCAGGCTCCGCTCACCCCTTCATTCTCTGCCTGGCACGAGGCTGGTACTCAAGGACTCTAAGGAAGACTATGAAAGAGTTGATCTTGCACTCAGTAGGCAATTATGAACCATCAAAGGTTTCGCATACTTTTGAAGGATGTCTTGAACAAATTTGGTACCACTTCTATGAGAGAGGAGGTGGAGGAGGTATAGGATGAGTTGTCTGGAGGAGAGGGCAGTGATGGTGTCTCTGGGCTGAGGAATGGTGAGACGGTGTGTCACTTATCACTAGGGTTAGTCTTAGAGAAGTTGTGAAGGTGAGCCACTTGGAGGGTAGAATGGAATTTTGTCTGGATTTCTTGATTAGGGTAAGCCAAAATGAATTTACCTTAACAAAACTGATGATCTTTCTTTCCAACATGATTCAGCACATCCTCACAGGTGTTGAATCTGCATATGTAATCCCCACCCCCCATCAGTTATTGTCAGATGTGCTTGACTTTTGCAGGAAGCTGTTTTCTTTTCTAGGTTAGTTTCCACCTGGTACAGTGGTGATACCCAAACACGCATCTCCAACAGGAAGCATCCCACCACATCTTCATCTCTGTCAGAACTCCCTTTACACTCTGTCTATAACACGCTCTCTGGAAATGGTCTGGAAGGGAAAGGAGAGATCACTGGGCTAAATGTTCATTTTTTAAAAATTGGAGTAGAGTTGATTTACAATGTTTCGTTAGTTTCAAGTGTACAGCAGACTGATTCAGTTATACGTACGTATATATCTATTTTTTTCAGATTCTTTTCCTTTGTAGGTTATTACAAAATATTGAGTCTAGTCCCCTGTGCTGTGCAGTAGCTGCTTGTTGGTTATCTATTTTATATGTAAAAGTGTGTATATGTTAATCCTAAACTCCTAATTTATCCTCCTGCCCCCTCCCCTTTGGGAACCATAAGTTTGTTTTCTATGTCTGTGGGTCTATTTCTGTTTTATATATAAATTCATTTGTATCATTTTCTTTAGATTCCACATGTAAGCGATATTACATACTTGTCGTTCTCTGGCTTACTTCACTCAGGATGATAATCTCTAGGTCCATCCATGCTGCTGCACATGGCATTGTTTCATTCTTTTTTATACAGCGGAATATTACTTAGCCATAAATGTTCATTTCACAGTAGCAAAATGAGACTTTACTTTTTTAATTAACTTGCCTAAAATCTCACAGGCTGTTAATGGCAGAACTGAGGATAAAGACACAAGTGAACAGACCCAGTCATTCAAAACTTACTCAACCCAGTGGGTCCTCACTAAATGATTATAACAATGGTGTTGAATTAAATCAAGATATAATCTGGGCAACTGTCCCATGTGCCATCCACCATCAGAAAGGAGGCTCCGCACAGATGATTTTTTTATGTGATAGATTGTATATATATTTATCAATCACACAATATGCAAGAAGAAGGAAAAGAGGAACTGACATTTTCAACCACCTGTTTTATATCAGCCATTCTGTAAGGAAAGTTACAGGCAACATTTCATTCTTGCAACCACCCCGTGAATTAGACATTATTCCCATTTCCAGAAGAAGCGGATGCTTAGAAACAGTGATTAACTCCCCCTGGGTCATACGCTAGCAAGAAATGGGGGCAAACTCAGGTTTGTCAGATCCCCAAAGCCTCTGCCTCTCAGATCACAGCTTCTTTGAGGTGTCATCCAGGTGTTAAATAATAATCCTGCCTCATGAGGGTCCTAAAGAAGTCTCGAGAAGAGAGCTGCTGGCTCTGGCAGGTTCTGGTTTTGTTTTGAAGGTTGGCCCCGTCTTCTGCCATTTTCCACGCTCCCTTTTGGGATGTGGATCTCGTGTTGCTTCTGTCAGTTTATATCAAACGTGGGCTTTCTCCTAACAGAGCTGATGTCCCAAGAATGTAAAATTCTTCTTGGAATGATGTAAAGTTCAAACCGCACGTTTTGTGGCTGCATCTTTCTGCTGTCTTTCAAAGGTTCTATGTCTGTTCCTATTTGTGACTCGGCAGATCTATACAAATGCTGGGGAGGTGGTATTTTTTTCATTTTTGCCACGACGCCTGCAGCAGCTGCATCTGTTGAAGCCACAATCTGCCTCCTCCTCTGAGCTGATGAAGTGTGAAAAGTTTTTCAGTATCCTTGGCCTTTGAGGTAGGAGAATTACTCTCAGGCAGGGGAACCTGTTGCTGTCCCAGGACCCAATGGTGTTCCCCACGATGGCCATGCTGGGTCACGTTCTCCCTGGTGCATCCCAAGTGCCACATTTGGGTTTTGACGTATATATATGGGTTTTCAAAGAACCCCAGGCATAAATATTTCTGCCAGAAAACAGGAATGATTTAATGAGTGTGAAATTAGTTTATAAATGAGGGGGTGGTCTATCAAGTTGCTACTGCTCTCAAGGACAAGGATTCTGGTCGTTTGCGTTTCCCTCCAGATGTTGTTCTGTTACAGTGCACTGCTGGGCTACATTACTTTTCTTCGAGTGTTTCAGTGTATTTTTTGGGAGAGGGCTGGTCAGTGAGATGAGGGATGGTTAGTTCTTACTCGCAGAAAGGCAGGCTTGCCCCCAAAAGAGGCACTCTCCACTTCTGAATTCAGACTGTAAGTGCCAACGGGCATTTCATTGATCAGGTTTGTGGCCGCATCTGGCAGCGTGATACATGAGACCCCACGCTGCAATAAACGGGAAGAAGATGGCAGCTCGCCTGGTCACCTGAACTTGATGGTGGAGCTTGGCAAGGGGGTGGGGCGGAAGCAGCCAGGGGTCCGGGGGTGGTGTCAGGCATGGAAGCAGCAGGGAAGGACGGGAGCCCTGTTTGCTTTCCTTCTTCAACAGTAGACACTGACTTGAGAATCCCATTACAGAGCATCAGAGTCAAATCAGAAGGCATCACAGAAAACACCTCAATTTGCTTGTTGGCCAATAGGGTTTCACTGAGTCTTCACGTCCCCAGGAGGTGACTTGGGGATAATTGCGGGGTAAAGAGAGCACAGACAGAAGGGACTTCAAGTCCCACTATCTGTCGCCTGAACAAGGGATTTGTATCTGTTTTCTATACTGTGGTTCCAAAGAAGGTTTTGCTTCATCTAAATAATGATCGCTGCTTCTGAAGATAGTTTGGAAACTACCAATTTTGTCCAAAATAGCCAGAGTAGCTTTGAAACTCTACAGACACTTCCTGAACCTACAAAGCATTGTAAGACATTCATTGGAAGGGTGTTAGAGTGATAGGGTCTGTCTGAAGTCACTTTCTTCCAAGAAACAGACTTCAAGCCAATGATCTGAGTGCAAGGGATTTTTGAAGGAAAGCCTCTAAGCAAAAGAACTGATGGGGGTGAGGGGTGCAAGATAGGGAAGGGGTGGGAGGCAAGTAAGGTTGAAATTTCAGGAGGAGTCCCAGCCTCAGCGTGATCCCGCACGGAGCTCTGGAGCATAAGAGGAGGCTGGGTGACCTCCCGTCTGAGAATGGGGAGGCTCATTGTGTAGCTGTGGGAAGGCTGCTGCCACTCAGGACAGGCTCCCTCCCCTGCAGAGCAGAGGAGGAGTGGCTGGCATGACCTCCGAGGCCCCTGGGAGCCCTCACTTCCTTTGCCCTTGGGGTGACAGGGTGCCTCTTTTTCAGACTCCAGCTTTACACTCATTCCTTACTGTACAAAACTCGTCTGAGGCTTTCCAGCGTATAAGGTGCAATTCTGGGCACTGTGGAAATAAGAAGGGTGACGGGGGCAGAACAACCATTCACACCGAGATTTCACATCTTTTTTTTCGTTTAATCCTCACAACAGCTTGCACGGTAGGCAACTCTCCTCATGCGTCCGGTGCGGCTGGGGGCACCAGCTTGGGGCAAAAACACACTGGTGTTTCTTACATTTTTTGAGTCATTGCTCTGGGATCTGTCTACCTGGATTTGAAGAAGAGCTGGTGTTTTCCTCTCGAGGTCTCCCTGTGTCCTGATTTGCTACATGTTCTAAAATTCACAAAGCGCATCTTGCTCTGTCTTCACCACATCGCTGTTGATGAGGTGCCCCGGGAAGAGGGCCTTTCATTTTTTTTCTTTCATCGGAATGTGGACATTTTGGGGTCACTGATAACATTTGCTTCCTGCAGTTGGGGAAACAATTATTTTCAGAAAGTTACTGATGAGTGCCTTTAGTTACATATCAAGAAAACCCACCACCTGTGGTTCCACTGAATGGAGCACTTGGCTTTTTGATGTGAGTTGAGTGTGTCTTTCTCCTGACTCAGCCCTTGAATTACTCCTTCTAAATGTGAATTTATGCCGGGCTCTTGATGTTCTCAACCTGTGCTATTTACGTTAAAAGACAAATGCCAACAATAGCAACTACCCTGTCTGTTCCAGGCAACCAGACTCCATCCTGTGGGTGGAAGGAAGAGCAAGGTGTGTCCCCAAGAAATGGGTGGTCCCTGCTTTCTCAGATTCTGGGTCAGAAAAGAAGGCATCATGAGATGGATGTGGGCAAGGAGCTGGAAGGGACCTTCTTTCTGTGCACCAGGGAATGGCTGTCTGGTCTCTGAAGGAGGAGTTGGCAGGGGAGTCTCATTGGTGAGGGTGGATGCCTCCTCCACCAGGAAGCCCTCCAGCTGTGAAATGAAATCCTGAGTTTGAGTTAGCAGTTGTGAGACCCAGGAGCAACCTCGGGAGAGACTTACGCCACTCGTTGCTTTATTCTTTGCTACTCCTCTAGCATGGAGTAAGCTTTGCCAAACCCCAGGCAATGCTGAGACACTGCGGGGGAAGTGAAAGGAGAAGATTGTGCCCAAGTTTAGAACAAACCAGGATACTTTCTGTAAAATAAATTGTGGAGCAATGACAACTTGGAGTGTGGATGGCTGGAGAAAGAAGAAAAATCTGCAACAAGAGTGGATTAGTGGAATTTATAAACAATGTTTGGAGAGTCAAGTAATTTCGGGGAGAGGGGAACCCCAGGAGAAAGACTAAATGTTCAGTCGATTCATGGTCGTGGGGGTGGCAGTTTTTCTAATTCGAATATTAAAGGAAATATGTCTTTAATCTCTTTCCCAGGATAGTGAAGTGGAACAAACTGATAATATTTTTGAGTTAGGAGTAACAGCGACGCTTATTACATGCCATATATTTTGTTTTACATTTATTAGCTCATTTAATCATCATCACAATCCTATGGGGAAACTGAGGCACAAGGAAGTTAAATGCCTTGCTGAGAGTTGCAAGTGCTCAAGGTGGGAGTCAGTTCCGTATACAGCTGTTTTCTCCTTTTATAGTTGAGGATTCTGAGTCCTAACCCGTTTGATGAATTACCAGAGGTGAGCTGGGATTCGAGGGCTGATTGTGTCTTCAGATCTGCGCTCTTTTCTCTCCTTCTTCGTGATGAAAGGGAGTGGCTGGAGTCAGATCCTTGCAATTCTGTCCTGTGTCCACTTCATGGTTGGAGACTTTTCTGTCTCGTCTACACATCCCAGTCCCTATGGCTTCTCCGTCCGTAGGATTTAAACCACACACACACACACACACGCACATGCTTCCACATACACACAAACCACACGCATACATAGATATATACACGTGCACGGATGCACTCACATATGTGCCCACCCATGCCTACATACACACACATGTCCACATAGAGCAGATGCATATATTCAAATGCATGTACACACATGCATTCACACATGCTCCCACATGTGCTTACATACAGAGAGACAGATGCACATACACACATACCCATGCACAGACATGCATACACACACACATGCATATACACACGTACACATGCACACATGTGACCACACAACTCTCATTGCTGCAATAGCGCTACTCAGGCAGTGACAGGGAATATAGGCTGATCCACATTCTGGCTGATTTTCTTGGTTTTAGAGGATTTTGAGAAGTTTGAAAGGATGTTGTTGGAGACAAATAGACATTTTTAAAATGTCAAGTCACCCTCAGAATGGAGGCTCCTCCCTTGAGAGACTCATGCTGGTCGCTTAAATGCTACACTGCCTCCCACGGACAGGCGCCCGCCCTGCTCTAGACATTTCAAAAGGCTGAGGAGGCTGCTTCTCCCACAGAGGCAGTGCTCCAGGGACAGTGCTCACGGAAATGACATGGAATTAGGTGATGGGCAGAGGGAGAGACTTCATTACTCAGAGATGACACAATCTATGGAATCAGTCGCGGGGCTGGCATGGCCTGGGGAGTGGAGCAGGTGTGGATTTGGACCTCTCTTCTGTGCTGGCTGTGCAGCCTTCGCGTCTTTGACCTTGAGCATCCTTGCCCAAGACGCCCGGGGTCAGACGCCTGCTTTCCGCGGATGGTGCGAGGGTTGGTGGTGCTCATTGTTGGGTCTAACCTGGTGTGGAGGACGTAGTTGGAGCTGAAAAATGGCAGCTGAAGTTACTGCAATTTCTGCTTTTAAAAATGGAATAAAATGATCAGCATGCTCTTGACAGTTATTTGCCGAGTATCTTAGGACTGAAAGATTCCAGTGGTCTCCTAGAAGCCCTCCTAGTTCTTCCCAGGTTTCAGTGCAGCCAGCCTCCACTGAGTACTTATGACACGACTGAGCAGACATTGTGTGTGAGTCCTGTCTCCTGGCAACATGAAGCAAGCTGTACCCCCATTTTGCTCCCATCTTTTGCCCCGATGCTGGTGTGTGGCGGAATGTGGTCCTCTGGTCTTCTGAGTCTCTACCAGGTGCCGATGGCCCAGCGGAGCCCTGACAGGAACATCAGAACTTTGTTGGAATTCTGCTTACCCACTAGGTAGTGGAGGAGAAGCTTTGAGAATGTAGGACTCACACCCAGTCTGAGTTTGGGGCAGAGGTTCTCGACTCCGGCTGCATGTGAGCATCATTTTAGGGAGCCCTTAAACCACTCCCCCCAAAACAACAACAACAACAAAATCCCATTCCAACTTAATCTGATTTTCTGAAAAAGGCATCAGGGTGTCAGGGATGCTAAATTTCCTGGTGCTTCCCACGTGCCCAAGCTCGAGAACTGAGGGTCTGGGACCTGCAGATTCCACACGCCACCTTCAGGGCTACACCCCTCTATCCTGGCGTTTCCCAACCTGCGTGATCAGGAGAAGCCCTTAAGGCGTTTGTTTGTTAAGGGACCCCTCAGCCTCTTCTTGTAGATTATTGTTCTTTCCATCTGGGGTGGCCCCTGAAACGTGGAGATTTTAACATTTTGAATTCAGATAATTCTCATTGTGTCAAACTGGGAAACTCGACCTTTAACTGAAGGCTTTGGCTCTGTTTTAACAGCAGATACATGTAACAGTGAGTGTTGTTGCTGACAGTTTACGTAGTGGCTTAAATAATAGGACCATTGATGGTCTTTCTAGAAGGATCACCTAGTCCTATACTCTGATTCATATGTGAGGAAACAGGCTCAGAGGGAGGTGATGTCTCCCAGGTCACTTACCACGTTGGCTCCAGCGGAAGCAGGGAAGCCAGGCTTTGTCTCCCCTCTGTCCTCCCTCCTCGGGGGCAGGACCCGCTCTGCAAACTCACAATCACCAGGCAGCCAGAGGGGTCAGTGTTTCTGAGCAAGCAGCCAGAATTGCTTTCCCTTTAATAGATCCTTATGACAAGGTGGTCCCTGCGAAACAAAGTCCCCGTAGAAGCATAAAGCAGGGCTCCCCTGGGGGCCACACCTGCTGGAGGAGGCTAACCCATTTAGGTGGGCGGCTCCCTGCTGCTCAGGCTCCCAGAAAGCTTCATCTTCATTATTAACTCATTCATCACCATGACCAGCGGCAGCATCGCGAATCCCCAGGGAAAGCCAGCCTTAAAGCAAATGCTGATGTTGGTTTCCATGCCCTTTCATAAATCTGGTTTTCAGGCAGTCTCAAGCCTGATTGTTAGCACAGGACCTTAGGGCTTGTCCACCAGGATGCCACGTGGTAGGCCCACAGGTGCTCTATGAGGAAGGAAAGTTCAGGATAATTTGTGCCTTTTGACGGAAGAAGAATGCAGCATGGAGCGAGAGGCTCTGGGGAGGGGGATGAGAAGTGTCTCTGAGTGAATGGGCAGTGAAGAGTCCAAGTGTTAGGGCTGATGCTTCCAGCTTCGTGACGTGGGAGAGTCACTTCCCGTCTCTGGACCTCAGTTTCCTCATTTTGGAAAACTGGTCTATTGGACGCACCTTCTAGCAGTGACTTGGGAGGATGGACCAGCCAGTGAGGTGAAAGCAGTGAGCTTTTGTTGTACGTGGAAAGGCTAGACCAAGACCAGGTCCACCTCCGTGCAGACTTGTAACTTGGTTCCTCCTCCAAGCTGATATTTATTGAATATATGCTTCACAATCACTAAGCAATAAAACAGTTTGATAATAATAATAAAAAATAATAATAGATTATATTATTTATAAATAAAAATAGTAATTATTATGATTGTTATTATAGAGCAATATCAGTAAAAGGCTGGGTCTTGCATCCTAGAAAGGTGGAGGAAGAGGCCAGCCTACCAGGTGCTGCACTCAGATGGGTGGCTTGGCCACTGAAAACTCAGCCCAGCCTGACCCACTGTCTCTCTCTGCAGAACAAGTTCTACAGGGACTGGATTTTATTCTCGTGGGGAGACTATTTGGTGGCCATCGGGAGTTTCAAGATCTCTGGGGAGATCTCCATTGGTCCCCTAAATGCCTTACCAAAGTATTTCTTCCCATAGCATTTTGGTAAACAGTGTATTTCCAGTGATAGTTGCTGCGCTATAGATCGTTACCAGGCACTGGCTGGCTGGCTCAGCCTTTAATAAGAGCCCAGGCATTCAGTGTGTATAATTCTCTGTCCTCTTCACTTGCATTTTATAAACGGAGGTCATCAGACAGCACAGAGTCCCTCCCCGCCCCACGGACACCGCATTCTTCCATTTCACACGCCTATACCTATCTTGCTTCCCCTTCCACTTCTCTGGGTGAGATTTAGGATCATCCTTGAAAACCCAACCCAGACATCTTTTCCCCGGAAAATTTCTCAAACTTTCTCCTCCCTAAGAAGTTGTCGCGTCCCCCTCCAAACTAATGGGCACCCTAAACACGTCTACTGCGGTACTTCCCATGTTGGTAACCAGTAGCTCTGACTTTTCACTGTCCTCATTAGCACCTGTGCTGTTTGTCAGCAGAATCTTGCCTTACACGGCATCTGTACACAGTGTGCACAAAATAATACATTTCTGTGATGGGTACATGTGTGTGTGCACGTGTATGTTAGTGTGTTTTTTGCGCTCAATCTCTGTACAGTTGTTAAATTGTCCTACCACATAGCAATTAGTTAAAATGATTTTTTGCCTTTAGAGTAGCCCCTCTTTCCCCTGTTTTGAGGAATTTTTTTTTTTTGCATGTTGAAATCAGAGCTTCATAAGGACAAGGAATTAAACTTTTCATAAGCATAACCAGACTCATGGGTGGGTGGTACACGGTGGCTGATATTCCATTAGTGTGAAGCAGCGCCTTTCGGCTGGGAGGGCTGGGACCAGGTACACGTCCTGGGCTCTTCCACACTCCATTTCTCTTCTCCCTTTAGTATCTATTTATGGCCATTGACATAAGTGAAATATTTCTGGTTTTGAACTGGGGAAGAATGAGAAGTTCAGGTTATGGAGAAATAAGGCCAAAGGAGGAGGATAAAGGAAAGACGTCTCCCTGCCTTTGTTCACAGCTCTTCTCACAAGAAACGATACTGTTGCTCTTGCCTGTGCCTGCTCTCAATTATACACAACGTTATGATAGCAGCTTTAATATTCACGTCTGCATTATCATGTCTGTAATGTGCCATGTATTTAACAACTATTAGTGAAATAAAAAGATTTAATTCTCCCCCAGTGTTTATTTTTGCCTTGCTTGATGCCAACATTATGTATCATTGGGGAGTAGGGCGTAGTCAGTAGAGCAGCCCCTAGGATCTCTCTAGAGTCACGTGGAGTTGAATGTCGCTTACATCGCCGAGAAGAGTGATCTGTTTATGGCTAATTTCGCACGTTTATCTAGTCACAGAGGGAGCCTGTCAGCAGGAGGGGCGGTCGGCATGGCAGACAAGTGTCAAGGACAGCCCGCCTCTACTTGTGCTGATTCCATGCTCTGTCACAGTGACCTAGGCAGCCGTTGACTTTGGTCACCCGGGATCCTTCATTCCAGTGGTGTGGGTGGGGCTTGACTGCCTAGCTCTGGGGTCCAAGCACAGCTGGGCGTTACTTCTCCCTGGTCGCTTTGTCAGGCTCAAGGATGAGCACATGATACAATCAGAGACAACAGAATTTTGGGTAGACTTCTGGAAAAGGAAATCACGTTCATCTGCAGGACTTAATTTGAGAGGATGCCAGATCTGAAGCTGCCAAAGCCTTCTTGTGTCTAACGGGGGGCTCTTCTCTGAGGAGGGAACCAGGTCCTGCCCCTGGTCAAGCTATGCCTGAAAATGACCTTCTGAAATAATCAGTTACATGACACAGTCACATAAGTCATTTTGGATCAGTTTTTCTGCCATTTGCAACTGCAAGTCTTGAGTCATAAATCTTCTCATTATTATAGTGGCTTTCCCTGTATCTCAAGAGTATCCTGGGTAAGAAGCATAAGGATTCTGTTTGCTAAAATGAAGTCTTTATTGTGACTTAATACATTGTTATTCTTCTGCAAAACAAATGTACGTAAACACATACATGCACGCGTGTGTGTATGTGTGCACGTGTAGCTGGTCTCTGATGCTCAATGCACTTACCTTTGCTGTATCAGCATCATCTGTATTTGTATGAAAGTTTCATGGACCTTATTTGTAAAGCGCGAGTTCTAGTTCATAAGGTCTTGTGCCTTGGCCTCTCTGGTTCGGCCCTGGAAGTTGTCTCCATGGGAACCCCGGTGACTACAGCGTCTATGACTCATGACTGCCAATCCCTTGGAACACCCTGGCAGGTCATCAAGGTGCTCTACTGGACCCAGAGGATTTTTACATCTTGTGGAAAAGAGACCCAGGAAAGTTCCAAATCTTAAAGACTTAAGGCTTAAAGATGTGTATTTTGAGGCTCTTTTACACTCAAGGAATCCGGTTCATGTTTTCTTCCTTCTGAATTGTCAGTGAATAGCTGTAATGGCAGAAATATCTTCCATAAGTTCAGTCTGCTTGATACTAAAATATCTGTATAAAAGATGAGAAATGACCTGAGCTTTCACGTGATGGTGAAGCCAAGGACCCAGGGGTATTATTGCAAATCTGGAGCAGGATGACTCGATTTTCTCCCTTTTAATCTGACTGTTTGGTGCTTTAAAAACTGTCCCAGAATCCCAGAAGTGAGATGGTCAGGCTCCTCCACTTCTCTTCTTGCTCCAAGAGACCTTGTGGGTGGGCTTTTTTCCATTATTTAAATTCCGTCATGGAATCCAACTGAGCCCAGAAACTGTCAAGCTGAAATACTGTTAGCAGAACTAGTCTCACACTTCTTTCTTTTTGTTTAATGAAAAGCTTCAGAAGTTGAAGATTTGTAACTATCTCCCGACCTAAAAAGTTCAAATGTGGTCTTTGGCTTTGGATTTTCATCGTTGGTGTTGCCACTGGGCTCACACCGAAACATTTTTAACTGATTAAAATTGTACTGCTGGCACTTATACCATTTTTTAAAACATGCATTTGACGACTCTTGTGGCCAGGCACTGGGCTAGGTTCCTCAAAGATGCATAAGTAAAGGTCCTTGCTCTCAAAGAACTCACAAGACTAACTCAAAAATTAGTTTCATGGGAGATAGAATGAACTAAGTGCTAAAAGAGGCACAGGTCAAGGGTGTGGGCGCTCAGAGGAAGAGGCACAAACTCTTCCTGGTAAAATCAAGAGGGACTTCTCAAAGTGAAGTCCTAAAGGATTTCAGAGAATAGGAAAAGTAAGGAAGATTGAAAACCTACAGGGTGCCATAAACAGGGACATAAAAACAGACTGTAGATATAAGGATGAGACGACAATAAACCCAGACGATCCAAAAGTTCATGTCTATTAAGAGCAGCTTAGAGCAAACATTTTCCCGTCTGGGTATATGTGAGCTTTGGGAGATGTGTGTGTAGGAGAAGGAGGAGGCATCTCTGGACCTCCCCTCCATCCTCCGCTCCCCAGCAACCTACCACACATGCGCACTTGCCTGTAGACACTCATGTGGTCTACAACATTAAAATACCTGTGGTTCCCTGGACATTCCCTGTTCTTTCATGCCTTCAAGTTCTGTCCATTCCTCCGTGCCTGCAGTGTCTTCTTCTTCTGCCCCTTCCACCTGGCTAACGTACTCCTATCACTCTTACCAGCTCAAGATCGAGTTCTAGGAAACATTATTTTTCTACAAGCAATTGTATATCCCTCTTGCTCTGTATTCTCATGAATCTAGTTATATTAGGATCCTTCTGGATGTGATAGAAACCTGCTCAAACTTGTAGAGTCAGAAGAAGGCAATTGTTGGCTTATGTAACTAGGAGAAGGAGATGATGGAGATGATTTTAAGGTTCAAATGTTATAATTAGGGTGTTGATGTACTTTCTCTCTCTCTCTACCTTTTTAGCTGTGCTTATCCCAGTTTCAGTCTCACCAGATCTTTGAGGTGGAGGCAGGTTGGCCCTTGGCAACACTGAGCCTTCATTGTCTTTACAAGTCCCAATCCTGAAGAAGAGACACCCTCTCCCTTTCAGCGTATGTACGCTAACTCTCATGCTGGGGACTCGGTTGCCCCTGATAGATTTATGCGTCCAAATTTAAATAACCTTTGCCATCAGGGAACAGATTTGTTTGCTTATTTTCACCCAAACCACATAAGATGGGCCTTCCCCAGGAGGGAAAGCTTCTGTTCTCCAGAGAAAGGGGAAAGGGAAGCTAGATGGGCAAAAACAAACCAGCAAACAAAACATTCACATTACCACTCTACCCGTAACACTTATCACGTGAATGTAGCGGTTGGTTCCCAGTCTCTCCCCTCCACTGGACGATCACCCTTGACGGCAGTGATGGGAGCCTCTCCATCCCTGTAGCAGGGAGTTAGGTGCATTCAAGGAGGGGTCTAGTGGACCACGCTGAATGGTGGAATGAGTGAGCTGGGCCGTGGGCGAAGATGAGTAAACACACACGTGAAATAGAAGAGTCAGTTAAAATCATTTCCATATTATAGTTCTAGTCCCTCATTTCTAGCCTGGACAACTTTAATAGCCTTTTCATTAATCTTCATATCACCTGTCTTGGCCTCCTGTAATCCATTCTTTACACAGCACCCAAAGGGATATTTTTAAAAATGCAAATATGATCATTTTATTCCTCTGCTGAAAGCCCTTCCTTGCATTTGAGAGACCGAGGAAACATTTTTGCAGGGCTTCTAAAGACCTTTAGGATCTGGTTTTTGTCTGCTTTTCTAGTTCCAGGTCTTGCTAATACCAGTTACCACCTCCCATTCCCAACCCTAAATGCATGTGCACTTTAAATTTCAGTCATTTTGAGTTGCTTTTACTTCTTTGCTCTCAAGGCTTCGTTCCGTCCTCCTGGGGTACTCTTTCTCTCCCCTTCCCCTTCCCCTGGCTCTTTTTGACTCTTGCCTTGGACCCCTCATAAATGAGGATTTCTTGAACTTTTAACGACTCTCCTTCCCATGTGCTCCTGTGCGCCCCCCCCGCCCCCAATAGAGACACCTACAGCACTCCACTGCAACTGTGTATTTCCTTGTCTGTATCCCTGCTAGCTATACTGTGTGCTCTGAGGACGTGGGATCTATCTGTTTTATTTACTATTATATCTCCACTGCGTACATGGGACCTAACACTGATGAATGAATGAATGGGTGAAGGAACGCATGCCCCTGTTGAGTCCCAACTGTATACTAGGCATTTGGTATGACCTGAAGCCAGGGGTGATCGTGGCACGACCCCGGCCCCAAAGGCGTTCCCTGTCTTCACGCAGAATAACTGCAGTTCACAGAGGTTATAAGTGGCACAGCCTGGCGTGGCGCCAGCCTTGACTCCAGATTTAGGCTCCTCAGGTGTCTCTGTGTCGGTGCTCAGCCTGGATCCGTTTGGAAAGGACAGCACGTGCTGGGGGATGCCTGCACTGCTTTGGGTGGTGCGGGAGGCCGAGGATCTCATGACGGAGTCAGACCTCTGTGAAATCCTATTGAGGCCAAGAGCCGTGTTCCAAACCGTTGTTTTCCCTCCATCCGGAGTGAGGATGTGTTGGTAGTGTTTGGCTTTGGGAAGCACATTGGGACTAGCACTTTATTCCTATGTGTCCAGTAAAATACGGGCCTCAAAGAAATTTAGTGAATGATGAAAACTGCTATCCAAGTTGAGCTGTTGATTTGCTGGTGGTGTTTTATGGTCAGACGTAGAGTCCTGGAGCTGAGGCTGTGGTCACTGCTGGGAGGACTCGGGAGACCCAAGTTCTACCCTCAGCCTGACTGCCAGGATTTTTGCAGTGATTTTTAGGAAAGGTAGTGCCACTCTAGCCCCTGGAGAATCAGTCTTCATTGATCTAAAGCTGCTGTGGAAATCTCATATTCTCTGCCAGTGTTTGGTCTACTGTATAACCCAGTTCTGCCCAATGAGACCACGAGGAAGTCTGCTAAGGGCTCAGTTTCCAAATAAAAAGACAGACCTTAAGAGAGAAAGCATTTAGCATCTCCTCCCTTTTTCCTGAGAGAAATATCATTGAGAGGACCTGATGTCTGGAGTTGTGGAAGTTTTCTTGTGACCCTAAGGCAATAAACAAAGAAAAAGAAAAGGTCAGGGCCTTAAGAATAGTTGGCCAGGAAAATTAGAAAGAGTCTGAGTCTTTGCTAACCCAGTTAAGTCCCAGGACAAAAGCTCTGGTCTTCTGGTTCCGTGAGATCATTTAATGTCGTTATTGCTTAGAACCATTCTACCGCAGGTTTCCTGTTACCTGCAGACAAAAGCATTCCTGATGGATAGGCATGGAATCAATTAGGTCAGAGCTGTTATGTTATACCAAAGGCAAAACCAAACAAAAATGATCTGCTGATTGGAACAAATTGATGACCACTCTAGGCTTGTCTGCATTTGCTCATCTGTTAAATGGGGAAAATACCGTTGACCTTGGGAAATGCCAGTGAGGAAATGAACAATGGTGTTAACTTTTCAGATGCCGGGGTGGTACTTTAAACCTCTGGGGTGGTTTTTTAATCTGCCACTGCTCAATCTGTTTCATGTGGACCCTACTTGAAATTTATATTTCTGGACAACATGTCATGCAGGGAAAGAGCAGGGCCATTGGAGTTACACCTGGGCTTGTATCTTAGATCTTCTGTTTAACAAGTTGTGTGGCCTTAACATAGTTATTTCAATGTGTTCCACCTAAGTGTCTACTTAGTTTATGAGATAGCACATCTCATACCACATTTCCAGGGATAACGTGTTGCTCTCTCCGTTTTACTCTCTTGCCCATGAGGGCTGTCGCATGGGTAGTGATGCCACACTCACGTAACCTCATCTTTAGGCACTGATTTTACCCTCCCATTCCCCTAACCTCTCACATCCAATCGGTTGCAGAATGAGGCCTTCTTTTTCTGTGTGTTTCCAGAAAGGGAGTTTGGCTGGAGCTTTAAATGGAGGGCAGCGATGTGAAGTGAGACTGACAAGGTCAAATGGATGCCAGAGGGCAAGAGGCCTTTCATGCAAGTTAGAGCTGTGGTTTCATGCTGCGGGCACGGGAGCTGTGGAGGAGACTCCAGCAGCAGAAGGGAAGACAGAGCCAGGACAGAAGGAAGAGCAGCAGCGGGGCTGCGGTGAGCCAGTGCACCCACCTTTCTTCGCTTTACGGATACCGCCAGTTCAGTATAGCGAATCTCACAAAGTGGTTTGTGGTTACAGAGACCAAAGAACTACCAATAAAATACTAAAGAAAATTCCAGTGTCTCATTTGTATTTTGAAAACATAAAAATTTGCGGAGGGGACATAAAAGTAGTCAGCCAGGGCAAAATGGGGCTTTTGGAAAGTTTTCCCTTTTCTGAATCACCTCTCCTCCTCACACTGGGTGTATAATAAGATTTGGAGTGGGTTGTAGATGAAGGGACATAGACCTGTTGAATGTTATTACTGGAGAGAACAACCAGGGGTCAGAAATCAGGCACACTGAACCACAGAGAGCCATTAAAATAGAGATGGGAGGATATTAGGGCCAATGGGGATCGTGCCCTGTTCCTATAGATGGGAAGATGGAGAAACCCAGAGGGGAAGCGGCTTGTCCAGTGTTCAACAGAGCCATGTTTTGTGTATTAATTTGTCCATGTAAAATAGCAGGAAGAAACATTTAAGGAAAATACCAGTGAGTATTGATTTATTTATCATGAAGCTGTCCCCTGACTCTCTTTCTTGCAACTTTATTGAATAGCTATTATTTTCAGGGCACCGTAATAGATTCTGGAGATTTAGAAATCTAGATGGTGAGAGTCCTTCAGCAGCACCTTCACTGGTCTATGCCTTTGTGGATTCTAAGTTGGTATAGTTTCCTTGGAATGTGAGAGAGAGATATTCAAGCAATATCAAACCCCCACCTCTCCCCACAGCTGCCAAATGATCTAAAGTGTCACACGAGAAACAGGTGGAGGAGACTCTCTGAAAGAAAACATCACCATTGATGACTGTTTCCTGTAGGGAATTCCAACACACAGAGTTGGATTGGGTTCAAAGGAATACCTGCATGTTGCATGTAGTCCAACCCAGATAATGAAGGAAAGAGACCATGTCTTCTTTAGGCCACAGAGAGCTGTCAAAGGGCTGCTTGCTCCCCCTGGGACCACTTCCTGCTAGGCATCTCCGGGAATGAGTGAGGGTCCTTCTCCTGGTCTCTTATGCCACAGCAGATCCCAGTGTGGGAACAGAGGACAAAATACATCCTAAAGGAACAAAAGATGTCCCAGAGGGAAGATCACACCACCCACATGTAAGAGCCTTCATCTAACTTTTGCTGCTTACTCTAAAGTCCCTGCTCCTGTCCCACCCCCAACACCCAGCCAGCCATGCCCATGCCCCAGCTTGGTGGCCAGATAGCATCCTTGGCTTTGATCCATCTCCAAAACTCCTTCTCTGGCAGATGTTGGGAAGGGGTGTTGGAACTTCCCTAGAGACCAGTGTCACTAAGCATATCAAGGAGACCACCTTTGGTCACAGAGTCACGACAATCCTGCTAAGTGATTTTAGAGTTTTCTCTGGTTGGAGTTTTAAGAGAAGATTCCTGTGGATAGTTCTTTTAGTCGCATTTGCATATAGAATTTATTTATTCAGTTGCTTCATTCATTCCATAATAATGTATTAAATCCGGTGTGTGCCAGGCATGTCCAAAAAGCACAGCTCGTTCTTCGTTCACCCACCTTGGCGCATTAGGTGCTATCGTGGAGACTGGCTTCTCGTGGCAGAGATGCACAATAAGTAAGAAAAGTACCATCTTTCATCAAGTCAAAGGCATTATTGAATATTGATTGTAATTTGTGTTATTATTTTATGGGCCACTAAGAAAAAGTGATACCCAAGAAGTTAGGAGGGACTGTAGTTGCCACTTGTGATACCTGGGCAGCGGTGGTGGGTCACACCTGCACTTGTCAGAGGCCTGCATTCTTTGGGCACCATAGTGATTTTTAGGATGCTACGAGACGCTGCTTAGCAGAGACCACAGACATACCCCTGAATTTGGGGGACATGGGGGTATGGGTGTTGGCATTCAGTGCCTTAGGGGAACCCAAGCCAAGAACTCACCATCAATTGTAAAATACATCCTGACCTCAAAGATGTTAAAACAACAACAACAAAAAGTCATCTTAGAATTGACGAAGCATGGTAAGCCTTAGTACTTGGTGCTAAGGAGGAAAATTAGCAGGGGAAGACAGGGAGTTCAGAGAAAGCCTCACTGATAGATGGCTTTCAAGAAAAGCCTGGGAGGCAGCAAGACTTATGGATGTTTGTGGGAGGAGCCTTCAGGGAGGGGGGCAGGTCGGGCAAAGCCTCTGAGGAAGGGGCGCGCCTGGACTGTTGCAGGGGTAGGGAGCAGACCTGTGCCTCAGGAATGTGGCAGGGGAAAGCACAGAAAGAAGAGGAAGTCAGAGAGGAAACTGGAGGTGAGCTTGTGCAGAACTTCTGGTCATTCTGAGGATTTTGGTCTTACTCTGGGTGAGACAGGAAACGGTTGGAGGGTCCTCAGTGGAAGAGTGATATGAACGGACTTCCATTCTAGCAGGCTGGCTCTGCCAGGCTGAAGAGGGCGGGAGTGGAAGCAGAGAGACCCGTTAGGAGGCAGCTGCAGAGCCGGACAAGCGATGCTAAGGACTTGGGCCAGAGCCGCAGCAGGGAGAGTCCCGAGAGGTGGTCAGAGCACGGGATGTGCTTGGGGGTAGAACTGAGTGTTTTCTCGTGGACCACGTGCACGGAATGAAAGAAAGGGAGGAGGCAAGGGTGACGCCACCATCACTATTTTTATTATATTTCTTGTCACCTTTACATCAGATCACATGACTCCCTGCACACACGTACACACACTTTCACACCTTCATGAGCTTCTGGAACATTCCGTAAGTCTCTGAATCACAGACCAGAGAGCCTCCCTGTGCCTCAGTTTCCTTCTCTGCCAAACAGGGATGATCTTAACAGTGCAGACCACGTGAAATTTTCATGAGGGTTGAAACAAATAATAGATGCAACATCGGTAAAGTATGCTAGAGGTTTTTCAGTGCTGCTTCAGTACGTGTTAGCTGTTACTTCTATTATTTTGTTTTCTTACTTCTATGTATGAAATAGCTCACTGTTGCCTGCCTCTGGATGCCAAGTGTGGGGGAGGTGGGCTCCTAGCCATCTGCTCCTGCCAGCTGCCCACCCACTTCTTGGCAACCGCTTTGGGCAAGGGAGGAGGAAACATCAGATTGGTCGGAACCCAAGACAAACATTGGGCGGCCTTGGGCCGGGGGGCAGATCTCCTTTGCATGAGGGCAGGAGCCCTTGTGTTCTTTTCTCTTGTTCTTCCTCCCACTTGTGCTCACGTAGAAAGTAAGCAGACCCAGGCAGGGCCTGTTTCCCTGGGCCAAGGTCCGGCAGAGGTGCTCTTTCTTCCTGGTCCTTTGTAAATGAGGGAGACAGGCAGGGTTCAGGACCCTTTTGTTCCCCAACTATCTCTCTTTGGCTGTCAGGCACAAATACCACAGTTCTGAGAAGCCGTCTGAAGGCCCCATCTGGACACCCAGGAGGCTTAACAGGAGGTCACACTGAGCTCCACATAGCTGCCCTCCTGCACACCTCAGGGCCTCTGCCTCCCGGCCTCCCTTCCCCTCCCTGGTGTCTTCCTAACAAACTCTTCTCTCTCTTCTGATTCCATCCCCAAAACTTGAAATCATCCGGAGCATTTCCTCTTTGACACACAGAAGGGGTGAGCAGGGCCTCGTTTTCAAGCACATTCAGGGTTGCACACTTGGTTGTGCTCTCTGTTCCCCACTCACTCTCTCACTCGAGCCTTTGTTTCACTCCTGTAAGTGACTGGATTTTTTACCCTAGAGGAGAAAAGGCAGACTCCATCTGAGCTTCTGAGGAGCTCAGCCATGCTTTGCTTCTTAAATGGGAAGACCATGGGGATAGGACTGGAAATGCTTAGCTGATTGGTACGCAGAGGGACAGATGGCAAAGAGGAGAACTTGAAAGCCTGGGGAGATGGGGCACCGCTCACAGGGCTGGGGCAGCATTGGATGACAGCAGCTCCTTGGTGTCCAGTGAGGCACACTGAGTGGTTTACAGCCGAAAGATGCTGGCTCTACCTGGCTGGTGGTCATGTCAGGAACCCAGTAAAGGCGGAGTGAGTCAGTGATGGGATGTGTGGGGCGTTTGCTTAGGAGCCCACTATTTAGTAAGCTCTGCAGCTTCAATGAGTAAGACTCAGCTCCTTACTGTCTCTCCAGAAGTAACTTCCCATCTAGGAGGGGAGATCAGGTGTGTCTTTGTGCAGGTCCACTCTGAGTATCTCTCTGGCCTTCCCCTCATGTTGTTGTAGCAGCTCTAGTTGTGATGCAGCAGAAGCACGATCCTAGTGAGGTGAGCTCTGGGACCCAGGTTGGCAAGAATTAGCCCCAGACTGAAGCCTGGCGATCACTCCCCTCGTGAGGGTGAAACTGTCAAAAGACCTTTCTGCCCCACAGAGTTCTTACTCTCCTGGGCTTCCCTTTGTTCCCACTCACACCTCTCTCTCTGCTTTTTCCCATGGCTCTTTTGAAATTTAATTTAAACATGTTTTATTTTATATTGGAGCATAGTTAATTTGCAATGTTGTGTTAGTTTCAGGTGAACAGCAAAATGATTCAGGTATACATATATGTGTATCTATTCTTTTTCAAATTCTTTTCCCATTTAAGTTATTAGAGAGTATTGAGCAGAGTTCCCTGTGCTATACAGTAGGTCCTTGTTGGTTATCTAGTTTGTATATAGCAGTGTGTATATGTCGATCCCAAACTCCCTAATTATCCCTCTCCTCCCACCACCCCCGTAACCGTAAATTCATTCTCTAAGTCTTTGAGTCTGTTTCTGTTTTGTGAATAAGCTCATTTGTATCATTTCTTTTTAGATTCCACATATAAGTGATATCATATGATAATTGTCTTTCTCTGTCTCTTGTTTTAGAACATTCCGTCAGCCTGGGGACAGCAGAAGTTCTGAGGGGCAAAGACCCACTTCTCTGGGCCTTAGTTTCCTTACACAGGAAGTAGGCTAGTGAGGGGCCTGGGATGCGTGCGTGTTCACATCTCTCCTGGCCTTGACGTCTTGTGAGTCAAAGCCATCCTTTCGTTCTCCATGCCTCCAGGCGTATTGACATCTAAACGTTTTCTATGTTTTGGCTGAAGTGGACCGGACGCAGATGCCACAGTTTTTCTCAGCAGCCCGTTCTAGATTCCTGTTTACCCTCCTGCGCTGAGAAGATCAAGAGGTTCTTCCCTGTGTTTAATTAAGATCTCTCTTGTTGTAGGCAATTTCCTCCTGAGCATATTTCATAGATGTGGAGAACAATAACTAAATGCCTTTATCATATACAGCATTTATATGCTCACATATACAAGTTAATTTTCTTTTACAACCCTATATTTAGCCCCTTTGGGGCCTCATTTCCATGCATTTGCATGTTAATATTCATACTTATGTAGATATATTCCTGGATTCAATGGGAAAGAATATCCCACACAGAAGGTTGGAAATGACAATTTATTCACAGAACTTGATCCTAAGATTCAGGAGAAGTTCATTGGGCAGGATTGCCAAATTAAATACCAAGCTGCTTTTTCTGTACTGTGTGAAAATGGCTCTGAATTCTATTTTCTCGTTTGTCTTCTGCCAAAAGGAGAGCAGAGGTAGAAGCCACACGTGGAAGACATGTTCTGACGAATGACATAAGGTCTCTAAGATGTGACAGGCATCTGGGAGGAAATGGGCCACCTGGGTGCCAGAAATGTCAGTCCCTTTCCATGTGGATGCCATTCTGAAAATGTATTGTCCCTGGCAGCCACCACTGGTCTCTTGTGATATATGGCTTCTCTGTATGGAACTTATACAGAAAGAAGAAGCCAGAGAGCTCTGGTTTTAGGATATCCACGGTTTTCACAATACCTAGGAGTTAGGACCCCAAACTAGGAAAGATAATATCTATTGACTGCCTATCATGTGCTAAGTGTTATATTGGTTCTTTGTATATTGCCTGGCTGCCTTTTAAAAATGGCCCTATTAAACATATACAATTGTATCCAGTTTCTAGATAAAGATACTGAGGTTCAGAGAAGATAAGTAATCTTCCAGGTTAAGCAGATGGCAGAACCGAGTATTGAAATTAGATCTATCCATCTCAAAGCTCATATTTATTTCTGCTTAATAGGATCCCACTGGTTGGGAATGAAGAATATCTTGGATGCCTTCAAGGTGAAAAGCTTTGGATAACCTCTCTGATTATTTGTTTCGGGTTAGCCTCATTTAAGATTAATGTTCAGACGGGCGGTTTCAGCTCTGTTCAACACTAGAAAACAAAAGCTGAAATAAGCATTGCATGTTAAGACTCTATTGGGAGACTTCCCTGGTGGTGCAGTGGCTTAGAATCCACCTGACAATGCAGGGGACATGGGTTCTTTCTCTGGTCCAGGAAGATCCCACATGCTGCGGAGCAACTAAGCCCGTGTGCCACAACTAGTGAGCCCCCATACTGCAACTATTGAAGTCCTCGCACCTAGTGCCCTGCTCCGCAACAAGAGAAGCCACTACAATGAGAAGCCTGTGCACCACAACAAAGAGTAACCCCCACTCACTGCAACTAGAGAAAGCCCCACGCGCAGCAATGAAGACCAAATGCAGCCAATAAATAAATAAGTAAATAAATAAATGTATTTAAAAAAAAGACTTAATTAGGTGGTGCAATACCAGAGTAGTGAGAGAGGGAAAATGAGACACAGAAGGAGGGAAAGCATAGAAGGAGGTTCATTACCAACCTGGTCATGGGGTCACAGAAACACACAGCTCAAGAATGGCACAAGGGACATTGTTAGACAGACTAAACGGCATTACGTCACCTCAGAGCGTTTGGTCCAAGGAGGATGGAGAAATGTTTATCTCCCAGCTTCTTCCCATCTCCTGGTTTACTGGTCCGTGTGTGCCTTACAAAGTGTTAGCTCACCTACACTTCCAGGTGTGGCCATGGAGAAAGCCAGACCCATGTCTCATGGTGAAGTCTTTCATCTGAAATCAGAAGCTGTGAGAAGAGTCAGATGATCTGTGGGTCCAGCAGGGCTGGACCTGGATGTCGGGAGGAGAGGGGCAGGTGCGACAGAGGACATGCCAAAGCCAAGCCCTCAGCTAGGTTAGGATGGGACGTCCAGCAGAGTTAGGAGATGAGATAATGGGAGCAAGTGTCTAAACCTGGGGGCAGGTGGGGCCAAGGGTATCTGATGAAATATGTAAACAGGGTTATGTAAATCTACCTCCTGTGCCGCTCAGGGCCACTCACTATCCGAGAACACCTGGATTGCACGCTGTGAGACTAGGACAATAAAAACTCACTTATCTACTTTTTCAACATGATGTCCAATTGCAATCTCCTCAAAAGATGGGATTAACAAACCCAGCTGCAATCCTTGGTGCTGCAGCTGATCCTGGAAACATAAGTGACATTCTCTATCTCACTCCCTCTCACTCATTTGAGATTGTCCTCACCTTGGACAGCACTTTGGCTATTCTAGGTTGCTTGCTTAGTGACCCAGATCTTCATTCCGGAGGGATCTGAGCCCATAATTCTTAGCCCTTAATAGGTCTTGAGTACTCCAGTTGACTACTAATAGTACACAAGAGTATCAAAGGACACCAGAGTGAATGCTTGGTATCTGAATAAACTCTTCCCTTCCCCCATTGTGTAGCAACCCTGGAAATCAGGGTCAATTACATTCAGACATTTAATATCTCCTTTCTTTTCTTGCTGGTTTATTGGCACGGGGAGCCCGGAGTGGACATGTGGTCGTCATAGTTTCCTATCTAGTTCTCTTTCTTCGAACTAGGACATTAACTTGGGTTGAGGGACGGGAAGCATACATTGTTCCAGGTGGGTCATTGCGAGTGATGGCTTCAGGGGCCAACACTACTCTCCAACTTGTGGTTTCTAGACCCATTTATTCTAGCTGTTGAGGATGCAGAAGCACGTAGTGGCTATTTCCTTTCCCATGTTAGGGAAGTTTTCAACTATAATCTCTTCCAATATTTTCTCGGGTCCTTTCTCTCTCTCTTCTCCTTCTGGGACCCTTATAATGCGATTGCTGGTGCGTTTAACATTGTCCCAGAGGTCTCTTAGGCTGTCTTCAGTTCTTTCCATTCTTTTTTCTTTATTCTTTTCCACCTCAATGATTTTCACCACTCTGTCTTCCAGGTCACTTATTCACTCTTCTGCCTCAGTTAATCTGCTATTGGTTCCTTCTAGTGCATTTTTCCTTTCAGTTATTGTGCTGCATATCTCTGTTTGTTTGTTCTTTAATTCTTCTAGGTCTTTGGTAAACTTTTCTTGCAACTTTTCGATCTTTGCATCCGGTCTTTTTTCAAAGTCCTGGATCATCTTCGCCATCATTATCCTGAATTCTTTTTCTGGAAGGGTGCCTATCTCCTCTTCATTTAGTTGTTTTTCTGGGGTTTTATCTTGTCCCTTCATCTGGTACAAAGTCCTCTGCCTTTTCATTTTCTCTATCTTTCTGTGGCTGTGGTTTTCAGTTCCACAGAACGAAATACTGCTGATACTGCTTGATACTCCAGAAGCAAGCAGTAGTCATTGATTTAGAATAGGAGTAGGCACAGTTGTCCTGGAAAGGGCCAGCTAGTAAATATTAGTAAATATT
Organism: Hippopotamus amphibius kiboko; assembly: GCF_030028045.1. Lineage (NCBI taxonomy): Eukaryota > Metazoa > Chordata > Mammalia > Artiodactyla > Hippopotamidae > Hippopotamus > Hippopotamus amphibius. Next base: position 168,306,356 of record NC_080190.1, read on the forward strand.
TTGGACTTTATGGGCCCTACCCTCTCTGTTTCTCCTACTTATATCTGCCATTTCAGTGTGAAAACAACCACAGACAGTATGTAAACAGATAAAATGGCAGTTTCAATAAAACTTTATTTACATAACAGACATTGGGTCAAATTTGGCATGCAGACAGTGGTTTGCCAACTCTTAATTTAATGTATATACCAAATCCTGGAGGTCAGTATTCAAGCTCCATAATGTGTTGTCCCCAGGTGGTGTTTTAGCTATGCCTTTGAGCTTTTAAGGAAAGATTCTTTTAGATAATTGACTTCTGGGTGATGGGCACACAGTTAGACCAGGGACACTTGTGGCTGTGGGCCCTTTGTTACTTCTGTATATTAAGTGGCTCCCTTGGTCTGAGCAGTGTTGTGTGGGATAACATGGGTCAGGCATCTTGTAAGTGCTGGGAATGATGCTGGAGGCATCACAGTAGTCAGGAAAGGAAAACTGGTATCTGGAGTTTGTATCCGTTCCAGTGAGGACAAACCAATGTTCCTTCAGCATAGAAAGTGTCTACTGTTAATCAACCTCCCATTTAGGGGCTTACCTGTCTTCCTGAAGAATGATGCCACACAGAGGACTTGTGCTCATCTCTGAGGGCATGTCGGTCACCCGGCAGTGTCGGGGCTGTCATCCCAGGCAGAGGAGACCTGTGTCATTGAGCTTGTGCATGAACCCCATATGTGCCACCATAGACAGTGTGTTCCTGGGTCCGTTGCAGGATTGGCATATCCAAGGGGAGAGGTCGCTGTCAGTCGCAGGACAGGTTATCCATTCACTTGACTGTGTAGTGCCTCCTGTGTAGCAGGTGAGCTCTGAACATTAATTTGAGACATAAAGATCCACCTCATGTGTAGCTCATTTTATTGATCTGTTCACATACATGTTTCCCAGTCTTTTCTTTTCTCTAACTTTCTAATCGCATGCCTACTAAGCCCCTGAATAACTGTCTAAGCCGCTAACCACTGCCCAGGACTCAGTGTCTACTCACACCTCGCACACTCTGGCAGGCGCCTCTCACAGCTCCTGACATGTTTCTGAGCAGCGGGTGTACTTGTCCAAAGCATCTCCTCTTCTGCCGATCATATCACCCCTGTTTCTCCTCCCAGCCTGCAAATGGGGATTATTTTTCCAGGGAGCAGTGACATTGCCCCTTAGCTGTTGACTAAGGCCTGAGAGTTTTAAGTAAGAAGTAACTGTTTGAATAATAGTATTTGACCTACAGATTGGTTCTGTGTATTAAATGAGATAATACATGGAAAGTGCTTAGCTGAGTGCTTGACATATAGCAAGAGCTCTGTTCCCAGTCGTAGTTACTAGCACCATGGTTGTAGAAGTTGCCAGGAATAATTATTGAAAAGGGACAGGTTTTCCATTTTATAGAGATCTTGGCTAAGGCTTCATACTGGCTCGTAGGGAACTGGATCTTTGAACAGTTAACCAAACCTGGACACTGGATTGTAGAATGTTCTTTTTTAAATATTTAATTAATTAATTAATTTATTTATTTATTTTTGGCTGTGTTGGGTCTTTGCTGCAGCACGTGGGATCTTCGCTGTGGCGCTGGGCTTCTCTCTAGTTGTGGCACACAGGTTTTCTCTTCTCTAGTTGTGGTGTGCAGACTTCAGGGCGTGACGGCTCTATAGTTGTCGTGCTTGGGCTTAGTTGCCCCACGGCAGGTGGGATCTTAGATTTCCCAACCAGGGATTGAACCCATGTCCCCTGCATTGCCGGACAGATTCTTTACCACTGGGCCACCAGGGAAGTCCCTAGAATATTCTTTCGAAGCCGTTCCCCCAGTGTGGCCTGCTAGCATTCATGCGTGTTCAGATTCTGGGCTGCGTTATCTTCCTTCCACTTTGCAAAGTGTTCCTCATCCCTCAAGGCCTAGGCTGAGTCTGGGTTCCGCTCTGAAAATTTCCTCCCTGCTCTAAGGAAACTGAAGTTCCTTTTCTCTCTGGCCCTGTTGAATCCTATCCATCATTGCCTTCCATTGTATTACATTTATCTAAATTCCGTCTCCTCTAATTTTTGAACTTCATAGGCACAGGCATGTATATTAATCATCCTTAAATGCTCAGGGAATAGCAGAAGGCTTGACATAAAGTAGGTGTTCATTAAACATTCGTTGAATAAAATCAATGAATGAATTTATGATGTTAATACATGAGTTTATCTTTATGACATTCAGGCTATTATCTTTTCTGTTCAAAAACAGTCATGAGAAAGGACTTTATTATAATCTGGGATATCCCTACTCTATCTGAATAGAGTACCAACTAAATTAAAATGACAAGCTGAGCAATTCGGGTCCCGGGTATAATTTGACTCCAGGAAATAGAAGGGGAGAGGAGGAGGTACTATTTGTTTCTAAAATTACAGTAATTAAAACAGTATGGAACTGGCACAAAGACAGACATATAGACCAATGGAGCAGCATAGAGAGCTCAGAAATAAACCCATGCATATGTGATCAACTGATCTTTGACAAGGATGCCAAGAATACACAATAGGAAAAGGATAGTTTCTTTAACAAATGGTGTTGGGAAAACTGGGTATCCACATGCAAAACTATAAAATTGGATTCTCATCTTATACCACATACAAAAATCAACTCAAAATGGATTAAAGGCCTAAATGTAAGCCCTGACACTGTAAAACTTCTAGAAAAAAATATAGGGGAAAAGCTTTTTGACATTGATCTTGGAAATGTATTTAATGGATATGACACCAAAAGCACAGGCAAAAAAAACCAAAATTAGACAGATGGGACTACCACTAAGGAACCCAACTGCACAGCAGAGGAAACAAGCAAAAGAGTAAGAAGGCAACCTATAGAATGAGAGAAAATATTTGCAACCCGTGTATCTGGTAACTGGTTAATTTCCAAAATATATAAGGAACTTCCGGGACTCAATAGCAAAAAAACTAATAACCTGATTTAAAAATGGGCTAGAGACTTGAATAGACATTTCTCCAAAGAAGGTATACAAATGAGAAGATGCTTAATATAACTAATTGTCAGAGAAATACAAATCAAAATTACAATGAGATAGCATCCCACACCTATGAGAATGGCTTTTATCAAAACAAAAGACAACAAGCATTGGCAAGGGTGTGGAGACATTGGAGCCCTTTCACACTGTTGGTGGGAATGCAAAATGGTACAGCTGCTATCAAAAACATTATAAAATGTTCTCAAAACATTACAAGTAGAACTACTGTATGATCCAGCAATCCTACTCCTGGGTATTTATCCGAAAGAATTAAAACCAGGATCCCAAAGAAGTATATGTACGTACTCCCATGTTCATTGTAACATTATTCACAACAGCCAAGCTATGGAAACACCCGTCCACAAATGAATGGATGAAGAAAACGTGGTAAATACACACAATGGAATGGAATATTTTATTCAGTCTTATAAAAGAAGAAAATCTTGCCACTGGTGACCTCATGGATGAACCTGGGGGAATTTGTACTAACTGAAATAAGCCCGTCACAGAAGAGCAAATACTGCATGATTATATGAGGTAGCTAAAATAGACACATTCACAGAAGCCAAGAATAGAATGGTGGTTGGCAGAGGCCCAGGGGAGGAAGAAATGGGGAGTTGCTATTCGACACATAAAATTTCAGATACGCAAGAGGAGTAAGTTCTAGAGATCTGATGTGTCTATAGACAGTATTGTCTTGCACACTTAAAAATCTGTTAAAAGGGTAATATGTGAGGTGTTCTTACCGTAATTTGTAAAAATTTTAAAGTTTTAATTAAAAATAGAGAAACTGAAAGAAGAATTTTAAGTCACTCATAAGTGGCCTTTGTTTACGTGAACCTAGCTGAAATCCTTGCTACTCAAGTCACTTGGGATCTGGTTTTCTCATTGAAATTGTGACCTTTTAGCATATTCTGGAAGGAAGTGTAGCAATTTGGCAAGCAGCAAATTATGTGTATGTGGAAGTGGAGATGGAGGAGGGCAGGTATAGGTACAGAATCCATGCAGAGGGATATTTCTGAGATGCACAGAGGGAACTCCCAGTATTTCAGAGGGAACTCCCAGTGGCTTTGTATAGCTGAAATTTAGGATAAAAGGAGGGGGATGATGAGAGAGATGGGTAGATAGGTGGAGAAGGGCCGTATGAGAAACATCTTTTATCCTTATTCTAAATAGTTTTAATTTCATTCCAAATTTAAGCCTTGGGAATATATTCAAAGATTTTAACCACCAAGCGATATCTTGGGTATCAGTGGGGAGGATAAATGTGAAGAATTTGTGGATGCCAACCACCTACCGCTCCTTCCCACTGGTTTCTAATGACTTAAGAATTGGAAGATACGGTACATATATACAATGGAATATTACTCAACCGTATAAAAGAATGAAATAATGCCATCTGCAGCAACATGGGTGCACCTAGAGATGGTCATCCTGAGTGAAGTCAGTCAGACAGAGAAAGACAAGTATCATATCTTATCACTTATATGTGGAATCTTTAAAATATGGTACAAATGAACTTATTTATAGAATAGAAATAGAGTCACAGATGTAGAAAACAAACTTTTATGATTACCGGGGGGAAGGCGGCAAGGAGGGATAAACTGGGAGATGGGGACTGACATATACACACTATTCTATATAAAATAGATAGCTAATAAGGACCTACTGTGTACCACAGGGACCTCCACTCAATACTCTGTAATGACCTGCATGGGAAAAGAATCTAAAACAAGAGTGGATATATGTATATGTATAACTGATTCACTTTGCCGTACAGCAGAAACTAACACAACATTGTAAAGCAACTATATTCCCATAAAAAAAAAAAAAAAAGGAAATGGACTTGGAGGTAGAAGTGCAATATCACTTATTGGGCGAGATGCTTCCATTATACCCCAGTGTTCAGAGCTCCGCGATAGAACTAAACTCATGAAAGTACTTTGAACCCAAGTCAAAAAGAGGCTTCCTCCTCCCTCCCCACACCTCACAGAGACAGAGAACACATGGTGAGAGCATGATCTGCTAGGAAGACACTGGTCCATCCCTTGGACCACAGGTCACGCTATGGTTCACACCCCCAGTGTCTTGTAGAGCAGAGGGGCTGAGATAGTCAATGTCCAGGTCTGCACTGGCTTTTCAGGGCAGTGGCTCTGCCCTTAGCTCACGTGGTCCAGCGTGTGTCACGCCTCAAAGCTGCATTAAGCAGATGGGGGTCCTCCCTTTCACATGGGAGGACCAGGTGGGTAGGTGGGACCAGATGACCTGAGGTGCTCAGGCCCACTCTTCTCCTTCCTGGGAGTGAAATGAACATCTCTTCATCTTTCATATGGAAACTGAGCTGTGGGCAGGGGGCGAAAGAGGAAGGGTGGGGGATGGATAAGAGTTCCCACCTTACAGTGTACCTAGAATCAGGAAGGCCAGTCAAAAGATTATGACATCAATAGCCTGCCTAAAAGATGATGAGACCTCCAATCAGGAAATGTCACTGAATGGAGAAGAGGTTGTCAGGCAAAATGGCAGCCACATACATTCATAAAAGCATTGTGCTTAGAACCTGCTTTCCTGGATGATAATCCCATCCTCACCATTGCTTCGCCGTGGGACCACCACGGCTCAGGTCCCCACTCTGAGCCTCAGTTTCTTCATCGACACCACAAGCAGGTTGGAGCTGTTGCTCTGTGAAGTCCCCTTCAGCTTGTTGATATTTTTTTCCTGGAGTCACACTTTTCAAATTTTCTTCTGCCATAAAAAACTGCACAGCATAAAACTTAAATGACCAAGAGCCTGTTAAAAAATTAATAGTTGTAACCCCAAGGAAATTAGAAGTTTAACAAGAGTGCAGCCAGAGCTGGTGTCCCAATGGGGCGGACCCACTCACATAGAACCCTTAATTGGTAACTGGGGCAGCTAAGAGTTAGGCAGCTAACAAGCTAAACAATTTTGATGACATAAAATTAACACCAGGACAGAGGAAAAGCCTGTTTTATTTGCTATTTTATGCGTTATGTGACAATTTAATTAAACTCTGAAGGAATCCAAGCAGTTAATTCCCCAGAGAAATAAACCAAGAATGACATTCAGGCCTGTCTCCTAAGGAGTTAGGCAAAGGAGTCCTTTTGCATTTTACAGCGCTATAAACCCAACTTTTACCTCAAAGTTAATGAGTGTGATTCACTAGTCCTGGCCTTGCCTGTACCCCTTCTCCCCTCTCCTCTAGGGATTGACTGGAGGCCATTTGGGGTCTCCACGTGGCATATGGCAAAGGGAATTTGAATCACACTTCATGGTCTGTGTAATGAAACTTTAACATATGCAGTACGGCAGGCTCGCGCCGGGCATTGCTGTTTTTCCCTAACAGACACGAGTGGGGGTGGCAAAATATAATAATAACGATGACATCACGACAACTGCTACCAATGATAATAATAACAAACCAGCAGAAGCAGCAACAACAGAAACATTGGCCAAGAGAGGCTAGGTTACAGTGCAGTGACAAACAGCCCCGACGTCTCAGTGCTTCACACAGCAAAGGTCTATTTCTCACTCCTCCTTCTTGTCCATCCAGCGTGCTCCAGGGATCCTGACTCGCGTTGCCATCTCTCTGGTACCCAGGCTGATGGGGCGGCCATTGTCTGGGTTATTTTTGTTGTCAGTGTATAAGGAATGCAAGAATCCTGAAGGAGGTACCAACGCTGAGAGCTTCCCTCTGGAACTGACCTGTCAATTTCACTCACACTTCGTTGACCAAAGCCAGTCATGTGATCACCCCTAGGGAAGTACAACTCTCCCAGGAGCCCGAAGGAGGGCAGACTAGAAATGTTTGGTGGGCAGCACTTCCTGTGTGCCGGTCTTTGTCCTGAGAACATATGTATGTGTGTGTGTGTGTGTGTGTGTGTGTGTGTGTGTACCTCTACATCTCTTACATGTACACACATATAAATATATTTATACATAGATATGCATATATGTATTTATTTAAATAATCCAAATATTATAAAAAATATCTGTAGTGGAATCCAAAGATCTTGAATCTGGCATCTCAGTTTGGGCCAGCATTATACTTTTTCAGCTGTGTGTCTTGGACAAGAAATGCGCTCTTAGCTTCTCCACTTCTCATTTGTGAAATGGAAGGATCAAACTGCCTGTCTCAGGGCTGGAGCAAATGTGTAATGCATGTGGCATTGTTTCAAAATAATCAACAAGTGTTAGTTATTTTTATCTGCAAAGAAGTTTCAACACATTATCCTACCAAAAATGAGTGGAGACTGATTAAAATGAAAATCTTTCTACTCTGGTTATAAAAGGTTTTATTTGGATAAATAAATAAAGACTTTAATTTACTCTGAGTTTCATGGATGCTCTACTTCTACTGGCATCTGCATGTTTGCCATCTCAGCTTCTAAGTTCCTTCTGTGCTTAAGCTGTGCTTTTCTCCACAATTCTGTAGCGTTTACTTCCTGCCCCATGGGTTCTAACAGTGTATTTTTATTATTACAATAACCTAATAAATACTAGAATCAATGTATGGATCTCTAGTTCAGTTTTAAAGCCCTGGAGAGTAGCCACCAAGCCCAGGTTCATGGAGGTGGGAAGGAAACTGATATCCATGGAGTATCACCATGTGCTTAGTAAACAATGTGTTAAGCTTTATAAATATATTCTCTAATTTGATCTTCACAATAACTCATTGAATTATATATGATCACTCCCTTGTTATATGAGACAAATACTCAGGGTTCTCAATGTAATAATGAAAGCAGCTACTATTTATTGAGATCTCACAATGGAAGAAGGACCTGCTGTTTGTCAGATGGTGTCATAATCACACAAACACACACACACACATGTATATCACTGAGCACAGTGCCTACACATTAGCCTCTTAATGAATGCTAAGATCCGGGTTGGAAGAGAACATGAAGGCACTTGAAGAAGAGGTTAAGGAGCAGGTACTAATTTCAGTACCATTCCAGAAGCAGTCTGACACTTGGGCATCAGCCTCACAGATTGGCACCCGTCTGCAGGATGAGGGGTAGGGAAAGGGAGACACTGCAGACAGGGAGATCATTTAAGGGATTGTTGGAATAGCTCCAGTGAATGGTAACAAGCTGCAGGAAGGACTGGGGGTGATGATGGAAAGAGCACTGGCAGTGGTGAGGCCCCATAAGAGATGCTCTGAAGTCAGTGTTGAAAGAACTAAGCAAACTAACTGGTGTGAGGCCCAAGGAGGAGAGAGGCATCGAAGGTTGGTCATCTGTAGGCAGACTTTGGGTGCCCAGAAGGATAAGCGTGCTATTTCTAGCAATTGGGTGGTCCAGAAAAAGAGCTAGTTTGAGGGGACATAAAGGATTGATTTCTGGATGTACTGCATCTGAAGTGTAGAAAATGATCAGATAGAGCTACCAAGCAGATGTCGTATACTCCAGAGTTGGGGATTCAGGAGAGAGGACTGTCTGGACCTGAACATTTGTGTATACACAGCAGAGAGTTTGATGTTCAAGCGTGGGGAGTGGGGAAGAGTTCCCGAGGGCGGGGGGACTGTGTAGAGACAGGAGACAAGAGACGGGAGAGTGAGGTCTAGAGGAAATGGCAGATAGAAGATGAGAAGCCTTGTGAACGTTGGGAGGAATGTGGGAGTCGGGCTACTTAACCTGGACTCAGCTTGCCAGGCTCTGATGAGGCACTGAAGGTCTGCTGAGTAGGAGATGGTCGTAAGGATACTGTCAATGACAGATGTGCACTGAGGCCAAGGAAGGTGCTGATCAGGAAAGGTGGCAGCCAGTGAGGGGCATTCTTTCTAGATGTCTGGATGTGAGGTGAAAGGGACACAGGAGAGTCACTCAATAAATGGGGGTGGAGGATGGATCGGGGGGGAGAGGCAAAGGAGACGTGCATCTTTTAAGACAGGGAAGCCTGAGCACTTCTTAAAGCTGAGGAGAAAAGTCCTAACAAGAGAGAAAAAGAGTCCAGATGCAGGTGAGAGAGAGGCATAGACACTGCAGGTGGCACAGACAGCACTCAGGCTGGCATTGAGGTGCAGGCAGGAATAACCCCACAGGCTTTGTTAACAAAGGGGCAGAACAGACAGAGGGAGGTGAGTGGACACTCCTCATCACGAGGGGATGAAAGTTGAAGTTTCTCAAGTGTCAGAGTCTCCATCTCAGTGAAGGAAGGGTCCAGCGCTTTTGCCAAGAGGAACAGCCTTGGATTAAAATTAGGTTAACTTGACAATGACAAAATAAAGTTTTATCTGTCTTTCAGCTCTCTAAATTTTTTAATTAGTTGTTTTGGAGTATAGTTGCTTTACCATGTTGCGTTAGTCTCTGCTGTACAGCAAAGCGATATCTTTCAATTTTAGCGGAGTTAGAAGCACATAGAACCTGCAGTGAACCCAGGATCAGGGCTGGTGCATAGCAGTACTCCATCAAGGCACTGTCGGTAAATGTCTGCTTTTAACACATGCCTGAAGTTGAGTTATCTTCTCTCTAACCTTCCTCTCTTTCCTAACTCCCAAGCAGATGCTAAAGTGAGAAAAGAAAATTATTTCTGAAACACCTACTCTGTGCTACAATCTTTTATTTACAGTATCTTAGACTAGAGATCTCCCAAATTCTCAGAGTCACGTGGTGAGTCCTTGGCACACCCAAGGTTCAAACCATTACTCTCACGTCTCCAAAAAGCATGTATGTTCCTTCCAGAGGAGGAGCAATTCTACAGTATAGAATACTGTGCTGTTAGTCTTCATAATCAGTGCCCTGTCTCACATACAGTTAATCCTGATGCATGCTTTTCAACCGATTTGGAGCTCTTTTTCTTTTTCAGGTTTGTTCTTGGCCTCTCTCCCTATCCCCACCCCAACTCTAATTTCCTGAATTTCCAGGAAGAGCTGACCATGAATTTATTACTGGTGTTAAGAATCATACTGTGTCAGCATGTGCATCTCTCTCTCGGCTTATCGAAAGAAAACAGCTTTTATTTTTAATGCCGAGGCAAGATTGGGGTGGCAAAAAGAGAAGGAGGGGAAAAGGGTGGAGGGAGGAAGGAGATAAGAGTGCTGGAGAGTTGTGAGGGAGGCTGGGGAAGGAGGGAGGGAAGAGGGAAGAGGTCCAAAAGGGCAGGGGACATTGGGCGGGGACAGCAGGATGGGGGCGGGGAGGAGGAGAGGAAGAAAGGGGGGGGGGAGGGAGGAGGACAGGGGAGAAACGGGCGGTGGACAGACATCAAAGACAAGGGAGAAGACCAGTGAGGGTTGCTGGGGTTTTTTTTTTAAAGCTCTTTAATGGAATATAATTGCTTTACACTCTTGTACCAGCTTTTGAGGTACACCAAAGTGAAACAGCTGTTTTTATAAATGTATCCCCATATCCCCTCCCTCCCACGACTCCCTCCCACCCTCCCTGTCCTGGCCCTCTAAGGCATCACCCATCATCGACTTGGTCTCCCTGTGTTATGCAGCAGCTTCCCACTAGCTATCTGTTTGACAGTTGGTAGTGTATATATGTCTATGCTACTCTCTCACTTCGTCCCAGCTTCCCCTTTGCTGCCCACCTGGCCCCCAACCCCGTGTCCTCCAGTCCATTCTCTGCATCTGCATCCTTATTCTTGCCCTGTCACTGGGTTCATCAGTACCATTTTTTTAAGATTCCATATACGTGAATTAGCATATGGTATTTGTTTTTCTCTTTCTGGCTTACTTCGCTCTGTATGACAGTCTCTAGGTCTATCCACCTCATTACGTATAGCAGGATTACTGTTTCCAACTGGGTGAGGCAACCTCGTTCCCATCACTGTGAATTTTTGCTACTTAGGCACCCTGGCAGACCAAGTCTGTGAAGGCAGGAGACAGTCTGTTGGACACTTAATGATTTATAACAAGTACACGAGAATGCCATTAAAAACTAATTCATCACCAACAGGCTAAATGATTTGCAAACATCTGCTCTGCACCAGGACCCTCTTGGGAAGAGAATTTCCAAGGGTTGTAAAGTTCCTCTAATGTGGATACTGCAGATGGGAGTTAAGATACAGACGCCAACATTCAGGTCACCAGCTTTCCATCCAAAGTGATTAATTGTGGTGATGCTTAAGTGTTGTTTTTTGACCTGCCTAGTTCATGTGCTGAAACTTTCTCTAAAGCTGGGTCCTGTCCCGAGTGAGATGCAGCTTCAGATGTGGCCATCTTCCACCCTGGCAGTTCGGTTCCCTGAGATGATTGATTTTCTTAGAAATGGTAGATCACCTCCATTACATCTGCTGACCTGACCCTCCTATCAGACAGCAAATCCCAGTATGAATGAGCTCTCAGGCTAAATATGTTCACATCTTCTTGCTGGAGACCTGATGTTCTTCTGTATCTGGCCTTGGTTCTCCTCCCATCCTTCAGGTAATCCTTCAATTTACCATTCCAGGTAATAACCTATAGCTGTTGATACCTTGTCCTACATAATCCGTGCTTACCCCTTAGTTAACCTGTAATCATGGTAGAAGGTTTTCAGTCTAGGCCCACACATGGAATTATGAGAAATAATGGGCTGTTACTTGAAGTCACTAAGCTTTGGAGGGATCACTTGTGCAGAAATAGGTAACTCCACAGACACCCAGCAATCCTGTAGGAGCTTAGATATCCTCCCCAGCTTCAGGCTCTCACCTCACCCCCAAGTTGCCATGTGCTTGCAATCAGCTCATATCCCCTAGGATGAAAATCTGTTTTCCTCTTATTCTGGATGGTCTCTGTGTCACCTTCAGGGACCAGCTCCAACCTCCTAGTGTCCATGAAACCTTCTATAGAAGACATAGCCTCAGATACTCTGCGGACTACTGAGATCTGGTGGAAGATGGTGGAATTCAGTTGAGTCAGAGCAGCTCAGCAACTGGGAAATAATCACAACCAACCTCCCTTGTCTCACAGGTGAAAAACCTGAGTCCCAGAGAGGTGATGAGACTTCTGCAAAGTCACCTGCAGTGGTTCATGGATGTACAGAGAAGTGGTTAAATGCTCAAGTTGGAATCCTGGCTCCTTTGGGGACTATATGACCTTGAGCAAGTTACTTAAATTCCTTGTGCTTCCATTTCTTCATTTTTAAAAGGATATAAGGACAGGTAGCTTTGTTATAGGGTTGTTATACTCTATAAGATAATATACTTAATGATGCTTAGCTCAATGCCTGGCAGATGGTAAATTCTCAAAAAATATGAATTAATTACAGAATACCAGAATCTAGTCTAGGTGCTGGGGGTAGTACTGAGGAGAATAAGACAGATAAAGTCTTTGGCTCCGTGTAGGTTATATTCCAGCAGGAGACAGACCATAAACAAAAAAGAAAGTATATGTAGGATCTAATGTTGGTGATAATAACTGCAGTAAGAAATAAAGTAGGTGGGGCTTCCTAGGTGGCGCAGTGGTTAAGAATCCACCTGCCAATGCAGGGGACAGGGGTTCGATCCCTGCTCCAGAAAGATCCCACATGCCGCGGAGCAACTAAGCCCATGCGCCACAACTATTGAGCCTGCGCTTTAGAGCCCGTGAGCCACAACTATTGAGCCCATGTGCTGCAACTACTGAAGCCCACGCGCCTAGAGCCGTGCTCTGCAACAAGAGAAGCCACGGCAATGAGGAGCCCTCGCACCACAACGAAGAGTAGTCCCCACTCACTGCAACTAAAGAAAGCCCGTGCACAGCAAAAAAAGACCCAACACAGCCAATAAAATAAATAAATAATTTCTTAAAAAAAGAATAAAAGAAGAAATAAAGTAGGATAAGAAATTAGAGAGTGAGACCTGCCTGGGTAGGCTGGTTAGAGAAGGTCTTTCTGAGGAAGTCACACTCGATCAGGGACACAGATGTCACCATCACCAGCAGCGTCCTCGTCCTCACCATCACTCTCATCACGGCTGGGACTGAACACGGGCTCTTGAAGCCCAGGGCAATGCTCTCTGAGCTACATCTTGCTGCCTCCCAGTGACTGAGCAGAGGAGGAGAATGTACAAACAACAAACAAACAAATAACGAAGGCTAAAGTATAAAGCTAGAGTTGCTCCTCTCACCCCAAAGTCAGGAAAAAGTTACACAAGTAAGGTCCATAAACATAAATCCTCTTTTCAGAATATATAAACTATTAATGTTTGGACAAGTGGCCGTTTCTGATTTCTGCAGCCATTCAGCCTGATTGCAACTTGCAGACGTCACTTTGGACGTCTTCTCCTTCCTGGCTGACTGTGTGTGCGGAGATGAGGAGGGACGGGACCTCTCGTTGTGCGGTATCGTCACTGAGGACGATTAGTCGTAAGGCTCATAGTTGGAGAACTAAATGTTAATCCTAGTTCTACCACTGACCAGTGTGTAATTGCGCAGGAAGATTAACTGCTGAAGTGTGAGCTCCAGGAAGGCGGGTCCCACTCACATGAAGAACAGGGCGTGACACAGTGCGGGCACTTGGTGGATGGATGAGCGAGGGACTGCGTGCATTCACCTCATCCCTAAGACTCAATTTTCACGTATTTAACATGGAAATGACACTACACATGTCAGATTTGTGTCAATTAAATGGGATACTGATTATACAGCACTTCGCACGATCCTTGGCACGTGGCAAGCAGTCCATACGTGGGAACTGTATCATTCCGTGTTTTTAGCACAAATACAACAGCGAATGAACGAAGGCTCTTCATGCTGATGAGAGAATGTAACGCGCACCCCTCTAACGGACAGGAGGACCAAAGCTAGCACTATCTTTGGAAGTAAGTATAAAATAAAATGCAGACCACCGTCAAGGGTCCTCGGTCCAAGGTATCTGAGAAAGGTCCCTAGAATCTTCACGTGAAAATAAGAGTTCAGAGTCAGATAGCATTTAAAGTTTTCACCTGCTTGTGCCAGAAACTGTGCTATATATGCCTCTGTGTGATTTCATAAAAAATCTCGAAACAATCCAGTTGGGTGGGTATGGTGATGGTCAGGCTTACGGGTGGTTGGGAACAGAGGTGGGGGGTGAATCAGTTCCTTTACCTGGAAGATATGAGGGGGGCATTGACTTCTAGGGTAGGTCAGTTTTCACACCAGTGTTTCTGGATGAACCTCATCTCATGGACTTCAGCTATCTGCACTGCATCCTGAACTCTATTAACAACCTATCCTTTGGATTTTCTAACCCATCAAAAGGGGAAAAAAAAGGAATAGTGTGTACTATCTACCTCCAGAATTGTTCAGAGAACAGAGAAAAATCAGTAAAGAGTTATGAAAAGGCCAAATGTAATAATATTATTCTCAGTTCAGATAATGATGAGTGCTCCTTATAATTTTTAAAGAAATGTTGCAAGGTAATTATTGTCATGACAAAAGCGTACGTGGGACACAAATTTGAGACTTCCCAGAACCTGCCGATCAGTTGCAAAAAGTTCAGTTGTCCATCAACAATCAATAAATGCACATATAGATTTTGCAATGTCTGAAGTGCACTTGTATATGTTTTCTTTTTTTGTTGTTGTTTTGTTTTCTTATTTGTAATTCATAACAACATCACTATGGCTATTTCTATGAGCAGGTGAGGAAATCGGGGTTGAGAGAGGTGAAGTGACTTGCCCAAGGTCACAGGCTCCTAAGTGACAATCAGGGCTCACACACACCCCTTCTCACTCCTGGCACCAGGACTGCCACTGTCACTACCCTGTTTCATCAGCCTTTCTTAGGCTCAAGGGGCTTCATTAGGCTAATTGGTAATGCCTTTTTACATGATTTCATTTGTCATATTGTCCCATATTGCCTCTTTTCATTTGTTGTGCCATACTTGCATTTTTTGAGAAAAAAATTAGAGAAAATAAATCCATGAACCCTTTAAGGGCATATTGATCAGAATGCATCGTGGAATTATAGGGCTTTACAGAGATGTGACCGTGTTCATTGGACGATGAAGGATTTGCAGGGCTTCGTCAACTGGGTTAGTACCGTTGCTAAGATAATCCTTTACTTATTGGAAATTAGGAAAAGTTGGTCTGAACGTCACTGTAAGAAGCGAGCACTGGATTTTCTCCTTTACTACCTTCCTGCTTCTCTAGCCTGCTTTGTGCCCTGGGAGGCTGACCCCCGAAGGACCGCTTCAACCTCACTTCTTTGTCCTCCTGTTTTCGCTTGAATTCAGCCAGTGGAAGCAGAGGCAGGAGATGGAAGATAGAGATGGATAGGGAATTTGGGGCGTTTATACACCCTGGGCTGCGTTGGTCATTGACTGTTCCTGCCTGAGGCCACAGCTCCTACCAGGGGTGCTTCCCTGCAGCTGTAGGGCAGCTACAGCACTCTCTAGGTCCCATAACCATTCCCCGCCCTGCCCCTCAGCCCTAAGATGACAACCACGCCTGTCTCTGCTCTATCTGCCGTCATTAGACCAGAGTGTTTCATTACCCTTTGCTGGTTGTCCTTAACCTTGTCCGTGTCTTTGTAACAGTTCTGGCATTGAACACTTCCATTCTCCTTATTGATTATGACACGTACTTCCTGCTGGGCATGGGTAGTGATGGTAGATGACAGTTGTAAAATTATCTTGCCTCAGTCACGTGTGCGCTGACCTAGGAGAGGAAAGTCCCTTCCCCTCCAACACACCAATGCAGGTGAATAGGCGGTGGGGGTCATCGGGGCTTGATCCGGTCATCGGATGCGTCTGTGATGCACAGAGGGATCCACAGGAGACAGAGGTTCCAGCAGTGGGGCTCAGTGAACAAGATGGCAGGAAGAATGTCCACGAGGACATTTGTGCCCCAGCTGCTCAAGTCTGTCAGCCACTATCGATGGTCTTGGGACCCAGAGCTCTTCCATCTAAAAGCATAGGAGGTGAGAGAAAATTACAAGCAATCCCTGAATGTAGAGAAGCAGCCAAAAAGTTGGTTCAGTGGAGATTGAAAATAGAGTAGGAGACAAAATTTATGGCTCCCCCTAATTTTTAATAGCGTTTTTTATACACATCCTTAACTGTGTATGATGTTGTATATAGTGAAATTGTTTCTGTTGTGATTTTAATAAAGAATTGTGTTTAAAGAGAGAAACGATGACCACTGGTTAGCTTCTCTGGTGACTTTGTAATGAGCCAGTGGGGTCCAAATGTACCACATTGTCCAGAATCCTCTTTCTGGTATGTTCTAGGTGAGGGTGGTCCACAGACAGATTCTGGTGCAGAATTAGGAGGCAGGGTGACTGACCATCTCAGTTTGCTCAGGACTGAGGGTTTTCCCCGGTCATGGGATTTTTCAGGGCTAAAACCCGGACAGTCCAGGGTGAACAGGGAGAGTTAGTCACCCTGCTGGGGAGGGTGCAGGTCAAGCAGCAGCTCACACACTTGGTCACTTACCGGCTGGCTCACCTTGATGGTGTGGGGCAGTGGCAGGGCCTCGGGCTGCTCCACCGTCCCCCCTCCTTCTTCAGCGTCTTCAGCGGTTGGGCCAGGCGTGCTCTTAGCTCTGGGACGAAGGGCATCCCTTCTCCGGACACTCACAGCACCAAGATCAGCCAGCTCACTCTTGTGAGCTTGTGTTCCCCTAGTTTACATCCGTCTGCTCGCCTGACTGTCTGGTCAAGCTCCGGAATCAGATGGCGAAACAATAGCATTACCAGCACCTGCAGTGGCGTCAGTTCACACGTTTACAATCAATTCCATGTATATGTATTCTATATATATAAATAGAGAGAGAGAGAGAGGCAGAGAGAGAGACAGAGACAGAGACAGAAACAGAGAGACAGAGAGATAGAGACAGACAGAGATCCCTGAATAACATATCTCCAGGTTCTGCTATTGCTATTCAGATTCTGACGGATACACTTCCATTTCCTAAGTTTCATGCATTAAACACTCCTTGGGAAAGAGGCTCATAGTTGGACCCCCATGGCCATCCCACGCTGTTTCTTACCTGTTGCCAGCTGCCGGAATCACCACCTTTGGCTAAAGGCAGTCACCCACTAGATGCTCACAGTAACATTACAGCAGGAGAATCTAGGAGGACAAAGAGAATCCAGGATCCTAGTTGTTCTACTGCTCAAAGGGCAGCTTTTCCTAAATCTCTTCCTTTAAGAATGGCGAGGTCCTTGAAGACTGTGCCCTGACACGTCTACGGGCCGTACCTCCCCTGCTCTTGTCATCACCGTGCACCTCATCCACGAAGAATGATTTGCTATTTCCGTTGTGTCGACAACTCATTTTCTGAGTGATGTTTGGCAAAAACAAAGCAACAAAACGAAG